>NW_027041039.1:2222500-2551076 GCF_037179485.1 Ochlerotatus camptorhynchus
AGCAGCAGTGCTTTCGGCTCGTGGCATTGTAGATTGTTCTACAGTTCACGAAGAAAGACTTCCCTCAAGCGCGAGTTGTAGCCCACTGAGCGGTCCATTCGCCAAAGAAGGCGGAATAAGTTGCACCGTTACTGATCGGATTTCAGCTGCTCGTCGTGAGCCGCTGGGGGCCATCTATGCCAAGCGCGTCATCGCTCCAAACAATATGCTCGCCAGCAGTATCTGTGTAAAACACCTTAATAGCTCAGCATTACTCAACCATCACGACAAAACCAGTCGGCAAAACAGTCAAGTTCCATGAGTCATTTTCATATGAATATGAACTGCCATCTGCCTCATTTGCCTCACTGCCTCGTGAGAGTCTAAATGATTGAGAGGTAAAAGAGTCACTGACAGCCGAGTACTCAGTCTGAGCGTTTATTCTACCCAATACTTGTTTTGCATGACTGAGCGTACATTTTCTATGGAAAAATGCCTTAATTACCTGAGTGATGCGGAGAAACACGAAATGGTTGTCAAAAAGAATCCAACTGGTGCTGTCAAAAAGAATCCAACGATCGAGAGCTGCTAAAAGTTTTACTTTTCTTAAACAATCTCGGTCGGCAGAGAAAGTATTGTGGTCAATGTTAGAAATACTTTCAAATAATTCAACGAAAAAGTTTTTATTTTTTTTTGCTCTGATGGCTTTGTTGTGTAAAAAAAAAACATTGTTTACGCTTTGATATTAACAGTACATAATATTTATTATTCACACCTAAATAAACATGCTTCGACTATCATGTTTAGTTTTTCGCATTTTCCTTACTTTTTCCGCGTTTAACCTGTGTTGTATCATCGATTTTATAAGAAATTTCTTCAATTCGTGGCAGTTTGGTAACATTACTGGGAAAGAAACAGAATGCATGTATGTTGAAAACTCTTTTCCTGAATTTTCAATGCCTTCCTCTCTCGGCTGTGTATAACAGTAGTCCAACATCGCATAATAATTGAAGATTTTTTCTGAAGGATAATCATGTAGACTGTCTGTTGATTTTTGTAGCAAAATGGTATAGCGGCTGATTTCCAAATCAAAAGGAACTCGAGTTGTGCACATTGAAAGACATTCCTTACACGCTTTATTATTGGTTAATGAATTTAGAAGTACCTTTCTACAACGGTGGTTCAGAGCATTTAGATTGGCACGATCTTGCGATGCAATAATAACATTTCCAGAAGCAATTGAATCGACTGAAGAGAAATCATGGTAATTTCCGGATTTATCCATCTCAGACGCATTGAGTTTAACTTCGAATGTTTGTCCCGATGAAGATGGTATAACGTTTTCTATGTCTTAATCATCGTGTTCAGAATCATTACCTCCTCGATTGCGACGCCTGCCCTTTAGAAGATCGGTGAAGGAAATTAAGTAATTTCTGTCATCAACATCATATGAACTACCCTTCGGAACATGCATGTACTGTGAAAGAGAAATAGTACGCAAATGCTGTTTCATTTGAAGGGCTGTTGGTCGTTTTTGTTTCTATGAATGACTGAAAACACATTTTCCAGACAGTCCTGAACAAATCGTGACGTGTACAAATCATCATAATTAATTATGTCAAAAAAATATGATTGAAGCCGAACAATTGCCTTTGTTGCCATCACTGCTGCAGTTTGCCAAGGCTTCCAATGCCCACTATTGCCTACTTTGATATCACTCATAAGCCTCGCAATCATCTCAATATGATCGATGAACGACTTATGACGAAATGGCTCAGAACGTTGCAAGACTTGACCATTCTCACGAGAATTCATAATATCGTACCATTTCCTCACATCAGCCAAGAACACGCCCGTGGTTCTCAATGTCGATTGATTTGTTTTCTGTCCAACAACCTTCAATGCTGCTGCAACGGGGTAGTTGCAGTACTTAGTCGCATTAGATACCTTCATTTTATCTACATTAGCGAGTGGTTTATTATCAAAATCAACATCTGTTTCCGTTAGTCGACCCATCAATCTATAGGCAGTGTCGTGTTGTAGATTATCTTCTACCAGGATCTTTAGATGCATTCGATCGACCACATTTGACTGTAAACCACGTTCCTTAACATACCATGGAGGCAAAATGATCAGTTTGTTCGATATCCAACCATGTATCATTTTTTTGAAAATGTGTACTGGATCGGGTATGAACTCTAGCCTTCTACTTGGATCACACGGATGCACAATCGATAGATCATCTTGAAGTGTAGTTTTCACTGCTCGGATTCCAAACTCATTCCACATCGTTCTATTCGAACTACCACAGTCAGTTGTAACAAAATTAACTCGAAGATTGTGACATTCAGCTTTCTCTATAATATCCTTAACAATCGGTTTAAGTTGACCATCCGGTATTGAATTCCCAGAAAATTCAAAAGCCACAATTTGTTTCCACCGCTCTGAAATTCCACCTAACATGAAGACCAACCCTTTGGTCCATTATTGCTGGTGATGAATACAGCGGCAGAGGAGTCATTGTATCCGTTTGGTGGAAATCATATTCCTCTTCATCAAACAGAGGTTTGATTGTCGGAATCGCATTACTGTTTTTCACCAAGTTCCCCTGCCGATTGTACTGGAACGATGTTCTTTTATCAAAATGGTTCTGCGGAAATAAAAATATCATAAGTATGTTTGTATTTCCAACAATTTAGCCTTTGAACTTACTGCACAGATCCGCGAACTTTTGTTCAAAACTAATTTATCGTTCTCGCAGAAATTCAACCAATGTAAGCGTATAAATAGATTTGCTGGAAAACGATAAAAACTGATCCGATCGTCCTTACTAGTTTTCAGACATCCCTTTACAGAACAGCGCATTTTTTACCATTATTCTTCACCAAAAAACACACGAATGTAAATAATGCAACGAACAAAAGATCCAGAACAAACGAACTGCTGAAGGAAGAATGTAAACAAACTTTATAAGAGTCATGTGGGTAGGTGCACTCCCAACACCATGTACACGTTATTTATGGAGCAAAGGATGAACTTTTGACAGCATGTATATGCAATTTGTGAGCAGTGCATTAGCAAAACAATTTGTGACTTCGGAAAGTTTTCAAGTTTTTTTTCCTGCTGACTTGCAAAATAGAATCGGCTGTGTTCGCAATACCCAGTTAATTACATGCTGTGTGCGCGAAGGCAAGCGGTGTGAGTCGCCTGTTCGTAAGTTGCTGAATGTTTTTGTTGTCTCTATCATTGCCTCGTATTTTACCGTTTGGTTCAAACGGTCTGCTCAGAGCAATGGATTGAATAGTGCAGTGCTTTCACACTCAGCCTTAGCAGTCAATAATTTTACGCTCTGAACAAAACGGTCCCTTTCAGGACCACCATAAATTTGTTAAAGACTATTTTCTCGCGTTAATTTCAACATTGATTCGACATTGATCGATTCTCTTCATCAACTCCCTCTTTCGTTAATAACTCGGCTCCAAAAACTTGCTTAGCTGTTCTTATCGTCTAATTAGCTTAATTATAGTTTCTGTTAATAGACTATGTAGACAAATTAGCCCGAAATATGAATGTAGCCAAGTTATCAACGAAAAAGAGGGTCGATGAAGGGAATCGACCAATGCAGACTGGTCTTTTTGAAAAGTGACACGAGACTTGTCAAGGTCATCAATCGGATGTCAGTTCCCATAAGTGTGAATGTAACATACTATGTATTTTGAAGGCAACATTGGAGGTGCAGTTTCTAAAATCAAAGTCAGTCGCGGCATGACAGTAGTTTGATTTTGGTCCAGAGATAATAAATTTTAATTCTTAACACGCCAATCGATAGGAAATTTTTCTACGAATCTGTTAAAGAAAGATTTTATCACTTTTCAAAATGTCTATTGCAAGTTGCACGAATCAGCAAGTATTGCTATGATAGTTAAAATTATCACCGATTTCCTGCGAAAAGCGCTTTCCCTAACACAGATTTCAAAATTGAATTCCATCCGGACCATCGATTGATGCAAATTTTTAGTTTCTCCTATTAAAATAATTATGCCAAAAAATAGTCTTGCCGAATTCTCCAGTAAAGCTCTGCAAACTTCAAACAGGTTCTAAGAATATTAGGGAACTGCTTCAAACTTTGGGGACTATCTGCATTTTTTTTCGGATAGCTTATTTAACTTGAGCGAAATTCTTAATTTCACAGAAGTTCTGTAAACCTTAAGGCGTTCTGCAAACGAATTTCAAGGAAATGTAAGCTCTACAAACTGTTGGAATTTTTTTTATAAAATTCAATGAAGTTTTGCGAATCCCAGAGAAACAGTGAAGTTCAACATCCTTCAGATAAGTTCTAAAAACTTCAGAGAAGTTCTAAATACTTCAGAAAAATTCTGGAAATCTTGCCGAATCCTCTTCATAGAAGGAGCTAAAAATTTGCATCAAAAAGCATAAACGTAGGTACCATCCGGTATGCTCAGTTTCTGTGATTGATGTGTTTTCCCTATTAGGGGAAATGGCTCTTATGTTGGCCTATGGATCTAATATTGGGCCCATCGTGAAAAATCTGCTATTTATCAATTGTATCGAGATGAACGAGTCATTGGGACGGTACTAATGGATATTTTTTGTTGCTATTGGAAATTTAGTCGATTGTTGAATTTATGTATGGGCCCAAATTAGGGACACTTAGGCCGACATTACATACATTTCCCCTACATATTTCATTTCCGCATCGCTATCATCTTAAAGAACATCGAGGAAAATTTTTCACAGCATTGTTCTAAACTGGTTTCGAAGCTTCCAACCCATCGGTCCTTTCAGGACCACAAATGACTGATAAAAGAGTTAACTAAAGAGTTCAAGTAAGAGCTTGTATCCAATACATATCGTCCAGGACACCGACAGAGCACCACAAAAACAGAACGCTCAAATTGCTTTCGAATTTCAACTTATCGAACTTTTTCACTGATATCGAGCTAAGAAAACAATTTTATATTTACTTTACTTTTGGTGTGACATCAAATCGTTCGTTATCCTACGTCAAATCTAAGGTCGTGTCTTGCATGCAACCTCTAACTTTTTATTTAATTGTAGCTTGTTTAACAAGAATTTCCAGGAAAAAAAATGAACGATAAAGTCCATGAATGATTTCTCTAGGTTGACCTGAATATGCATTAAAAGCGTATTATTTCCACTTTTACAAATTTGGAATTTATGTACACTGAAACTTATATTAACCCTTTATATGGCAGTGGTAACTATATTGCCACCAACATTCAATATGTTTCCAGTTAACTTGTAATATCTTTTCAACTTATGTTTAAACTGGTGGAAACCACTAACATTTGGTAATACTCCCTTTTTTTGAGCCGCAACATATGTAAAATGAGCATTTGGCAGCAATTTTCATACAAACAAAATTATACTTAAGTAACTTTGTTCGTACTAAACGTATTTTAATAAAAATGATGCCAAAATAGAGATCTATATCTTTTTTCATAAATGAGAAAAATTTCAGCTCATTTGCCTCATTTTTCTTAAAAATATAGCAGTTTGGCAAAAGGTTGTGAAATAAGAAGAGATTCACTAAAATTGTTTAAGCTGCCAGCAGACTCAATCGATCAAGCCCAAAATTTTGCAGATAAAAGTTGAATATTTGTTCAATCAGTAGTCATAATTTCAGGAATTTTGATACACACTCAGAAAAAAATAGACACCTCTTGTTGAGGGTGGACAGGAAAAACTGAGGTTTGAGAGCTTTATTTATCGATGTGCTTCAAAGCTGAAATTCAACAATTTGTCAGAAAAACTGGGTTTTATAAAGTGTGTTGTACCTACAATTCAGTGTCTTCCTCACAATTTGACGTCCACGTATCAACGGAATCAAATTAGAATTTACAAATTACTAATCCTACAAATCAAACAATTGGATTACCAGAATAGAAACAAAGAACAGTGGATGCTTACAATGTTCTGAACAACAGACCGTATGTTGACATACGTCTTCACCGCACTATCTGGAATTTTTAAGTCCACCTGTTGTTATGCACAATTCGTTAGAATTCACTATAAATCTTAGTTTAATTTACTTAATACCTACTCGTCGATTATATATTAGATTGCCTGAAGCAGATTATATCGTAAATTCTTCTCCAAACGAGCTATTCATTATTAACAATATATTTTCACTAATCCTTATCGAATACAAAGCCATTAATGATGAAGCAGTATCATGGTGATGACAGTTCGACCTTAGACGCCACACTAGGAAGACTGTCGGCCGCCCTCATGATGCAGGGCGGTCTATACTGTCCGGGTTACCAGTTGTATTTCGAAGCGGCAACATCCTCCCCCCCGATGGAACCCTCGGTTCTCGAGGTTACATCATCTCCAGCCACCTCCAGAATCGCTAGTTTTGATGATGGTCGCCTCAGTATTCCTCCTGAAGTCTGTACAACAGCTTGTCTGACAGCGCCGTCTGCTGCGGTGATGACTTCCAAGATTCTTCCTCTGATCCACCTGTTCCGCTTCGTATCGTCTATAATTAGTACCAACTCTCCGGGTTGGATATTCTTCGTTGTGCTGAACCATTTCGTACGCTTCGTGAGTGTCGGCAAATATTCCCACACCCATCTCTTCCAAAACCTGTCCAATTGCTTTTGCAGAGTGCTTCAGGATCGCCTGAGTTCATGAACCTCACCGACTTGTTGGACTGACGGCTGTGTGACTCCTGATGAACTGCCAAGCAGAAAATGATTCGGTGTCAAAGCTTCCTGTTCAGATGACTGCAGTGGTAAGTAAGTCAGTGGACGACTGTTAACTATCGATTCGGCCTCCACTAGTAGCGTTTGAAAAGCTTCGTCGTCTAACTTCTCATCACAATATGCTGCTGATAGTGCTGACTTGACTGATTGAATCATACGCTCCCAGCACCCTCCCATGTGTGGTGCTCCAGGAGGAATGAAGCGCCACGTTGTGACGGTGTTGGTGAACGTAGCGGACAATCCATCATATATCTGTTTCCGTAAAATTCTTTCTGCTCCGTGGAAATTCGTTCCGTTGTCGCTATGTAGTTCAACAGGAGCTCCCCTACGACTAACAAATCTACGCACGCTCATGATAGATGCTTCTGTGGTTAGACTGTAGACAACCTCGACATGAATAGCCCGTATGGTTAAGCATGTAAAGAGGGCTACCCAGCGTTTTACCTGACTCCGGCCTCTCTTTACTAAAACTGGACCGAAATAATCAACACCAGTATACGTAAAGGGACGAACAAATGGTGATAATCGTGCCTCGGGTAGTGGAGCCATTTGTGGTAGAACTGGGCGTGCTTTCCGTATTCTGCATAACAGGCAGCGGCTGGCGATGTTTCGCACAACTCTTCGCAAATGTGGAATACAGAACTGTTGACGAGCTTCGTTCACAACTGTCTCGTTGTTTCCATGCTTGAACTTTCGGTGTAGGTCATCGAGAATCAAATTGGTGATGTGATGTTTCTTGGGAAGAATTATAGGGAATTTTGCACTATAAGCGACCCGTTTGGCTGCACCTATTCGACCGTCAACACGTAGAATTCGATTCCTATCAACCTGAGGGGTGAACTGGTAGATGGAGCTGGTCCTTTCAACCGAGTTTTTCGCAGGATGATTTGAACTGTGATTGATTGTCAGCGCACCCATTTTTTCCGGATACGATTCCCACTGCATCATCTGGAACAACGTCGTTTCTGCCTTTTGTAACTCGCTCTGGGTTAAATGTTCGGTACAACGGTCAGCAGCATGCTTGCGGGCATTTGTAACGAATCGATGAACATATGCGATTGCGCGCCGGAGTCTGTTCCACGAAGAGTATCGGCTTGCATCTACGATTAGTTCTGGTGTGCGGATTTCTTGATGCGTGTAACACGGGCGTAGCTCTTCTTCCCCTGGATTCTCGGGTACGGAACGTGGCCATAGATGTTCTGGAAGCTGAAGAAATTTTGGGCCGCTGTACCAAATACTCTGGCTGTTAAAGTATGGTCCAACGCCCCATTTTGTTGCCTCATCTGCTGAGTTCATTTTAGATCGGAGCCATCGCCATTCATCGCGTTTCGTTGTTTCCAGGATTTCTCCTACCCGATGTGCAACAAACGAACGATATCTGTGAGGATCCCTGTTGATCCAGGTGTGGGCAGTACTGGAGTCTGTCCAGAAGTACCGCTTAGTAACTGAGAAGGTGTGGCCATCCACTACAAGCTTCATCATACGCGATCCCAGCACACAGGCCTGGAGCTCTAATCTGGGACTGCTCATGGGCTTGAGAGGAGCTACTTTAGCTTTGGCAGCAATCAATGATACTTCTACTTCTACTTGAGCGTTAACTATACGAAAATAACAAGCGCATGAATAGGCAGCTGGACTAGCATCCACAAATACATGAAGCTGGACATTCTCAAGGCTGAAGCGATCTGAATTGCGAAAATAACAACGGGGAATCCGAACTTGATCAATGCCACGGAGCATTTTAACCCACTCACGCCAGCGCTGGTAAACATTATCGTCTACTTGCTCATCCCACTTTGTTCCCGCACGCCACACGTCTTGGATGAGTATTCTTCTAAATATCAAATATGGTGCTAGAAGACCCAACGGATCAAACAGTGTCATCACGCATTGCAGAATCTGACGCTTGGTAGGTCTTCTATCTTCTTCAATGATTTTCTTGATGTTCTCTCGCATGGTCGTCTCAAAATGGATCACATCCTCGTCACTGTTCCACAGCATACCAAGCACGCGTTCGGGAGTCTCAGCGTTTTCTAGACACAGGTTTTTTACTACTTTAGTCGCACTTTCTGCTAAGTGCGCTAAAACTGCCGGGTGGTTGGAGTACCAATTGCGGATTTCAAAGCCCCCTCTTCTGTGTACCTCTCGAACCTCTGCTGCCACTTGCTTTGCTTCTTCTTCGAGGTAGTCATCCACGTAATGGTTGTAGAGGATTCCTTCGACAGCCCTAGCAAACTCTTGGACGAATCTCTGAGCATTAATGTTCTTCACATACTGAGCTGTCGCTGGTGAGCAGGTTGATCCGAAAGTAGCTACGTCCATTACGAATATCTCAGGTTCGTTAGATGAATCGGGGGACCACAGGAAGCATTGAGCATACCGGTCGAGCCAACTGATGAATATCTGGTGAACATTTCTTTTATGTTACCTACTACTGCCACCCGATGCTGACGAAAGTGAAATAATACTACTGGTAGAGATGCCAACTGATCGGGCCCTTTTAATAACATACTGTTCAATGAAACACCATCAACTTTCGCTGACGCGTCCCATATAAGACGAACCTTCGAAGGCTATTTGGGATTAACTACTGCACCTATTGGCAGGAACCAAATTCGACGTGGGTCGACTGCTGATAGTTCCTCGACTGAGGCTCGATGGGCATAACCTTTATCTATGTACTCCTGTATCTGCCGCTGGATGTTCTCCTTCAAGGCTGGAACCTTTTCCATTCTACGCTGCAGACAGTGCAGTATTTTGATTGCCATTGGATAGCTGTCTGGAAATTCAAATTGATCGGACCTCCATAAGAGCCCTGACTCGTATCGATCGCCAACTGGAACTGTTGTTTTCTCCAATATGTTCAACGACCGTTGATCTTCCTTTGACATACATTCGTTCATTGGACGAGCGCCAACGTCCTCGATTGAAAAATATTTCTTAACCATTTCGTCCATAGCCACATCTTCGCTACATTCGCAGATATGAAAACTCACCGATGGAGATCTGTTGTTTCTATGACCACCATAGACGCACCATCCAAGACGAGTCTTAACGGTAACTGGATTTCCTTCTTCTCCTTCACGTGTCTTCAGAGGCAGTGCCAGTTTTAGATTATCGATACCAATCAACAACCGAGGGACAGCATCACGATAGCCTTGGATAGGAATTCCTCGGAGGTGTTGATAGTGCCGCTTCATTTCAATGATTGGCAGTGTTTGAACCGGTAGGTCTAGCGACTGGATGGTTCCCACATCGTTTAACCAATAGCGCTTCTTCTTATTAAATCCTGAGATCTCGAACGCAATCCTTCGAGATTGCTTTTCCTCCCGTGTCACGTTACTGGTCCATTTCAAACAGAGTGGCTTGACATACCCGTCGACTTCCAGTTGTCTGCTAAACTGCTCTCTATCATCGTAAGTGATGAGCCTTCATCCTAAAAGGCGAACGTATTTATGCTACCAGTCCGTCCATAAAGTGTGACTGGAACAATTCGAAAAAGAAGTTTAGCCAGATCATCTTGGTGCACGTGATGGTCTTCTGTCTGATTTCGCTTCGGAGCTGATTGTGCTGGGAAGGATGAATGCAACAATGGATGGTGGCGATACTGGCAACCATCAACACCACAACGAGTGGTGCTACGGCATGACCTACGTCCGTGACCAAAGAGGCAAGTACGACAGAGCGCTTGGCTTTGTATCTTCTTCCAGCGCTCATCGATCGACATCGCCAAAAATGCCCTGCACTCTTTCGCTCGGTGTCCGTATTTTTGGCAGACTGAACATTCAATTCCCGCTGAGTCAACGGGACGACTTTTGACTTCGATTTCTTCCAAGCTTTTTTCAGTGTCAGCGTGAACGAAACTCCGATCAGTTTGCCTCTGCTTTTCATGCCTAGCTGGTTGATCGGTGGTTGAGAAAGATGACACACTGTATGCGTCTTCTACTATTTCCTCCATAAACTTGCTGAATGTTCACGGACAGTTCGCAAACGATCATGCACAAGAGAAGAAGTACCGTCTCCGTTATCTAAAAACCAAGTGTTATTCCATGGCTGCTCAGGAACTGATTGTGTAAATGGTATCGGTCTGTCGTTCTTCACCGGAGAAATTTCACAGTTCACCCCGTTGAGTTGAAACGAGGATCCTCTTCCGATGTTTGAAATGTTCGGGAGAGTTTTAGAGATTGCCCCCTTGGCTGTCGTCGCCGATGTTTTCTCATCGTTACACTTTTTTTGCTGATTCAATTCGAACTGAAGTTGGTTCAGCTGATTTTGTAGATTCTGGATTTGCTGCTGAGATTCCCTTTCACGCTATTTTAATTTATCCTGAAGTTCACTTACAAGCTTGCCTTGTTGTTGCGACGATTGAGCGACTTGATGGGCTACCGGATCGTTGGTGGTTGTATTTCGAAGCGGCAACACCTCTCTTTACATTTTTGAAAAAAATCTGAAAGTTTGTTCATACAATTTTAAAAATAAAATTGTTTTTGAGCATTACATTTCGTGATTTTTTTCTTTTATTGTAGTACGAGTTGATTGCATGCTTGGTTTGCTTCGGCCTTATAAAGGGTTAAACTATCATACCACGCTTTACAACCCCATGATTTGCTTTCTCCCACCGGACAAGTCAAGCGGGCTAGGCAATTGCAATGGTCACAAAGGCCAAACTGCATTTCCACGAATTTAATAACTGCACTTTTGCATTATACGTCCGGGGCTACCAAGTTGTGCAGGTTGCTTGCCAATCGCCTTGTAGCAATCGCAACCGCACTGCCACTTGTGCCACTTGTCGATCACTGCAATGTTTGCCGCCTGTCTGCGTGGTCGTTCGCTCGCCAACTGCAAGGTGACTCAAGGCTGTCTGTCCCGAATATGGCAAGTGAATCGATCGAGCAAGCAGAAGTTCGCCAACTGCCAGAGCCCAGGTTAATCAATCTAGCTAATGGTATCAGTAATCTGATTTCCATTTTCTGCAAGCTCTCCAAACCGTTCGTTCGCTATTTCGAGAACGAATTCTACATCCACAACAGTCTGGGTCACGTCAAATATCTGCCCTGAGTGTAAACAAGCGACAAGTGCAACACGGACATGTGGGAAGGTATCGCGAATAGTTCGCGATTGAGTGGAAAAGCAAACACATCAGCTCGTTGACGCCAGTTGATCGATTGTTATGAGCACTGATGTTACAATGTTATGATTTAATGCTCGCTGCCCACCGACCGACCGGGGAGAGAAGTGCGATAAGTAAACACGCCTCGGGGAAAATTCCGCGCGCTCGCCACCTGCTGCACCCGATTTGGATCAGCCTGATCGGTCCCCACAAGAGAGTTATGTAAAAAGAAAAGAAAACCGACCTGCCAACTGCAACCGGTAACTGTAACTGTTTATTTGTTTATCCTTATTGCAACCGTATTGAAGGTATAACATTAAGTGAGAGACCAATTGTACCATAAATACACGACCGGCGACGGGAAAGAGACATGACATGAAAGGCTGGCCCTGATTGGAAGCCATCATCGGGATGCAATTAAAGTGTGATTATTACAGGTCGAAACTGGAGCTCTAGCCGTGTGGACTGATTATCGGTTATTTGGAGGGAAAAGGAATGCCAGGGCTTTCCCTTTTGTTTTGTTTCCTTTTGTTCGGAGGACAATTGGGCAATTGGAAATCAATTCGTGAGGCAATTTCCCCTCAAGTACATGGCTAGTGGATTCATTAAGTTCATTAGCCGATTCGGAGAATCGAATTCAGTTTAATGATTGATGTTCAGTTTTATGATTCTTTCACGGTTTGACAATGGAATGGTGTTTTTGTTTCGCACAACCAAATTGTGGGTTGTTTTTTTTTTATGTGTGTGTGTGTGTGGGAAAAATACAGTTTCATTTTCTGAATGATTTTCGAATATTTTCGTCTTGTGCTTTTTATATGATTATGCAATAAAAGTTAATGCATATGTCATTAACCTTTCTTACAAGGAAGGGTATACATACCGCTTGAAAAGTCAATAAATGCCGTCGACGTGTCGATTCTCGATCGATGATCCTCTCTTGTTGCGATAAGAAAATTTTAATCATATCGATAAGCCGACAAGAACATTTTCATTAAACAAATTCTGATTTTTCGGAAAAATATGTACTTTGAACTGGGAAATCGCCAAATACATTCGAAAAGGGCCACATATTAACAATATTCTTTAAAAATTATCGCTCAAACCTCTACCTCTCGAAAACGGCACCACTCAAAAATATGTTGGGCAGGTGTTTTATGGTAAGTTTGACATTCTTTTAATTCTACTACTCTTGTATCACTTTCACTTTCACTATTTACTTTCATTGTCATAAAAAAAAAACTATAACAGATACCTATTTCATTTACTACTTGCAAACTTCTTCAGTGACTAGTGATAGACTAAAACGAGACACTGAAAAAGTTTGAAAGTAGTAAACGAAATAGGGTAAATGTTGGCTTCGGCACCCATTGACTGTTTTCGGCAACCAAAATTTAAACGATAATTTCACTATGTTTTCCCATCAACACACTTCCCTGAATGTATTCAAACGATTCTTTAGTCTTTCAGCTTCAATCTGATTATATTTGTACGACCGAGCAATCCTATTATGCCAGATTTTTCTTCAAATGAAGTATACGCACTACAAAATGGGGCTGATTTCGAGTTGCCGATAATAGAACAGCTGGTTAACACGCAGTTCTAATGGGAAGGTTGCCGAAGAAAAAGAGGCTGCCGACAATAGTCACACTCACCTGAGAAGTTTGGAGCGTTGTAAAATCGCTTTCAAACCGGTTTGAAAAATTCTGTCGATTGGAATGGATAGAGAAGCAAGCAGCAGATGAATGTTAACAAACAGACACGTGATATATGTGCGTAACGCTGACAAAATGCTAATAGAAGTGCGGACGCTGCTTAGATTGACGAGAATACGTAAATTCCCCTACCTACTATTTGGAATCGACAATTCGACCGTGTTCCGTGTGGTAAAATCGTGCAAGGAGACCCAGACGACCCAGCGGCGAGTTGGCAGCGGAAGAAAAGCGAAGACGACCGACCCCGTGAATGCAAGGAAGGTGAGGGATTACTTCAAGCGCAATTCGAACCTTTCGATTCGGGACGTGACAAGAAGGTCAATTCTTCCGTCTGGGTCGTCCAGCAGACAATGAAGCAGGCCGGACCTCATGTCTTTAAGGCAAGGAAGGCAACTCACCCAACCGATAAACAATACGGTGGTCAAATACCGCGCCAGGAAGCTGTACCGCGAGTGGTTGGGCCAGCCGAAATGCATCGTAATGGACGACGAGACGTACATTAAAGCGAACGCCCAGCAGATCTCCGGATTGGAGTTTTTCGTCGGCAAGTCCCGCCTGGATGGTCCGGAGAATTTGCAGAAGAAGAAGGTCGACAAATTTGCCAAGAAGTACTTAGTGTGGCAGGCAATCTGTTAGTGCGACAAATTCAGCAAGCCGTACATAACGACCGGCACCACTAACGGCCAAATATATAAAGAAGAATGCCTCTAGAAGCGCCTGCTGTGCTTCCTCCGGTCCCACGAAGGTGACACTCTGTTTTGGACGGATCTGGCATCGCGCCATTATGCGAAACCAGTGATGGAGTGGTACGAAGCCAACGATGTTGTTTTTGTGCCGAAGGAGGAAAATCCGCCAAACTTGCCAGAACTTCGCCCAGTAGAACAATTCTGGGTGATTATGAAGGGCAAGCTCTGGAAACAGGGAAGGTCTCCAAACGACAAGGATTTGAAGAAAGAGTGGATCAAAGTGTGTAAGAAAGATGGCCCAAGTGTTTCACAGAATCTGATGGATAGCGTAAAGTCCAAGGTGCGGGCATGTAGCTGTGAAAATCCGCCGATATTGATTATGAGCAAATCACCCACGACGCAGCTAGTGAATGTTAGTGCAGTGTAAATAGTGCAGCAGCTTCAATCCCAAATGGCCTTTTACCAACTGTCAGGAAATGTGTATGAAAATGTCATGGCCTGTCTAGTTATTATCCATCTCATATCTTCCCTCTTCTTTGGTATAAAAGTTATACAAGTTATAATGAATTACTGAATGCTGTCAATTTTAATTTTAAACCCCGTATTTCACTTTTTCATATAAACATCGGCGGCGTTTAGAATTAAAAAAAAACTTACTTTGAAAACGTTGACAACATGATGGCGCTGTAGTTGGCTACTAGACACCAAACGACATCAGCGGCCAGTGGCTAATTTTTGTTTTGGTGTTGCCATGTGATAAAAATAAATAATAAATTTGCTCTTCCAGCAAATATAGACAGTTTCTTACGGGAATTTTTGGTGGAGTGAAAGGATAGTACGAAGTCCACCATGTTTCACGCACGGTCTGACGTTTGCTTAAGGATTTTCTCATAGGAGTAAAAAAAATTCTGTATATTTAATATCACCTGCGAGCTCACAAGAAGTTCAGAGTCACGATCTACGATGTCCTGTTGGTTGTGCTACAACCTCTGTCGATTTCGGCATCTGCTGCGCCCATCGCTCAAAATATGTACAGTACGAGTTCGTTAAAATAGAGGAGGAAATTACAGACCCGGATGAAATTTAGATTAAGCGATGGATGACGACATCAAGCTGGGGAGCCTGCTTCTTGCTGATATGCTTCGTTGCGTGTTGCTGCTTGGACAATGTAATTGATGTCATGTCCGTAGGTTCAAGCAGCCCGGGTTATTTCCTGGTTCATCAGTCCCTTGATCAAATGGCCGGGATAAGCTGGGACGAAGCTTTGCCACTCGAACGATGTTTTGCAGCTGCTCCCCCATGGAGAAGAAAAGTAGCTGCGTTTTGCGCACTGGGTCCCGAGCATTGCTGAGGAAGAGGGCAATCTCGAAATTCTCAATATAAGATTTCTAAGCCTCCCACATCCGTTCAGTAAAAAAAAGGTTGTCAATTGGACTCGGACCACGAACGTTGCGATTATCAGACCTGTACCTTCTCCACTGTTCTCACCATGCTTCTAAACGGTTGCCGACCTGTGAGGACTCGAACCACGAATTCTCAATATGAGAATTCCAAGCCTCCCACATCTTGTTCGATGGGATGTCTTTTGGAAAAGGTTTAATGTTTTCCCAACGAACGCTGCATGATCCATACTCGGCTGCAGAGGATACAGGTGCGTGGGAGCTGGTCCATGTCAAATCCGCATCGCGGGCGGGTGGGACAGTTTTCGCTGGTCTCGTTGGTTCTTTGAACGCATCCAGAAGCTTTTCAAGCGTTTGCTCTAATTTTTCAATTCGGTCGACGGTAACGTTGCCTACCGCTGTTCCAGGGGCGTTGTCCGACCGAATGGCTGTGCTTGAGAACAAATCCGCTTGCCTTTCTCGAGCGTCAGTTTCGTCAATCGGTTGTTCTGTAGGATGTTCCATGCCACCTCCACTATCTGATTCCGTGTTGCAGTCATCTTCCGAGCCAAACTCGCTAGATGTTCCTTCGTGATCCGTCGGATTTTCGCCGTCCTCTATGCTGTCGCAACTTTCACTGTCCAATCCCGCGCTGCGTTCGTCTTCATCCGAATCAGACCCGTCAAACGGCGTTCGTCGTCTGCGATTTTCTTCCTCGTTTCTCCGCTCCACCATAAAATGCTCATTAGTTTTCGTTGCCATGGTAATGATACCCGTTGTTTTTTTTTTTTTTTTTTTTTTTTTTTTTTTTTTTTTTTTTTTTTTTTTTTTTTTACTGAACGGTCGCGTTCTTTCCTGTGGCCTTGCCACGGCGAGGAGACGATTTTTGCAAAAATCCGTCCTCACTCGCATTCAAAACGGCCGTCCCGGTCGCGTTCAAATTTACGATTTTCCTTGCAAGTGGGTGATTTGCCCTTTATTACCTCCTGGCAGGATCGACAGAAATGTGAAAAATCCGCCGATATTGATTATGAGCAAATCACCCACGACGCAGCTAGTGAATGTTGAACTTATCCGTGCAGCAGCTTCAATCCCAAATGGCCTTTTACCAACTGTCAGGAAATGTGTATGAAAATGTCATGGCCTGCCTAGTTATTATCCATCTCATAGTAGCCTAGGAGAGTAGGTTGAATATACCAACTTTGCAAAAACATATGTGTTTATTTATTCCCTGAGAGTTTAAAAAATATCCGGCTTAATATGATTTTTTGGTGATCAATTTTGTCGGTTGCATTTTTTTTCAAGTAAAGTCTTTAATTGTTATATAGTGCTCATGAGTTCGCGTTTGGCTTTCAAAGTTAGCAGTTTAGTTCGTGCCGTGCGCTGTGTGTGCAAGAGCAGTATATCTATGGGAGCTCTTCGAAATCATCGTGATGTCAACATATCGGGTGAGATCTTACCTTTATTTTTCTATTTCTCTCTCTTAACTTTCGATCCATCATTGGGACATCCTCTTGTTGGATAGCCTGTTTTTTTTACCGGTTGTATGATCCTCCACCCAAACCGTTTTTGACCCTTCATACAACGGCAGGATGAGTGTAATTAGAGGTTATTAAACTCGATCAAGTCGAACAGCGAGGAAAGTCTACAGTCTACATCATCATCATCATCATCATCATCATCATCATCATCATCATCATCATCATCATCATCATCATCATCATCATCATCATCATCATCATCATCATCATCATCATCATCATCATCATCATCATCATCATCATCATCATCATCATCATCATCATCATCATCATCATCATCATCATCATCATCATCATCATCATCATCATCATCATCATCATCATCATCATCATCATCATCATCATCATCATCATCATCATCATCATCATCATCATCATCATCATCATCATCATCATCATCATCATCATCATCATCATCATCATCATCATCATCATCATCATCATCATCATCATCATCATCATCATCATCATCATCATCATCATCATCATCATCATCATCATCATCATCATCATCATCATCATCATCATCATCATCATCATCATCATCATCATCATCATCATCATCATCATCATCATCATCATCATCATCATCATCATCATCATCATCATCATCATCATCATCATCATCATCATCATCATCATCATCATCATCATCATCATCATCATCATCATCATCATCATCATCATCATCATCATCATCATCATCATCATCATCATCATCATCATCATCATCATCATCATCATCATCATCATCATCATCATCATCATCATCATCATCATCATCATCATCATCATCATCATCATCATCATCATCATCATCATCATCATTCCTCGTTCTGCTTGCGAATGAGCAACATCAAGGCCTGTTGTCTCGTCACATGGCATAGCTTTAAAAGTGTTTTCACCGCGAAAAGTTTTTTTTTTCTGAAAGCAGTTTTTGTGCCTCAGGTGACTCGCGCATTACATAAGGAAGCAGCCGATCCTGGCGAAGCCTACGATCGGACTGTCCATCTTTAACCCGCTCGAAGATATCAAACTGATTTTATCGGAGCCATAGTCAGCAGCAAGAGCCGTGTAATACACATCGGCAAACGACAACCACACGGACGGTGTGTACGACTGGAAACAATAACCAGCAGAAAGCAGTGAGCCGCCGCACGGACGGTGTGTACGACCGGCATCTATTGTGGCAGAGCAGCAACAGTATAGCAGTAGAAACGGTAAGGGCAAATAGTAGCACGTATCTGTTTTTGTATTCCCATTCCTCTGACTGTTTGCTTGTGGATCGTCTGTCTCTCCCCCAGTAGAATCGTTCCACATAGGGTGGTTCGTTAATAAAAAAAAGTAAAATAATAATTTGACAACAATTTTTAATTTCTAATGGATGGTTCAAAGGGGGGCAGTAAGCCTCCCAATGATAAACTTAGAAAGCGCCATTATCAGGCGTCCTCTGCCTCGCCTTGGGTTGTCTATTTTCGGCAGAAAGAGAAAGCCCTTAACTTCTTAGGGATTAAAAGAATATTGACGCGTCGTTTCCCGGGGACCGAATTTCATCAGGTCAATCGGAACAAACTGCGTATAACTGCACCTACATATAATATCGCAAATGATATTGCTGACGACGAGGCTTATAACAAAGAGTATTACGTCTACATCCCATCTCGAGATGTGGAGATAGACGGCGTGGTCTCTGCAGTGAGCCTGACGTGTGATGACGTCATGGAAGGTATGGGGCGCCTTCAAAATGCTGCTACATCTACCGTGGACGTTCTGGGTTGCTGGATATTGTATTCAGCGACCACGGTAGATGGTCAAAAGACTTATTCCCCTTCAGGCTCACTACAGGTGTCTTTCGCTGGATCGGTTCTCCCAAAGTTCTTAGAAATTGAAAATGTTTTTTTCCCGGTGCGACTTTTTGTACCAAGGGTATATAATTGTACCAACTGCAAAAAGTTGGGACACACAGCTGCTTTTTGTGACAACAAGCCCCGTTGTGGCAAATGTAGCCAAGACCACATGGAGGGTGCTTGCCAACAGGAAGCAACTAAATGTGCTTACTGTGGCAAAGAACCTCTTCATGCTTTGCAGGACTGCCCCGCGTACAAGAAGCGTACCAACAATGTGAAGCGTTCAATAAAAGAACGCTCCAAGCTGACGTTTGCAGAAATGGTTAAGTTGCAAAATGGATCCTCTGCTTCGTTGGCATCAGCCGCTCAAAATGAAAACACTTTTGAGATTTTGTCTTCCGATGAACTGGACTCTGACATAGCAGATGAGAGTGAGTCTCCGGAGGTACACGCCCCCGGTAAAAGGAAGCCGACTAGCTCCCCGGGAGTGCGCCGGAAAAAAAATAAAACCACTCTCAAAAGCATGCAAAAATCTGAAGGTAGCGGGGATTCATTGAAAAACCCGAACAAATCGGTAATTGCTGCTCCATCTGATCCTTGCTGCAGCTTTTCCACCCCGCCGCTACCTAATAAAGGTAATCGTAAGAGGTTACCAAAAATAAACACCACGTCTACTCGCAATTCAAAGAAAACTCTCCCGTCCAAGCGAGGAAAGATTAAATTTAAGGACATTGTGGATAATATTTTGAATGCCCTCGGCTTTCCCGACGAATCGCCACTTAGAGGGCTTATTGACCTGCTTGTTCCTATAGTCGGAAACTACTTCAAGCAATTGACTGCATCATGGCCCCTCATTGGTGAATTCATATCTTTCGATGGATAATTCGTCGAGTGAGGATCAAGATATGATCACTTTATTACAATGGAACTGTCGTAGTTTAATACCTAAATTAGACTCGTTCAAGTATTTGATTCACAATTCTGATTGTGATATATTTGCACTCTGTGAAACTTGGCTTTCTTCTGAAGATGAACTAAACTTCCACGATTTTAACATTATCCGCCTGGACCGAGATGATTCATATGGTGGCGTACTTTTGGGGATCAAAAAGTGCTACCCCTTCTATAAAATCTCAATCCCAATAATTTCAGGCATTGAAATTGTCGCTTGCCAAATAAATGTGAAGAACAAAGATCTTTGCATAGCTTCTGTATATGTCCCTCCAAGGACTTCCATAAACCGCCGTCAGCTTTGGAGTTCAGTTAATATCCTTCCATCTCCAGTTCTAATACTGGGCGATATGAACTCACACGGTACTGGTTGGGGCGAATCATACGATGACAATAGAGCGGGTATTTTCTATGATTTGTGCGACGATTTCAACTTGACTATCTTGAACACTGGTGAAGCAACACGTATAGCAAACCCTCCTGCTCGAGAGAGCCGTCTTGACATTTCTTTGTGCTCTAACTCACTATCATTAGATTGTCTGTGGAAGGTTATCAATGATCCCCATGGTAGTGATCACTTGCCAATTATTATTTCAATCAAAAGTGGTCGTCTAAAAACAGATCAGTCAATTCAAGTTCCTTTTGACCTCACGAGGAACATTGATTGGCAAAAATTTGTATCGGCGGTAACTCTTGGTATTGATCCTACCGATCCTCTACCACCACTGGAAGAGTATCGTTTCTTTACCGAGCTAATCTACAAAAGCGCATTAGAAGCTCAGAAACGACGTGTTCCAAGTGCATCGCTCAAAAGAAGACCCGCCACCCCTGGATGGGATGACGAATGCACAAAGTTGTATCTTGAGAAATCCGATGCCTTTAAAGATTATCGTAGACATGAAAGATCTGAGCTTTTTGAAAAGTATCTAAAGCTTGAAAAAAAGCTTAAAAACTTACTAAAAGCAAAGAAACGAAACTACTGGCGTACTTTTATCGAGGGACTTTCTAGAGAAACCTCGATGACAACGCTTTGGAAAAAGGCTCGCTATATGCGAAACCGCTCATCTTCCAATGAGAGTGAAGAATACTCCTCCCAATGGATATTCGACTTCGCTAAAAAGGTTTGTCCAGATTCTGTTCCAGCACAACCAACTTTACGGGATACAGCCCGAAGTAACGGTTCTCTGGATGAACCATTCACAATGCTGGAATTTTCAATGGCACTTCTTTCATCAAATAACTCTGCTCCGGGAAGCGATATGATCAAATTTGACCTTCTAAAAAACCTCCCCGATATCGCTAAAAGACGATTACTTAACCTATATAATTCATTTATGGAATTCAATATAGTTCCACCAGCATGGAGACAGGTTAAAGTAATAGCTATTCAAAAGCCTGGGAAACCAGCGTCTGATCACAATTCTTACCGTCCGATCTCTATGTTATCATGCCTGAGGAAATTATTAGAAAAAATGATCCTATTAAGACTTGACCATTGGGTTGAATCAAACAATCTACTTTCAAATACGCAATTTGGTTTCCGGAAGAGTAAAGGAACAAACGATTGTCTAGCGATGCTTTCATCTGATATTCAACTGGCCTTTGCGCACAAGGAGCAATTGGCTTCAGTCTTTTTGGATATTAAGGGCGCATTTGATTCGGTTTCCATAGACATACTGTCAGACAATTTGCACAGTAGTGGACTACCCGGTATTTTGAATAATTTTTTGTATAATTTGCTGTCAGAAAAACAAATGACCTTCAATCTAGGTCAACTGACAACTTCTAGAATTAGCTACATGGGCTTACCCCAAGGTTCATGTTTAAGTCCCTTACTTTATAATTTCTATGTCAAAGATATTGATAACTGCTTAGATAATCAATGCACGCTTAGACAGCTTGCAGATGATGCCGTGGTTTCCATGAGAGGTCCACGTGCAGAAATCTTGCAAAGACCATTGCAAAATTCCCTAAATAATCTGTCTCTCTGGGCAAGAAATTTAGGGATCGAGTTTTCACCGCAAAAAACTGAATTGGTAGTGTTTACAAGGAAGCGGTTTCCAGCCCAACTGCGTCTAAACATTTTGGGCAGAGACATTACCCAATCTTTAACCTTCAAATACCTTGGAGTCTGGTTTGATTCAAAATGCACTTGGGGTACCCACATTACGTATTTGAAACAAAAGTGTCAACAAAGGATCAACTTTCTACGATCAATTTCCGGGACATGGTGGGGTGCTCACCCGGAAGACCTCATTAAACTATATAAAACGACTATTCTTTCAGTTCTTGAGTATGGCTCTTTTTGCTTCCACTCGGCAAGAAAAAGCCACCTAATCAAATTTGAACGTATTCAATATCGTTGTTTACGTATTGCCCTTGGCTGTATGCATTCAACACACAATATGAGCCTAGAGGTCCTAGCGGGCGTAAAACCCCTGCAGAACCGATTCTGGGAGCTCTCATTAAGAATATTGATTAAATGTAGTGTCAGTAACAACCTTGTGATTGAAAACTTCGAAGAAATACTCGAATTGAGCATCCAGTCTAGATTCGTGCGAATCTATCTTAATTATATGTCATCGGATATTAGCCTTCCTTGCTATACCCCCTCTCGTGTATGCTTTACTAACTACAGTTCCCCCATTGACTACGATCTCTCCATGAAACAGGCTATTCAAGGAGTTCCAGATCAACTTCGACCTATCTCAATTCCCCACATTTTTGCTGAAAAGTACCAACAAGTCAATTGCAATAGAAGATTTTTCACTGATGGATCACGCATTGATGGATCCACTGGCTTCGGCGTCTTCAATGAATACTCAACCGCCTTTCGGAAACTTCAGGAACCTTGTTCCGTTTATGTTGCTGAGCTAGCAGCAATTAACTTCGCATTGGGGATGATTTCCGATATGCCCATAGACCATTACTTCATCTTCTCGGATAGTCTCAGTTCGATTGAGGCTATTCGGTCGATGAAACAAGGTAGGCACTCATCTTATTTCCTTTCAAAGGTAAGGGAGCAGATGAGTTTGCTGGTCGAAAGATCATATATGTTTACCTTTGTATGGGTCCCCTCACATTGCTCAATCCCAGGCAATGAGAAGGCAGACTCTCTCGCAAAGGTGGGCGCACAACAAGGCGAGATTTATGATAGAAGAATTTCACATGATGAATTTTTCCCATTAGTACGTCAGAGTTCTCTTTTAAGTTGGCAAAACGATTGGACAAATAATTCTCTTGGGCGGTGGTTACATTCCATTATTCCAAATGTTTCTTCGAGAGCGTGGTTCAAAGGTCTGGATGTAAGTCGGGGATTCATTCGAGTGATGTCAAGACTTATGTCCAACCACTACTCGCTAGACGCACATCTCTATAGAATAAACCTCGTTGACAGCAATATATGTAGGTGCAGAACCGGTTATGATGACATCGATCACGCAGTTTGGTATTGCCCGGGTAATGACGCCTCCAGAGCACGACTATTGGATACCCTAGTGGCCCGAGGTAGACAACCCTTCCGTGAAGTAAGAGATGTATTGGGAACACGTGATCTTCCCTACATGCAAGCGATCTACGAATTCCTTTGTTTGTCTGATGTTAGAGTTTGATGTGACTATCCCCTCCTTTCCTAACAATTTCCCGCCATTGTGTCCCAGTCTTATTATCCTCCTGTTCCTGTGCTACTTGCCCCTGCCCAGTCAGGATTTGGTCAACCGTCCGAGAGTAGTATCTGAAGGAGGCTTCAGAAACCAGTTTCCTACCTAGATCCTTCCAATTGAAATTGTTACCCATTAACCTCGAGCCCGCCACGAGTAATTGGTACCCAATACTAACCTAGAAATACTGCTATTTAAAATGTAAATCAAACATTACTGATTTTGGCTCCGCAAAGTGTCACACACGACTGAGCCTAGTAAATAAACGAACTAGTTAAAAAAAAAAAAAATCATCATCATCATCATCATCATCATCATCATCATCATCATCATCATCATCATCATCATCATCATCATCATCATCATCATCATCATCATCATCATCATCATCATCATCATCATCATCATCATCATCATCATCATCATCATCATCATCATCATCATCATCATCATCATCATCATCATCATCATCATCATCATCATCATCATCATCATCATCATCATCATCATCATCATCATCATCATCATCATCATCATCATCATCATCATCATCATCATCATCATCATCATCATCATCATCATCATCATCATCATCATCATCATCATCATCATCATCATCATCATCATCATCATCATCATGGTCTTAATGCATAAAACAAAATATTATAATAATACCAAATAAACATCCAACATGACAGTGTCCTAGTGAAAACAGTTAACGGAACATTAGAGTCAAACGAAGCATAAGCGTTATTAATCACATTAGCGACAGTATCAATAGCCGCATTCAGCCCATACTGTCGATTGCGAGCTGCAAGGTGTATGAATTGTCGTCGTCTTATAACTTTTTCAGGTGCGTAGAAGAAGAGTTACCGAAGTAATTTTATGAAGCTCTAAGAAGTTCACTGAAGTTTGGTGAGCTTCTACAAAGTTGCCTGAATTTGAAAAAAAAAATCTGCACTTCAAGAAAGTTTCCTGAACTTTTAAAAAGTTCTCTGAAGTTCCGCGAAGTTTCTTGAAGAACTACAAAATTCCTTCTAACTCGGATAGCAGTTTGTACCCTGGTGTAGTGGCTGTAGGTGCATGGGTGCATTGTGAGACAGCACCAGCAAATCAACAGAGGAAGTGGTAGAGGTGGTGATAATAGACATGCCCTCAGGAGGCCGATAAAGCATGCAATAACGAAGCCCAAAATCCTCGGCAGAAACGGTTTGCGGATCTGTCGAGATTCGATGCGTTGCAAGCTAAAAATATATAGGAAATCGATTTAGATCACCATTATAATATTTGTTTATTCCTTCAGCTGCGTAGAGCTTTTAAAGATATTGAGCCTACTAAATAAACATTTTGGAAAACATGGTTTTCGATTCACATACTGACCGTTGAGTGTGTATGTTGGATTCATCCCTAAATTTACAATGCAGTTTTCTCATAATATTTTCAGCTTGACTACTACTTGGGACGAACACACCATGCTTTTTTTTCTAAATATATTTCAACAGTTCTTAAATTTAAAAACATGTTAGAATTAACTATTGATGTTATCGACTACAGCTTGAACGGCTGAAAATACTGCTGAATGTAGTCAACTAATCAATTTCAACAACGAAGATATTTTTTTAAAGGGCCCTCCTCATCGTTCTAGCACTACACCATAATGATTTACGGAAAAGTTGTCCATAAGAGCCCTTCCCCTTACGTGAAGTTTTCCCAGCTATAACTTTGTTGTAAACCACTTTTTAATTGAACGTCAAGAAAATTAGTTATTATTCATTGCCAAGTTGATAACTTTCGGGTAGGATTAATCGGCTGCTTTCAGGGCAACCCTGCATCTTTCCCTTATGACATAAAAGCCTGGATTGTTTGTCCTATTATTCCAATGTTGTCTACTGAGTAGTAAATGGAGCATGTCAGAAGAACATCATCTACCTAAGGGGCTGTTCATAAACTACGTAGACAGTTTAGATGGGGGGGGGGGTTGGCAATTATCCACGGCCCATACAAATTTAAAAAAATATCGTATGGACAATTTTCTACGCAGGGGGAGGGGGGGAAGTCAAGAATCCCAAAAACCTGTCTACGTAGTTAATGAACAGCCCCTAATCAATTAATAAACTGCAAAGGGCCAAGGGCAGTATGAGTTCGCATCCTAATGAGATCAAATTTTGTGAGAATGATCGGGAGCTTATTTGAAATCGTTTGAACTTGTTGGAGCTTAATCAATATTTTGAACCATGAAAATTCCATGGATCGGTAACAAATAACCCCACCCGTAATTGGTCCGTAATCGTTTAACTCATGTTCCGCTTGAAATACTTCTTTAAAACCATAATCTCTCAACCCTCAAAAACTGAATACCAACTGATTCAAATCAATCAACTGTACCAGCAACGCGAGACTGTCACAGGGCTATTCGATCAACAGTTCTCCGTTGTTTTTTGTATCACCAACCAGCTACTTTTAGCATGCACGCAGGACGTAGGTACACTGCCGATCTCCCGGAGCTCGCCCAGCTTAACTCATGAGACACAGCACGTATGTGACACGAATGAGGCACGTAGAAACAAAAAAGAGACGCGATATAATTCGTGTCTCTATCACGCGGGATGCATGCACGCGTACATTAACTCTGACTTCGGGCACTCAGATGCTCCTTGAAGGTTTAGTTTCTTTTTAAAACCCCCGAATGTCCCGTCATAGTATTAAGTGGCGCAGTCGTCGGTAGGATACGCGAAAAGTGATTGAGTTTTAGTGCATTGTGATCCGGAGAAATCCATTGGCGAACGAATATCGTCAATTTGTGACCAAGTCTAGAGCCCAACACTGCGTGCAACCTACATTTAAGAAGCAGTCATTTTCGGCGAGTGGATATCGCTAATCAGTGACGTTTCAACCCAACAAAGCGGGCAACTGTTACGTAGGAACCCACAACGGACGAATACTGGAGTGGATCCATTAGGATTAAACCATAGGTGAGTTAACTTCTTTTATTTATGATTAATTCATTTTTATTGAAAGTGTTAAAAAATATTTGTGTTAATAATTGTGCGTTTTCAAAGTAAATGTGAATAAATCCGAAATTTTATCTTGACGAAAAATTGAGTGTTAAAGTGAGTGATAATGGAAAGTGTGAAACAACAAATTGCTAATTTACAGCAGGCCCTAGCGGCACGAGAGGATCAGATTGCTCAACTTAGTTTAGAGGCAGAGGGTGCAGCGCATGCTATTCAAGCTGCTCAAGCAGAGAAAACAAACGTTGAACAAATTGCCCAACAAAGAGCGGAGTTAATTGGTCAGCTCGAAAATCAAATTACAAACTCTCAAAGTGGGACGATATCTCCATCGGAGAGAGTTCTAAAAAAATTACAAACTCCTCAGATTTTGAGAGATTTACCATGCTACGATGGAAACCCAATAAAATTACATCAATTCCTCAGGGCAATTGATAACATAATACCTATTATCGAAGAAGCAAACGGAACACCAATGTACAGTGTGTGGATTCAAGGTATCAGATCAAAAATTATAGGAGATGCTGACACAGTACTAGAACTATACGGCACCTAACTTTCCTGGAAGGACATAAAAGCAAATTTAATAACTCATTATAATGACAAAAGGGACGAAGTCTCACTGACGAGAGACTTATTTAAATTATCGCAAATAGGAACAGTGGAGGAATTCTACGGGAAAGTTTCCCATATAATCTCACTACTGCTGAATCAGCTGTGCTTAAGCGAAATGAATTTAGATGTTAGAACATCAAAAAAGAGATTTTACCAAGATATCGGACTCAAAGTATTCGTGGCTGGGTTGAAAGAATCCTTAGGGCCAATAATTAGAGCGCAAGCACCGGAATCCATGAAGGAGGCTTTACGCTTATGTTCTGAAGAAAGCAACTACGCTTACGTAAAGAATGCCTTCAAATCACACACACACCTCCCATTCCACCCAAACCACAATTCCAACCCAGACCTTCATTCCAACCTAAATATATCATATCCACAATTCCAACCCAGACCTTCATTCCAACCTATATCATATCCACAATTCAAACCAATACCTAGACAAAGTAGCTTTCACCCACAACCAAAACCCTTCATGCAGAATCAAAATCAAAATCCATTTAAAATGTACTCAAATCCGAACCCGTTCAAAATGCAATCGAACCCAAATCCATTTAATCAATTCCGGCAACAACCTGATCTAATGCAAAACATGTTCGCTCCAAGAAACACCCCCCAACCCAAACCAGTTCCTATGGATTTCGACCCATCCATAAGAACTAGAAAAATCAATTATATGAATAGGCCCAACTTTCATCTAGAATTTGATCCAATTGACTACGGTCATTATTCGCAAAATGTAGATTATAACTTGCATTACTATCCAGAATACTTTGATCAAATCCAGGAAGAGCAATGATGCAACCATATGATTCGACTACTCAAGTAAAACTGAGCCACAGGAGTCGGCAGCAGGAAATGACGAATCCGAAAAACAGAACAATGAACAAAACGTAGACGATTTAAATTTTCAAATGGTGGGCGGATTGTCGGGAATTACCTAAACAATTTTATCCCATACATAACTATCAATACCACTAAAGGAGAACTACAATTTTTGATAGACTCGGGAAGCAATCGCAATTATATTTCGAAAAAACACGTTAACCTTAAAAACTGTAGATACACCACTCCTACAACGGTACGAAACGTAGGAGGACGCCATATAATCAATCAATATGTAGAATTAAATCCTTTCCCCACAATACCAGGTACACATAAACAAACCTTCCTTATCTTTGATTTTCACCCATATTTTGATGGCCTCATAGGTTATGAATCATTAAAAACCTTAAGGCAGACATAATTACTTCCAACAATGAGCTTAAGTTCCCCAAAGGAAAAATTAAAATGAAACGTAAATAACCTGACCTCAAGTCAGTACATTTAAATGCTCATGAAACTAAAGCCGTGAACCTCCCTACGAAAGTAAATGGAGAGTTCTTACTTGAAAATGATGTCATAATTAATTCGAACGTGGTTATTCACTCTGGGTTGTACTCGGCGGAAAACGAATCTGTTCGAGTATTAATGACAAACTATTCTTATGAATCTAGTAATGTTGATTTGAACGCTAATATTTTACAAGCAGAGATAAATAATTTTGAAATTGGAACGCCAGAGACACCCGAACAAGAAAAAGACCTAAAGAAAACTTTATTTGATCAGTTCAGAATTGACCACCTTAACACTGATGAAAGAAATAAGCTCTTAAAGGTCATTTCAAAACATCAAAATATATTTTTCACGGAAGGCATGAAACTTTCATTCACTAGTGCCATTAAACATGAAATCAAGACAAAGGATGACGTTCCTATACACTCGAAATCATATCACTACCCTTTCTGCCACAGAGAGGAGGTCCAGCGACAGATTTCGAAACGAATAGTCCATGGACTTCTCCTGTATGTTTGGTCCAAAAAAAAATTGGACCCCTCAGGAATGAAAAAATGGCGGTTGGTAATTGACTACCGCAAATTGAATGAGATAACGATTGATGATCGTTATCCCATTCCGAACATAACTGACATCCTAGATAAACCAGGACGATGTATGTATTTCACTACCTTATATCTCGCATCTGGTTTTCACCAGGTCGAAGTAGCTGAGAAGGACATCTCAAAAACCGCGTTTAGTGTCGAAAATGGGCACTACGAGTTCTTGAGAATGCCCTTTGGCCTAAAAAACGCTCCATCTACGTTCCAACGCGTGATGGAGAACATTCTTCGAGAATATATCGGAGTGATCTGCTTGGTTTACATGGATGACATCATTATATTCTCTACTAGCTTAACCGAGCGCATCGATAGCCTAGAGAAAAATTTTAGGACTTTGGAAAGACATAATTTGAAAGTGCAAATGGATAAAAGCGAATTCCTGCAAAAGGAAGTTGCCTTCTTAGGCCATGTAGTCACTACAAATGGTGTCAAACCAAATCCAGATAAGATTCAGATTATAAAAGAGTGGCCGTTACCCGGCCGAAACAATTGCGAGGTTTCCTAGGAATTCTGGAATACTATCGCAAGTTTATAAAGGACTTCGCTAAAAAAGCCAAGCCTCTAACCAATGCCTTGAGAAAAGGTGAAGGTATTAATCATACAAAAGATTTTGTTGACGCTTTCGAGAAATGCAAAAACATTCTCTCCAGAAGCGATATATACTTCAATACCTCGGCTTCTCCAAACAATTTATTTTGACCACAGACGCAACCAATTTCGCAATTGGTGCTGTGTTATCCCAAGGGACTATTGGAAGTGATAAGCCAATAGCTTTCGCTTCTCGAACCCTGAATAAATCGGAAGAAAAGTACTCGGCAATAGAGAAGGAGCTATTAGCTGTATTATGGGCTTGCAAATATTTCCGTCCGTACTTGTACGGAAGAAAATTTGTCTTGTATACAGACCACAAGCCATTGACTTATGGGCTAAATTTGAAAGATACCAATAACAGACTTGTTCATTGGCGTCTTTCACTTGGTGAATTTGACTATGAAATACGCTACCGCCCAGGTAAGCAAAACGTAGTCGCTGACAGCTTGTCAAGAGTTCGTAATGAACGCAACCTTCATGAAAGTGAATCATCTGACGATATGACTGTTCATTCAGCCGATACAGATGATTCCAAGTTTATAAAATGTACTGAACTGCCGTTGAACTCGTTCAGTAACCAAATAATATTGAGAGTAGGTCCTGATGAACCTGATAAATACGAACAAATTTTTCCAAGAATTTTTAGGAGAACAGTAACCAAACTAGTATTCGGTGTTCCATTGTTAATCAGAATATTTAAAGAATACATGGATCTAAGACGAACAAATGGCATATTGTGTCCAGAAAGTTTGATTAATAGCATCCAGATCGTCTATAAGAATTACTTCAGTAGATGTAAGTCATTCAAAGTTTTTATAACACAAAAGCTTTTGACTGATTTAAGAACATCTGAAGAACAGAGCATCGCAATTGAGCAAACACACGAATCAGCTCACAGAGGAATATGGGAAAACAAGAAACAAATCTCAAAACGATATTTTTTTCCAAAAATGAAAATCAAGATACAAAGGTTTATTAAACTTTGTGACATATGTAATAAAAATAAATACGATCGCCATCCTTATAAAATTCGCCTGGGTCAAACACCAAACACTAAAAAACCGTTTGAAATCGTGCATATTGATATATTTTTGTCTCAACCCTTTAAATTTCTATCCGCAATAGATAAATTTTCCTGATTTGGCGTATTAATATCCATAAAATCAAGAACAATTACAGATATAAGAACCGGCTTGATTAAAATGTTCTCAATATATGGTACACCAGGACTAATCGTAAGTGACAATGAACCGGCCTTACGGTCAGCAGAAATAAGAGGATTAGCTAATAATATGAATGTCCAGATGCATTTCGTGCCTGCAAACCATAGTGAAAGTAATGGTTTGGTCAAAAGATTCCATTCCACAGTGGCTGAAATCTTTCGATGCATAAAACCGCAATATTCAGATCTTGACCATAAAGAAATTTTTCGAATTGCTTGTACATTGTTCAACAATACTATTCATTCAGCTACAGGATTAAAACCAAGAGAAATATTTTTCGGCTTAAAAGACGGACACGAACAGCCTCTCGACATTGACTTGATGTTAGCAGAACGAAACAAATTCTATGATAAGGTAATTTTGACGAACGAAAGAACACAAAGCAAAAATCTAACCTACCATAATAAAGGTAGAGAAAGAGAACCTCACATAGAAGAAAATAAAACCGTTTATAAAAGAATCCAAGGAATTAAACGGAAAACTAAAGAAAGATATCAACCGACCAGAGCTATTGAAGATAAGGGAAGAGTAGTTGTCGATAGGTCTGGACGGGAGATTCATAAGGCAAATGTCAAAAGAATATATACTAAAACCCTTCTATTTTTCAGGATGGATGTCTCACTCATAATTTGTATGCTGTTCTTTCCTTTATCCTATCCCAAATTTATCCATATTCACGACATAACAAATAACCCATGAGCACTGATTCTCAGTGCGGGAGAAGGGAGAATTTTCGAGGGATATAATAGGCTACTTCATTCAGTTGACTTGAAAGAATTAGGAGGTACAATAAGAATATTAGAAAATCTGGTTTTAAACATTAATAGTTCTACAGGAGACTTTTCTTACCTAATTAATCTTAAATTCAAAGAAATTAACAATATTTACAAAGCCCTTCTCCCAAGTACTTCAAAAAACAAGCGAGCAATAGAAACATTAGGCAGTGCTATTAAATTTATTACAGGCAATTTAGATGCAGAAGATCTACGACAAATTGACCTTAATATTGATGGAATTAAGAAATTTGATAACAAGTTAATTGACCAGAACAATAAACAGATTATTATAAATCAGGAATTTCAAAACCGTTTACAAATCTTAGCAGATAAAGTGAGAAACCACGAAAATGTCATTCTTAAATTGAATGCACAAAAAGAATATACCATTACAGAAAATGCTAAAATTTCAATTCTTTTCCAGTTAGATATTGTGTTACAAACCTTGAGAGTAATTGAAAATGGAATAGCACTTGCCAAACTAAATATTGTTAACATACAACTTTTAACTATTAATGAATTGACAATAATTGCCAAACAGTTAAGCCAAGTAGACTTTTGATTAGACAGTTTAGAAGATGCATACAATTACCTCTCAGTTGCTGTGTTCTACCATGGATATCATCTCATTATCAGAATCGACATCCCCAAAGTATCACCCATACCATATGAGCGAATGATTATTGAAGAGTTACCAATTCAAAACAAAACGGTCAATATTGGTCATCACACAGTCCTTGTACATTCCAACGAAACAATAGCAGTTTTAGCAGAGCTCGAACAAATATCCAAAATTTACATCTATAAACAAAGTCAGCTTTTGAATATGATGTTCAAGAAAGAAGTGGAAAATGTCCCTTCAAAGAAACACCGCTCACTACAGAATATAAGCTTTTGACGCACGGAACATTAATTGTCAAGGCTACGTTAGAAAACGTTGTAATGAGTAGTACCTGCGGCATAAACCAGAAAGAACTAAATGGTAATTATTTAATCATATTTCACAATTGTTCGGTAATCATTCAAGATAAGCTGTTCGAAAACATGGATTTATATTTCAACCACCCAGTCATCTCACCCCTCGAAACTTATCAAATAGAGGAAACGCATCTAGAAAAATTCTACAACAATTCTGTCCTACACAAAATGCATATGGAAAATAGGAAGCATTTGGAATCATTAAAAACACAACATTTCCTATCAAGTGGACTGATCTTCACTATAATCTCGATAATCATGATCGTCGTAACCTTCAGACACCGAAAGGCAATAGCAACATTCTTCAAGAAACGCACGGGACGTGCTTCTTTTGGGGATGGAGTAGTTAACAACGAATCCTCGGAGACTTCACCGGAACCAGCAATCCAGATACCCAGCATTACACCTAGCATCAACATCAATCCCGAACATCGCTCATTCATTCCCCCAACAGTCAGCACATCATCAGTTAGCAGCATCGTGATGTAAACTATAACAAATCGCATTCCCACGGGACCATGCAGACGTAAGCAGATCAGCCATCATCATAGTTCTGAGAGTGTATGCATCGTTTAGAAGTGTAATGAAATTAAAAGACAATAAATCAGTTCAGTTCTATTCTAGCTCTCGGGATCGGTAGTTCGGTTAAGTTTCTTTTTAAAAACCCCGAATGTCCCGTCAAAGTATTAAGTCATATATGAAATACTGAATTACTGAAGACTTGAGCTTATCAAAAAATGGAATACTAGATGAACAGTAATACAACATGTTTATATCAAGATATTTTCTATTAAATTCCCATGTACAACTGGATATCTTATTCTTTTTTATGAAAGATGTTGCAAGTGTTGCTTGGGTACAGTAACTAGTGCAAGACATACAACTTTTTCCATTATTTTTACATACAAACACACCGCTCAAAAACCTGATCAATCCACTACTGTATCACAATTATCGACCAACTAGCTTTAAGATTGTCGTAAAATCATCATTCAGGCCTTCAATCGATTTGCAGCCCGAAACCAACCCTCGCACCTTCAGGCCGGGCGAATGAAGAGAGCCGGCTGATTGTATGAAATTTGCTACGTTGTAAAGCTCTTAATGCTTAAGCAGGACTTACTTTTTAATTGTCGGCATATAAACAAACCAGACGAATGGAAAAATTAATCGAGATCCCGACCGGAGCAACTTCTTCGTTTCAGTTCTGCCGTAAGGTACCGGTGCCGATGACGACGCATACTTTGCTCGCTCAGGTCCAGGTAATTAAGTCATAATCTTTGAGTAAGCAAGCATTAATTTGCAATTTTATCTTAATTATTTAACCAGTATTGATTTGGATAGGCCCTTGTGTACGCTTGGAGATATACGGGTTCTGCCGTGGTCGCTACCTGATGATGCTCGTACGACACGGTGGCAAATTGCTGGAAGATTAATTTTATTTCAGCCTCCCGATTTGCCCACTGGCATGGCAAGCAAATGGCTTAAAGTGAGCGTCCACCACATTTGAGAAGTTGGCAAATTTTGACAAGCCGAGGCGAGGAGAATGCAGCTTATTAAGGAATTTATAGGCATAATCCTGTCGGGTCGTTTTCGAGTGCTGCTAGCTGTAAACAGTAATTCCAATTATAAATTTTTGATTAACCTTAATTCGCAGCATCATTGGAGTGCTTGGGCAGTAAATGCGATAACATTGTTGAACATTTCCGAAAAACTTTCATGGAATGAACATCTGCCAACCAGTGTCCCGAGCATGCATCTTAACCATTCGCTAATCGCTCGAACTTTCCTCTCACGCTAATTTATAACACTGCATAAATGTCTCCCTCTGGAACCTAAATCGTGCGCAGGTAAATGAAGACATTCCAGCCGAGTGACAATTTATGTGATCTTAATGCAAATTGCACAAATTTATTACCGCTTTTTCCCAAGGACCATAGCGGGAGTACAAAACCCCTTGGGGGCAGAACCGATCCAACAAAGCGAGATGCGGTTCGAAAAGCTCCAACCCATAGCACTCAATCGATCACGCATCACGCGAAGATTGTCTCATATATTTCACTTTCGAAAACGAGACCATCTCGCATTATTACGACGACGACGACGACGACGACGACGACGACTAAGATGACGACCGAGAGGATGGATGCTGCGTGCGTAGGTTTACAACGGAAATTTGCCCCGAAGGATAGTTGCAATCATCCATCAACGGCAACGACGAGTTGCTTGTCTTGCAGATGGTTGTTGACCATCAATCGGATGCTGCAGCCGGTGAGGATCGTTAAATGTGAAATATGTTGAACTCGTATGAGCATCCACTCGGAGCGCGATCGCTGATTATGATAGATTTGCAGGTTGGTCTGGGCGCATAATAAGGATCGATGGCCGAGTTGTGTGATCATACAATTGTCCGGTTTTCACCGGGTTTGAGATGAATAAAATTTTCAATTTTACGCCTCAAAATTGAGAAGCTATTCACGGCAGTTAAGAGACAAGGCGAAGCTGCAATGTACCATAGCGTATAAAATACATATAGGGTAAATGAAGGTTTCGGCAATACCTTATTCTATTATCGTCAGGGGGTAAACAACGTCCTTGATAGCTCAATTTTGGCATGTGGATACATTGTGTTTCAGAGCATCTAGTGGGAAAATTTGAGTATTCTAGGACTTTCTTTACCCCCCTGACGATGATAGGTTAAGGTATTGCCGAAGCCGACATTTCCCCTATGTACTTCTTAGTAAGCTCATTTTACGGTATGGCGGCATTGGCTACTACATAACTTAATCATATTTCAAGTAATTCGGCCAGTAGATCCACGTGCTAATCGCTGTCTTTATATCCGAACAAAATAAAATAAAAATCCGTACACCTTCTCCACAACACCACAGCACTCCTAGTGGTCAAATGTACCAAGAACAAAATTGACAAAAAATACTACAAGGGGCAACCCTATGTAGGACTACGTGGTCTTATGCAATACATGATATTTGCTAACTGCAGCACGAGCTTGTGTTTTGTGTAGGAATAAGAATTTGAGCGAGGTTCACTCTTTTTTTTAACTTTAATGTCAGTATGACAATTGAAATCTTAAAACTAAAAACTAAAACTAAATATTATCGAAGTATAAAGGGAATTAAACGTTGCAATTGAGGATTGAAACGATTTTTGACTGAAATTATTAATTATTTTGTTGAACATCTAAAGTTTCAATATTCGACATTCTATGTACCTCAGTAGTACTGTACCAGGGAGGCAACTTCAAAATCATCTTCAGAACTTTCGTTCTGAATCCTTTGAAGTGCTTTTTTCCTGGTAGTGCAACAACTAGACCATATTGGCACAGCGTAATGCATGGCCGGTCTAAAAACTGGTTTAAATATTAGAAGTTTATTCGTCAGGCAAAGTTTGGATTTTCTGTTTATAAGAGGATACAAACATTTTATATATTTGTTACATTTGGCTTGAATGCCCTCAATGAGATCTTTAAAAGTTAATTTTTGGTCAAGTACTAATCCAAGATATTTCACTTGGTTTGACCAGGAAATTGGAACTCCGTTCATAGTGACTATGTGACTACTACTAAGTTTCAAAAAAGAAGCTCTAGGCTAATGTGGAAATATCATAAGTTGAGTTTTGGAAGCGTTGGGAGAGATCTTCGATTTTTGTAAATAAGAAGAGAAAATATCTAAACTTTTCTGCAGTCTGCTGCAAATAACACGAAGACTTTAGCGGAAATGCTTGTGTCATTAGCGAACAAAGATTTTTGGCAACCTTGAGGCAAAGCAGGGAGGTCTGAAGTGAAAATGCTATACAATAAAGGCCCAAGAATGCTACCCTGAGGAACTCCTGCTCTAACAGGTAGTCGATTAGATTTGGAATTTTGATAATTTACCTGCAGGGTTCTGTCAGCTAAATAATTTTGAACTAATTTCTTAATATAAAGTGGAAAATTCAACTTTTTCAATTTAGCAATCAAACCTTCATGCAAAACACTGTCAAAAGCTTTTTCTATGTCTATAAGAGCAACTCCAGTTGAGTGGCCTTCAGATTTGTTTGAACGAATTAAATTGGTAACTCTTAAGAGTTGATGAGTAGTTGAATGCCCATGGCGAAATCCAAACTGATCATCTGCAAAAATGGAGTTCGTATTGATGTGAAGCATCATTCTATTTAAAATTATCTTTTCAAAAAGTTTACTTATTGAAGAAAGCAAACTTATTGGACGGTAGCTAGAAGCTTCAGCTGGATTTTTATCCGGCTTCATAATTGGAACAACTTTAGCATTTTTCCATTTATCAGGAAAGTATGCCAAATGGAAGCATCTGTTAAATAATTTTACCAAGAAAGAAAAGGTACTCTCTGGGAGTTTTTTGATGAGGATACAGAAAATTCCATCATCACCTGGAGCTTTCATATTTTGAAACTTTTTAGTTATAGATCTTACTTCGTCCAAATCAGTCCCCCAGGAATCATCAACTGGGAACTCTCGAATTGCTTAGCAAGTTTCTGAGCTTTTTCCAAATTTGTGATCAAAATTTTACCACCTTCTTTAAGCGCTGGAATAGGCTTTCGAGGTTTTTTTTTTCAAAAATTTTGTGAGTTTCCAAAAGGGTTTGGAACTTGGGTCTAATTTAGAAACATTATTTTCAAAAGTTTTGTTCCTCAGGGCAGAGAATCGATTTTTAATGTGTTTTTGCAAATCCCTCCAGGTAACTTTCATGGCAGGATCGCGTGTTCTTTGATATTGTCTCCTACGGACATTTTTCAGACGGATCAAGAGCTGAAGATCGTCGTCTATTATAATTGAATCGAATTTAACCTCGCATTTTGGTACTGAGGCAGCTCTTGCTTCAACTATAGAAGAAGTCAAAGATTCAAGAACATAATTAATTTCATCTTTGGTTTGCAAAGGAATGTTTGGATCGAAGTTATATTCCATAAATGTTCGATATTGCTCCCAATCAGCTCTTTGGTAATTGAAAGTAGAGCTGTTGGGATGACAAATTATTTCTTGGGATATTTCAAAAGTTACTGGAAGGTGATCAGAACCGAAGTCAGCATGAGTAACCAATTGGCTACAAAGTTGACATGAATCAGTTAAGACCAAATCAATAGTTGAGGGATTTCTTGCTGAAGAAAAGCATATTGGGCTGTTTGGATATTGAATAGTGTAATAACCTGCATAACAATCATCAAACAGAATATTACCATTGGAATTGCTTTGAGCATTATTCCATGAGCGGTGTTTTGCATTAAAATCACAAATAATGAAGAATTTAGACCTATGACGGGTACGTTTCTGAAAGTCACCCTTGACAAAATTCTTTTGCTGGCCTACGCATTGGAATGGCAAATAGACAGCAATAAACGTAAGTTGTCCAAATTTTGATTCAACAGAAACTCCCAAAGTTTCAAAAACTTTGGTTTCAAATGAAGAAAGAATTTTATGTTTGATTCGTCTATGAACAATGATCGCAATGCCACCACAGAGTCCATCAAGACGATCATTTCTATAAATGAAATAATTTGCGTCCTTCTTAACCTTATTGTCAGGTTTAAGTAACGTTTCAGTTATAACAGCAATATGCACGTTATGAACACTCAAAAAGTTAAATAGCTCGTCTTCATTATCTTTAAGAGATCGAGCATTCCAATTTAAAATATTTAATGCTTTAAAATCCATTACTGAATTCCAAAGTTATGACAATATTGTTCGCAAATTTTACACCAGTTTGAATAGCGTTGAACATGGAGTTAGATTTAAGCATATCAGAAATCATGTAAATTAATGATGTCTGTAAAAATTCCATTTTATGGACAGTAATGCTTCCTAAGTCAAAATTGTCAAAATTTCCGTTAGAATTACGTTGGTTAGTATTTTGATTTCTACCCGTTGCAATAGCTGCATAGGTAGCTCCAATAACTCGCTGAACATTGTTAGCAGCGAGGGGAGTAGGCATAGATGACAAATTTGAAGCAGGGGTGATATTTGTACTCACGGGTACGAATGTAGAATTTGTTCCTCGCTGCCCGTTGTTAACAGCAGAGGAATTTGTACTTGGTCAGAAACGTGGAGCATTTCCTACCTGTCGCTTAGAACGAGATTGTAGGATCGCTTTGCGAGTCTTACATTCCCACAAATTGGATTTGTGGTTTTCACCACAATTTAACCATTTAAATTAAATAGGATCTTCCTTCACTGGACAGTCGTCCTTTGCGTGATAGGAATCACCACAATTCATGCATTTAGCTGGCATGTAGCAATTTTTAGTTCCGTGACCCCATCCCTGGCACTTACGGCACTGGGTGAGGTTTTGGAAATTTCCTCCAGTCTTCCTGAAGTGTTCCCACTTCACTCGGACATAGCGCATAAGGCTGGCTTTTTCCAAGCCTTAAGGTGAAAGTTAATCCTTTTCCGTTGAAACTGAATCCACACTCGTTCAAACCACACCCCCAAATTCGAAATGGACCTATACCAACAAGCATTGCAAATTAGAAAAATGGGAAGTATTGAAATTTTGAATACATTCGTAATCACAATATTATTGTATGATTATAATAATTCTACTACTGAAATGACAACTTCAATTACACGATTCCAAGTTCAGGGTAGTCCTACTAATGCTCAGGGAAGTCTTGCAGTAGTTCAGGGAAGCCCTGATAAAGTTCACGGAAGCCCTGCCGAAAGTCTTTCCGAAGTTCAGGGAAGTCTTGCTGAAGTTCAGGGAAGTTCTGCGGAAATTCAGAGAAGTTCTGTTGAAGCTCTTGGAAGCTCTGCCAATGTTCAGGGAAGTTTTTCCGAACTACAGGTATACCTCGATATAACGTCACTTTTGACTTCCATTGTCAATATCTTGCTAGAAACAATTGAATCACACAAATTAATACTACCAATAGCGGGGGGATTATCTCATCTGTCCGATGGTGGTATTACTTTGCTTGTTTGATAGATCGTTTGTGAGAAATCGTCGATAGAAGTCAAAAGTGACAGTTACGTTATATCGAGGTATACCTGTATAGGGAAGTCCTACCAATGTTCAGAGAAGTTCAGAGAAGTTCTACCAAAGTTCAGGGAAGTCCTGCTGAAGTTCAGGGAAGTCCTGTCGAAGTTCAGAGAAGTTCTGCCGAAGTACAGGGAAGTTCTGCCAAAGTTCAGGGACGGGCTGCTGAAGTTCAGATATGTCCTATCATTTCAATTCTTGGAAATCAGGGAAGTCCTGATGACGTTCAGGGAACTCATGCCGAAGCTCAGGGAACTCATGCCGTAGTTCAGAGAAGGCCTGTCAAAGTTCAGGGAACTCCTGCTGAAGTTCAGCGAAGCCCTGCCGAAGTTCGGAGAAGTTCTGCCCAAGGTTACTGATACTCGCATCGTACGACTCAGAAGCGCTCACCATCTGCGAACGCGTTTGGAATAACGAAAGCAAAGCATACATTCCTGAACGAACCGAATGAAGAAATTAACGTGAGTCTTCGTGAGTGACCTGCGTGCAAAGAGTATTCGTGCTGCCTTTTATTCACTCTCGTTCCGTTCTCATCGTTCTTTAAGAACTGGTGTAATCGGATAAGAATGCATGCCTCAATGAACGTTCACGGTGAGTCAATTTAATACTCGCGGCGAGTGCTACCAGTTTCCAATATGAGCTATACGAATCGTGGAAATTTAAAAAGGAAGATAAGTGACGTGGTGTAAGAAGTAAAAGGTGACAGTGGGTGCAAATATCGTTGCCTCGCCGATATAGACGCGGATAGCAAATGCGTCTACGTATAAAAGTTATTCAATCCGGGGAACATCAAACGGCACTTTAATGCCTGCCACCCGGAAGTGGCTCAGAGGCTAGATATTGTGGAGGAGACTAGTGACCGGGAACAAAAACTGCAAAACGGCAAAACCATCGAAGCTGCAAGTGGAGATCACTAGGGACCCTGGGTACGTTGCAAATGATAACGGAGCACAACCTTCCCATAAGGTATCCGGAATGGGAAAGTGCCAATTTGCTTTTGGGCCCCCTGTGGAAGGCGTGAGGTCTGAAAATCTCCCGGAATACGCTGCCTCCGTCAACACACAGAGGCGCTGGAATCATGCGGCAAATTATGTCTACCAAATTTCGGCAGAAGGCAGTTTGCATAAAAGTTCATGCGGTCACCCGGCATTCAAAGTCAGTATTTGCCATAAACTTATCGTTCACGGACCAAGATGGCATTGTTCAAATAATGCATGGTAAGTCTATTTCAGATTAATAAACCTATCGTGCCAATATTACAATTGCCATTTTGGATTTTTTGAACTCATCGGACACAAGAGAGAGAGAGAGGTGATTTTTGGAAAAAAAATCTGAAAAGTGCAAAAAGATGATTGGGATTTTTTTTACTATAGGACAGGTTTGGGCCGAATGGTCTCAGAATTTTATTAAATTTTGCCCACAGATAGAGTTAATGCATAAATGATGGACCAAGCATCATATAAATAACGTTGGTTAGTGAAATAATAAGGAAAATTTCAGCGATCCAAACAAAATAAAATCTGAAAAATGTTTTCCATGAAATTCCACGGTTTCCACCAACAGGAAAACCATTACCAGGTGATGAAGAATTTTCAATAATTTTTTTCATGCAAGAAAACTTTGTATTTTTGACTGGAGAAAATTTCAGAGTGATGTCTATAACTTTTCGATTATTCCGAAATTGGCATTATTTGAAAATCCATAACTGATGAACCAAGTATCGAAAACAATTTTTTTAGTGAAGTGATATTGAAATTTTCTTCGTTTTATGGATTACATATAAACTGAAATTGTTTTCCATTAAACCTTCGACGATGGAGGAAAATCATAATCTGAATTACTATGCGCATCGTAAACATATACACATGGAACTTTAGGCATTTTTGAGGGTGTATACGTTAACGATTGTGAATACCCCTATTAAAAATGAGGGAAAAGTCAATGTTAATTTTTTTTTGTCATGCTTGAAAACTTTTTATCTTTCATTAGAGAATATTTCAGCTTGGTACCTATTACTGTTTTTGAGTTATTGCCGAAAAACTAATGGCCAGTCAAAAACACTACTCATAAATTTTTACCAGTGAAGTAAGAAGTTTTCTTGCATGACAAAAATAATTTGACAAATTCACCATGACAATAGATTTTCCTGATTTTTTTTGCAATTTTCCTACACTGCGCAAATATTCGTGTGACTTTAACATTCTTGGATCATTCGTAACTTGTGAGATTTGAACTTGTGACTTTGGTTCGAGAGGTATGCATCTCACTATGCAGGGAACCCCCCTCAATTCCTTATTTTGTGACGCCTTATTTATTTATTTTAGTTTATTCTATTTTATTTTATTTTAATTTATTTTATTTACAGTTCATATTACTAACGCATAGAAAAATAGCATTGCAAATACACTGCTAATCTTTCCCTAGATTAGTGACACAGTAATGAAGCTGGTTTTGGCAGCTCCCTTCCAGAAAATATTTTCGAATACTTTTTTAAAAACCCATGCTCTTTTTCAGTGGTCTTATTGCACAGAAAAATAAATGAAATGAGAAAGTTTTGGAATTACGGCTAAAATTAAAATGATTGACCGATAAGTCTGATCCGTAAAGAGGCGGATAAAATATGGTTATTTCTGTAACCGGTATATGTGACTTCGTAGATCATAAGTCCGCTTTGATACCCCAGCTTAGCAGAAATCGCCATAGTGAGTTCGTTGGAAGATCTCCTCTACCCATCCGACCACATGAGATCATGCGTTTTTTTTATAATTCAACGCATCAAAATGTGTTCCACATATTCCATTTAGATTACTTAAAATTGAATATTGAATTGAATTGCATCAACAACTTTCATTCAATACTACACATTGCAATATTGTATCATACATTTAATTGTGCCAAACGCGCTATAGATTTTGGTCAACGGCACCAATGTTTTGAATTTGGAACAGTAGGAGCAGAAGCTAATGAAGTATTTTTTATTAAATGTTACTAGCTGACCTAACAAACGACGTGCTGCCTAGTTGTTTGATATAAACCCGTCAGGGCCAGACACAAACAAAATAAAAAAAAAAGAATCTTGAAAATCCGTCAATCCGTTTTTTTTTCCATTTGGTTTGTTTTTTCCGTCGATCTTGTTTTCCGTGCTGAGCACCAATGCTACCGACGTGCCAGGAAGGCAGCTCCCACACCTGGACCCTACCTATCGACCCATCAACTCATGAACCGGGGACCAACGGCTTTACTTCCCATCCGAAGGAAGGCGTGATCAGAGATGTTATGCCTCAGAACATCCCGACTGGGATTGAACCCAGGCCTGCTGGGGTGAGAGGTAATCACGCTTACCACTACACCACCGGCGCCGTTCTTCCGTCAATCCGTTGTAGAGTTATAGTGTGACATCCCTAATAACCGGGTACCATACACTAACGCTATCATAGATGGTACGACCATACCACATAAAGTTGATAATCCGAATTGGTGGTTAGGCGCTTCTAATGGTTATTGTTTATGCGGGATACGAACACCATTTAATTTTTATATATAGCAATTTTTCCTAATTTAAAGTTACCGTTCTCGCGCATACGCCTGATCTGTACTCACAGTAGTGCGACTGCTGAATGATTATAAATACTTCGCTAAAGCGCAGCGTCAAGCTACAACTCAAGCGTCCAGCTCAGTACATCGCATCCTACGCGAGTAAGAGAGGTGACACAATCGGAAGAAGTGTTAGTTTGTTTACTAAAATGAACCATGCCCATTTTGTTATGGCAATTTTGCTATAAGAAATGTTCCTCGTGTTTATTAGCGAAATTCACATCAAAGATTGATTATTACGTAGGAAATCAGTTTGGCACGGCATTTGTGACCAGCGTACACCTTCCGGTCATATGAAACAGATCAAAAACCGTCCAAATTCGCAAAAAAAAAAATTTGTTTTGAATTTCTGTATGGCAAAATAGTAAACTTTTCGTGAACATTAACGGCAAAGAACTCACCAACACTGGGAGACTGTGAGTTCCTGCCCACCTGTCATTTTCCATCTCGCATCGCATCACCGTGAGCGCTCGTAGCGAGTGGAATCTTGAACTCTTTGTGAAGATTACACAGAAACGAATAGCAATCCAATTGAATGAACCCAGCTAAACTCGTCCAGTAACGAACAAGTGGATGAGTGAGGATTGTTGCTTTGCCTAAAGCCGTAACTCAGCGAATGACGAGAGAATGTGAAAGAAGCGCAAAACCGATTTATTTAACATCATTCGTGGGAGATATATTTCCGTGTGCGAGAAGAGAGCCGCTCTCATGTAGCATTACTTCAGCAACAGCGAGAGAAATATATTGGTTCTGCCGAAGTTTAGGGAAGTTATGCCGAAGTTCGTGGAATTATCTTATTATCTTTAAAAATACCAAGATATATCACAATACCTTCATCAAAAAGGCAGAAATGTGAAAATCGAGGAACCTTTTGATTTGAAAAATAATTCATTTAGAAATGGCAAAGGGGGGTGATTTCTAAAATAGTTCCATTTATCTTTAAAAATAACCAGATATATCAAAAAACTTCCATCAAATAGGCTGAAACATTAACAGAGTATCCTTCAATTAGCTTACACATACACACACTTGAATTGTTTTTATTATTTCACAAATACACGCGTTTCCAACACTCTCAATTTAGAAATATTTTTACTATTTATTTTCAAGCACTTTCACAGTGGAGTTCTTGCGATAACGGATAGATGACATTGCTGAATAGCATCCATTTTTAATTATCGATAATTTTCGCAAAATATTTCGAATTGAAATACCAATAGATATCTTACAATATGCATCAATTATTGCGAATGGAAAACTTCACGCGCGAGCTTGATCCTACTGACGGTGCTGATGGTTTTTCTTGCTAATTCATTCGTGGATCGCCCCCGAGATGGAAAATGACTTAGGGTAACTCGGTATAATACGCCCCACCTGGGCAATACGCCCCCTTATAATTTGGCAAATCAGACTTTATTTAAGATTAAAAATGATTGGGAACCCTAGCTAATCATATGACCACCCCACTATGCAATATTGACAGCTGTAGCGCGCAGCAAAACAAAAACAAAACAAAAAGTATCAAAAGCCGTGATTTGATGTTATTTTCGTCGCAGTCAGTTTAAGCGTTTACGGAGTGAAATAACGAAAATTAGTGGTGAAACATCAACGTAGAGACTGAAGAACGTCCGTCATCTGTTGGTACGGTGAAAAACGAAGGTAAATTCCCTGAAAAAATCATTTTTTTTACAACGGCTCAGCTCTGGACAATATGCCCCACCGCCGGTCGGGCGATATGCCCCACTGTTGGAACCAGTCTGTCATTTATTGTTTTATTTACAAATTGCATTGTTGCAGATGCCGCGGAAGATTACCGGAAAACCCGAAAGGCGCCTGTGGACTGCTGATAAAATGACACAGGCCGTTACGGCGGTTAAGCACGGCATGTCGCGGAATCAGGCAGCTAGAGTACATGGCATTCCAAAACGCACTCTTCGTCGGTATTTGGAAAAGCAATCCGAAACGGCCGGGAAACCAGAGCAAGTAAAGCTTAATCCCCTTGGAAGCTTCAAGCCCGTCTTCACTGTGGAGCAGGAGCAGCAGCTTGTGAATTACGCCATTGAAATGGGTGAATCTTTTTATGGATTAAGTGCCAGAGAAATGCGCAGCCTGGCATTCCAAATGGCGCAGAAAAATGGCATTCCACACCCATTTGATGCGGAGCTCAAACTAGCCGGCCCAGATTGGATGAAAGGATTTCTCCAGCGCCACCCAGCACTCACAATGCGGGCGCCGGAAAACACATCACTAGCACGAGCAAGAGGTTTCAATCGGGAAAGTGTCGGAAAGTGTTTCAATCTACTCGAACGGTTTAACGAGGAGCACGAGTATCCACCGAGCAGAATCTGGAATCTCGACGAAACAGGTGTCAGTACGGTAAGCAAAATTTGTTCATTTTAATGTACCTTAAAGCCCTAATGGGATGTTACGGTAATGACATCATGGTAACATTGATCACTTTTAAAACCTCTCGTTTCCCCTTTGACACACATTTGGTCCTACGAAAATGTTGGATGAGTTATCACACTTTTAATCTGTCTGCACTTGATACGTGACGTGATTTACTTTCCCTTCCTATTAGATTATCAATAGGATTTAAGCAGTTTTCAAAACTAAATAACGGTTCTCTTAATTTATTGTTTGTAGGTTCAGTCGCGAAACCCGAAAGTGTTGGCAAGAAAGGGACAGCACCAAGTTGGAAAAATGGCCTCAGCAGAGCGTGGTGTGAATACGACTGTGACGGTTGCCATGTCAGCAGCAGGACAGTTTATGGCACCTTGTTTTTCATTTTCCAGCGGCTGCGTATGAATGATGGACTCAAGGTTGGTGCACCCCCAGAATCGGCGTTTACATGTAACGCCTCTGGTTGGAGCACTTTCGAGACATTTGGACAAACTTTCGACCACTTTTTAAAGTTTGCGCGTCTGACAGCTGAGGACCCAGTTCTTCTCATTTTGGATGGCCACACGAGCCATACGAAGAATTTGGAAGTGCTGGAGAAAGCCAGGATAAACCATGTTCATATCATCTCCATTCCGCCCCATACCTCGCACAAATCACAACCTCTCGACGTATCATTCATGGGTCTGCTGAAAACCTACTATGGTAAGGCATTGAACAGGTGCATGAAACGGTTGAACGGAAACCCTATCACTGCCTATCACGTTGCTGGTTTGGTTAATGATGCATTTACTGCTGCAGCTACGGTCAGTGTAGCTCAGAATGGGTTCCGAAAAACCGGAATTTACCCGTTCAACCGACAAGTTTTTCCAGAAAGCGACTACGCTCCGGCTGATTTCCTGGTTCAGTCAGTGGACCAAAATGCTGCAGAATCTTCAGTTTCAACCGGATTGGCGTGTGCACCATTGGAAGGCTCATCGAGTGATCCTCAACAGTTGACAGGTATGTCAAAGAATCATTCTGTTTATTTAAAAATCACAGTAATTAAACAAACGCTTGCTTTTGTTACAGCTAGTACAATTGTATCGCAAAATGTGATCAATGTCTCTGATGTGGTTACACTAGACGCCGACTCTACCTTCTACTTCGTTGATGACAACGGCATCGTCACATCGCTGATTGCGCAGGAAAACTATCAGGATTACAGTTTCCTGACAACTTGTGCGGATGTTCAGGATGACACTCATAGCTCAGGAAATTTGGTCCACACATCGATGGATGCTAACGAAGGTCTGACTACGGATGAACCAATACCGACCATCGAACCATCGATCATCGACCGACCGACCGATCATCGAATCATCGAACCATCGAACGAAGATCAAGAAAACATTGCTCCATCTGCAATCGCTACACCGCTGAACCTGAAGCGACGTCGATGGGATCGTGGGTTCCCGAAGTCGCAAAACAAATCTTCTACCTTCGTGCTTCCCCCACGGATGACCGATCTCGACCCTGATGTTCAAATTCAAAGAGAGAAGAAACGCAAGGCTGGTAATAGGAAGCAGGAGTGTGCCGAACTGACCTCGTCCGAGTACCGAAAAGAGCTGAAGCAAGCTCAGGCACTAAAGGATATCAAAAACATCAAGAAGAAACCTACCCGTAAACGCAAATCGAAGGAAGACGATAAACTGGAAGATGCTTTATGTCCGACGTGTGGGTCGGCCTTCAGTTCTTCCTTGAATAGAGTTGGGTGGAAGCGGTGCATCAAATGCACTGAGTAGTTCCATATCGATTGTCAGGGTTCAACTGCTGACTCTGTGACATGCTATATCTGCATTTAAGGGTCTGTTTTGAAAATCGAGTCGACACAATCCATTCAGCTCTGATCACCGTCGAACTGAGCAGGCAAACGATGTAGTGTGATAAGGCCGACTACTGTTGGTCCACTTGACTCGACTTACAAAAAAAGACACCTTAAAAGGATCTCTTTTTTTTTGTTATACCTATTTTCAAACGCGTTTGAAACTGAATTGAAAAGAAACCATCGTTTTATTTTAAAAGATATCATTTGGTAGTGCCATGGATTTGTTTAACAAGTGAGTTCTTCTGTAATTTTGTGTCGGACGTAAATGTCTGGCATAGATGGGGCGTATAACCCCTGTGTTGTGGGCCATATTATCCATCTGTTGTGGGGCATATTTCACTGCAGCTGGGGCATATTGTCCTGGCTCTATTTGAAATTCAAGATTTAGATGATGATAGAAAAGATCATATTTTTTAAATATTACGTAGGTTTCGATAGATACTATGCAATTTTCAATCAATCTATTAACTAATGAACCAATTAACGTGATTAATACATGTGATCTAGTGTTAAGCATACGGATATTTCCATATTTTCTCAAGGGGGGGCATATTACACCGGGTTACCCTACTCGCCTAAGATCGCCCCGTCGTGTAGCTTTTTTTGCGCTTCTCTGTTTTGTGCGAGGGTTCCAAATCACATTAGGGGTATTCACAAAGCGCATCATAAACGTATACACTCTCGTAAATGCGTAAACATCCATTACACTCCGATGGACCCTGGTATTTTTACGATAGTGTATAGGTTTACAATGCGCATAGTGAATACCCCTATTGTTCTTCAACCTGGAGCATGCTTACGCACAGATACATGCAAAAGTCAGTTGATTGCTTAGGAAAACGAAATCTAATGCTACAAAAAATGGTTTGCATTGAAATAATGCATTTTACAGATATGTTGTCTTCAAAGGAAATGTTCCGTACAATATTTTGAAACGATCTACGGGAGTGAAAGATGACCTTTCATACGAAATACTTGCGTAATTCATGAGCAAAGTTAGCGACCACTATGATTGTGGTCCTAAAATTGAACTTTGAAAATGGTTTACAGAAAATTTAAACAATAAATCAATCTTGTAAAAATTGCTAGAGATAGCAATTTTAGTTCTTTAATTTTGCACGGAAGGGTTTTTTTCTCGATTGAGCGCTGCGTTATTTTGTAAAACAATCGATGGAGTGAGTCATTCTAAACCGATCCACTTTCACCTTAAGATCTTTTAAGTGTTTCCATGAAACTTTTTGAAGACATTGCCAATTTTTTTTGTGAATGTCTGTCGTCAAAAGACCTTCCAAAGTTTTTTGAAAACTTTCTAGTTGTCTGATAAAATAATGGATTCGTGTCCACTGTCATTGTCCATTCATGTCTGATAAATAGTTCGCCTTTTTCCATCGCCACTCAACAAATCATTGAAATATTTATCAAAATTGGAGCACTTATCTCGAAATTATTGAAATTCGCCGAAAGTGCTTATTTCGAATGTCGAATCACCCTTTTAGTATTCACGCTTCTACAGTTCCAAAACTCTGACAACCATTCAAGTGCAACTCTATCATGCCGTGTGCATATCCCATAATTGGTATCTAAAATGTAAAACATCACATGAACCCAATTTTGCAACACTTTACGATCATGTTTATCATATATAAATTGTGCTCAATTGTAAGTGTATCGCTGCACTTTCGCTTTTTCTTTTATTTCGCGGACCGATTGCGCCGATTGTGTCATACATTTCTTGGCCCAGCACAAAATCCGGCAAGTCTGCAGCGCACGGCGACGGATGGCGCCTGGCTGCGTGAGAGAATGACTGGAAGGAATCTCGTTTCCTTGGCTGCGTTTTATTTTATTTATTTTTTCGGCGGAGCCAAAAAATTCTTCGACAAAATGTCATGGTAAAAATTTGCACTGCTGGTTGGTACAAATTGTAGTGATTTCCTCGCGGGTCAAGATTTATCGCATTCCTGGAAAGGATCATTTTCGAGTTGGGCAATTTCTGCACGATCGATCCAAAATCAACAAAGCGAAATTCGCTGCACGAAATCTAGATCAGCAGACGACAACGTACCTACGTGAACGCCTGATGCTGCAGGGCATTCAGAGATGTGTTAAAGGTAAAAGGGTACCGAGGGCCAGAAAATTAACCGTCAAGATCCGGATCAACCGTGGCTGATGTGGTAATCTGAGTTAATTGCGCCATGGCACGCACATTCTCCGGCTCTGTTAAACTTTACATTTCACACCCATGGGTGACACTTGCGCCTGCGACAGGTCCAAGCGAGTTGTGAAACCACTGTTGGAATTTGCCGGGATTGTTTACAGAGAAAGGGGGCAAATTTGCTGTAATCAGATCAGATCGATGCGGCCAGATATGCAAACGTTGAGTACGTATTGAATTACTTGCTGAAATACGAAAACTACTTGCTTAATTTCACATCCCAAATTTTACTACCATATTAAGAAAACAAAATTCGGATCGGAGGCCAACTCCCTCTCAACCGGGTTAATGGCACCCTCCAGATTCTGCCTCCCGCCCGCACCGACAATAATTACCAATAAGCCACAAATCCTTTCACTTGTCGTCGGAATGATGTCTTATTCAGCGCACTACTCCACCCAATCCTCCTAGCGTCATTTTGCCGTCCATAATCCTTCGTCGCACGCTCAATCGAAGATTAGTTTCGGAAGTCATATGAGAAAAATCGATGCCATTTAGACTTTTCGGCGGCAGCAGCAGCATCGATTGATATCCCATAAGGATTGGGTGGTTATAATCCTGAAAAGCGCCCTCCACAGTGCCGGGGCGTTGATTGCTTGAGCAAATATTTTGCCCATGTTTATCTGTTGTTTAATTCCTTCGACAGTTTTGCATGCACTAATAAAGCCATCGAAATAAAGTCACAGCCTTTAATCTGCGTAAAGTGGTACCGGTTATGGCGGTCATGAATGCAGTGATCAGTGGCGCCTGTATGGTCCTTGATCTGAGGAGGCAACAGGGTCGTGGTCTATTTTGCGCCTCGTCATTTTATAGCACATGAAGGTAGTTGAAATTAATCATTTTACTTGATTTTACTTCAAAAAATGTCGTCGATTAATAATAAAAAAGAGTAGAAGAGTCCGTGCCACGAACGTAAGGTTAACGTAGGGCCGTGATTGGTCGGTACAATTGTTTTTACGTTTAGTTCTTTTAGTTGATTAAAATCTATAAACATAAAACTCTTTGAACATCCCAAATGGTGGCCGGTTGTGTGAAAAGGGCCGAATCGATATACGAAATGCAGTAAGAGCAAACCCGAAAAGGAAGGCTACCGTGTACCTGACGGCAATAAATGATTATTAGAACCTGTAATTTCAAGGATTTTTTTTATTTTGTTTCTCTCTGTTTGGGACCTAACACCTCTGCGACCAGTATTTTGATCTATTGTAATATATCCCGTGTCCTTAGTTTAGTGCATGTCGTATTACTCCATCACTATAATAGAGAAATTATGAAGAACTCGATTTTGACGTAGGACTACGTCTGCGATTTTTATATGGGGGTAAACTTTGTGAAACCGAAAATGGAACATGTAACAAAATTATGAAAGATTTTGAACGTTAATAACTCAGCTGCCCCTGGACCAATTTCAATAATTTTATCACCAACCGGTCAGATATATTTCTACGCATCTGTTAAATTTATGGTTTTATCATTTTTCAAAAAGTCTATTGAAAATTGTACGAATATGCAACTGTTGCTTTGATAGTTAAAATTATCACCGATTGCCTGCGAAAAGCAATTTCCCTAGCACAGATTTCAAAGTTTAATTCCATCTGGTCTCACCAAACAGTGTTTATTCAATCACCGCGTTTTGAGTGGTAGTGTTCTCCAGTACACAATGAAAGGCTGCATATATAGATTCATTAAATAAGACCACGTAGTCCTACGTCACCATTGCGTACAATCCCATAGGGCTGTTCCTTGTAGTTGTTTTAACAGTTGTCATTCTTGCAGTTATCGCAAGGAACCGACTCTAATTGAAAGGTCCAGCTATTTATACCCTTCGGAGTGTTGAAATACCCTCCAAAAGCGCACCCCTTTGTCAGTCAAATTTGGATTCCTTAGCAACAAAAATAAGCAATGACACCGATAATGACCATGCATCAGAACCCTTGTCTAAAAAACTTCAAACTAGGGAGCCACGAATAGAATATTAGGAAGCACATAGATGAAGACTAACTCATGTTTTCCTTGTTTCTAGATCATTCTCGGTGGACAAAGCCAAGTCTTGTCACTATCAACAAGGCATAAAAAGTAACAAGGACTAAGATGTGTTCCTTTGATTACTGTCAAATCCTGTGTCCCTAGTTTGAAGTAGTCAGGACTAGGAATCGGTGGTAGATCTTACATCCCGCAACGTACCACGAAAAGGTGATCTACCGACGTTACGGGGTAAGTTCAAGGTTAATAAGTACTATCATATTTCTAAAAAAAAACTATAATATTTTTGTGTCGATAATTTAGCATAATCTTTCGCCTAGATTTATAGTAAACTTAAAATTACATTTCCATCAGTTTTGTGACAGCAGTCTTTATGTTATCACTACCTTAAACTTAACCATAGTCAGCAGGAAATTGTTTAACAACTTTTTGTGTTTATTACCAAATCATAACAGTAGTTCCATTTCAAAAGACGATTTTTTTTTAATTTTTTAATCGACCTTCTACGACTATGATGAAACTTTGCACAGTTGTTTGTTATTGTCCAACATGACATTTAACGTATTTGGTTCCCTAGTTTTGTACTCGGGTAACACTTGAAAAGGGCTTATGCACAAATGATACGCATCAATAGAAAAACATTTATCTCGCGAACAATTTGTTTGATCGAGATGCTGTCTTTCTTGAAGTTGCGGACAAGTATAGGATTGTGCTACATTTCCCCGAATGTCGTTTCCCCGAATGTCACTTCCCCGAACGCCATTTCCCCGAACGCCATTTCCTCGAATACCCATTTCCCCGAATGCCGTTTCCCCGAATGTGCCATTTCCCCGAATGCCATATCCCCGAAAAAAAAGTTAGGAAATTTCCAACCGTTATTGCTGGCAATTTTCTTACTATATTTTGAGCATAGTGAGCAGATTGCAAACCAGATTAAATTTCAAGCCATGCAAATGGAATGTTTATGAGATTAACCCAACTACCAATTAATTTGCTTCGAGTAGCTAGAAACGCATTGCCAAAGCACATGATGCTCACTATGCCCCTCTTTCCCCTATATTAATGTATTGAGCCGTTGAAAGCATTTTCATTTTTATATATAGAATAATAATCCAAAACCAAAAAGACAGACCAAAACCAAAGAGCACCAAAAATTTGGCAAAATATCGTCGGTTTGACAAATTGATTATAAATTTTAAGGAGGTTTTGCCTTCTTTTATTTACGAGCAATTCTTTCGAGAACTTTGGAAAAACATGAGAGATCGATGGTTTGACAAAATGGTAAAATATGTTTATTCCTACTTTTTTACATAAGCAGTTCTTTCGGGAAATTTAGCAAAACTTGTTTCGGAAATTATTGCAACCAAATTTCAACAGGTGACAGTAATAAACAGAAGTTATGGCGATTTGTTTTGTACGCAGAAAATCGGAAAATGATTGTTTTATTAAATTAGAGCCTTTTTCTTGGCCCTTTGAAAAAAAAATATTGGTACAGAAGGTGGCTTATATTATGGCGCAACACCCCTACCAAATATTTTTTCTCGTTTCGCCTCCACAAACGAAAATTTAATAAAAATATTGAAATCTGCATACATTATTTTTCGGTTTAACTTTTCGTCCATAGAAGGTGGCGCTATGCTGTCAGTAGTTGTGAGTGTAAAACTCACAGCATTCCTCGATTCATTTGTCAAATCATATATCTCACAAGTTTTGCCAAATTCCTCGATTTGAATTTATAAAAGAAAAAATCTCGTAAAACTATGTTATCAATTTTTAAATCCATCGACCTCACATATTGTCTAAGTTCCCGGAAGACTGCTCGTTTATAAAAGAGGGAAAAGTTTCCTCAAAATACATTACCAATTTGTCAAACCGTCAATCTCACAAGTTTTGAGAAAGTTTTCGAAAAAACATTTATAAAAGAAGGATAAAATATGTCTACGGCTGAAGATCTCCTAAATAAATTTAAAAAGAAGGGAAAATTTCCTAAAAATTTATTACCAATCCGTCAAATCATCGATATTAGTTTTGAAAGAGGTTCTCGAAAGAACTGCTCATGTATAAAGTAAGGGAAAATGTCCTAAAAATATATTACCAATTTTTACACTTCCACTTCTGGTACTGCCGCCGCCTCACTAAAACTCTCGCCCGATTGATTTACTTTGAACAGAGATTTTCCCTTTTTTAATCATGAGCTGTTCTTTTAAGGTTAATCGTTGCAATGATGTCTTCTTAATGCTCGCGAAACCAACCATAGAAATGTAATACAGTCAAAGTATTTTATAATTTTTTGGATTTCATTCGAGGAAATTACATTCGGGAAATGTAATTCGGGGGAATGGCATTCGGGGAAATGACATTCGGGGAAATGGCATTCGGAGAAATGGGGTATATGTTTGTCTGGGATTCGGGGAAATGGCGTTCGGGGAAATGGCGTTCGGGGAAATGGCGTTCGGGGAAATGGCGTTCGGGGAAGTGACATTCGGGGAAATGACATTCGGGGAAATGTAGCACAATCCAAGTATAGTACCTTTCAAGAAAAAAAAATATACAATTTTTTTAATATTTATTTTGTAGTTTGATAAAGTAATACCTATTGCCACTGTGCATTTCCTGGACAAATCTTAAACAAAAAGTTATGAACTATTGAAAAAATAAGTATTTTTCAAAATACCACCTACAGTTATCGAATATCTTTAAAATAGTGTTAATATTAAAACACATCAAATTATCAACAAAAAAGCTTGTAATGCTTAAATTGCTCAAAGTTGTTATTTTCGAGATATTCGTAGGTTCTTCTTCTTCTTCTCCGCATTTCAAGCTTATTGCATATCGCATATTAGCTTATTGCGTGCTCTCAACTTAGTGTTCTAGATGCACTTCCACAGTTATTAATTGAGAGCTTTCGATGCCTGTACCATTTTTGCATTGGTATAATTGTGTGGCAAGTCCAATCATACTTCTATGCCCAGGGAAGTCGAGAAATTTTCCAACCCGAAAAATTCCTAGACCGGACCGGCAATTGAACCCAGCCACCTCCAGCATGGTCTTGCTTTGTAGCTGCGCCTTTACCGACTGAGCTAAGGGCTTCCAGTTCCGCTTCAGCAAACGTCGGTATATAACGCCTTTTCACAGTGCATGGAATCTTGCTCCATGAACTGTGTGGTTGACTAGTGGCTTTCTTCCGGAGAACATTTGCTTGTTTGCCCGGCCACATAAGGAACCCATCGCTCACCCACTGATGTGGAACCACGGTTAAGACAGGTTTTCCGGCTTCCTTTGTTTGGACGACAACAAAGTAGTCACCTACAATAACTAATTACAGTGGGTCATTTGTTTATATTAAAACTATTTACCTTTGTTTTGGTTCATTTTATTAGCCAGCAGTTCTCTACACCACACAAAACAGTCAAATTTTTCACGCGATTTTAGGCTAACTCATCTTGTGCAAACCTGTCACTGTAATGATGCTGACAAATCAAAATGTCAAATTAGAAAACCGAGCAGTGCAACCAGATAGTACTGAAAACCATTGTTATAACTTTTATTCATCTTCTGTTCAACATGCCATTGAATGTTGTCGTTGATGCACGTAGTAAAATCCAACAAATATCAGCACAGTTTTTGATGGGCTTGATAATACATAAGCTCAATAACAATATCTAAAAGGTGTTATTAAGCTATAATGTTGCTTATTAATAAGCAATGCTATAAATAGAATAAAAAATATTGTTGAATTCAAGGAGAAACCCTGCTATTATTCAACATGGAACATTTAGCTTATATAGGGGATTTGTTGGTGATATAATCAATTACAGGATAGCACAGATGGAAAGACACGCGGCTGAGGATTCAAAGGTGCTGGGTTCAAATCTTGTTACTAAATAAAAATAAATGTATCTCACGTCTTTGTGTTAATGTTGATCTGTTACAATAATTATATATGTATATGTATATACATATGCATCCAAATGGATAAGTTTGTGTTGTATGAAAATCATACAAGAGATAAAACAAATTATTTAATTTCAATAATGTTGAATAAAAGTTCAACAAACGATAGCACAACATTTGAAATATGTCTAATTGATGTTGAAGAATGATTTCATCTTGAACATAATTGTTGATTTGAAAAACTAAACTGTGCTACTAATGTGAATCTTAATGCTGAACACATATTGAACAAATGTTACGAAGGAGATGTCGGTGTTATATTAGATCTGGTTATTAGCTCTACTAAGTCTTATGAATTGTTTAGATTATCTAAGTGGGATGCTTAAAGATGAACAAATACTCCAAAATTGGGTGAATAAAAGATGAACAGAAGTTGTGCGCGAAAATTAAACAGCAGTTATTGAAGAAGTAGCTGAACTCTATTGCCACATACATGTTACTTAAACATGCTATTGTTACTTGGGAAGCGTCTATAAAAATACACCTTTAAACCATCGCTGTCTAAGGAAGTAATGATGTCTAATAGACGCTGAATAATCAAAAATTTGATCGAATAAGCTCTGTTACAACTTTTGCAAGTCGAATAAAAGCTTCTCGACATACCTCATTCAACACCAAATATTTCGATGTTGTGGTTTAACAAATTCTCCAGATTTGTGTGAACATATAAATAAAAATAGTACAAGCATTATTAAGCATGAAGTGGAATAAAATCGTTAAGAAGTCGTTTCTTCAATAGGCAATTGTTTGTTGGGTTTAGTTCTTTTAATTGATCGATCATCTATTATCTTAACTCTTTCCGTTTTTGAATTGTAGGCGTTCCAAATTTGTAGTAATTTTTTTTTCAAATAGAAAGTTGATGAAGAGAATTGATCAAAATCACTTGCACCCGTGCTTCCAAGTTTGGTTACAAGATTACAACTCTGGAGAGAATTTTGTGTGGTCTTTGGGGGCGTGCGGTTCTGAATAAGGACAACAGGCACAGAAAAATTATATTTCAAATATTTACTGTAATAAGCTTGTTGGCCTTGAAAAGGGCCGTTTCGTTGCCAAAGTTAGTGATAATTAAACCTCCGAAACCGTACAAAGTGCCTCTGTTGCTTCAAAGCGTGGATTACATCGAACGCCGCTTACGCTTGGCGTGTTCAGAGTATGTGACAGCATCACGGATCACATTTTCCAGGAACACCTTCAGCACACCTCGTGTTTTCTTGTAGATCAGACCGGAGATTTGTTTGACATCACGAAGAACCTTGCACCTTGAATACTTGGCGCCTTCTCTACCAAGACCTTTCATCCTTTGCTCGCCTAGGGGCCGAACGGTATCTGCGGTGGTATGAGAGTGTAAACTAGCTATGGTTGTCGGTCCCCTGGGCGAGTAAGAGAGGTGACACAGTCGGAAGAAGTGTTAGTTTGTTTACTAAAATGAACCATGCCCATTTTGTTATGGCAAGTTTGCTATAAGAAATGCTCCTCGTGTTTATTAGCGAAATTCACATCAAAGATTGATTAATTGCGTAGGAAATCAGTTTGGCACGGCATTTGTGACCAGCGTACACCTTCCGGTCATATGAAACAGATCAAAAACCGTCCAAATTCGCCAAAAAAAAAATGTTTTTTTTTTTTTATTTCTGTATGGCAAAATAGTGAACTTTTCGTGAACATTAACGGCAAAGAACTCACCAACACTGGGAGACCGTGAGTTCCTGCCCACCAATCATTTTCCATCTCGGACCGTCTAGCCAGAAAGCGCTGTGGAAGGCAAATTTGCGCACGAGTTATAGATTCATCCCAGCTTTGCTGATTAGTTCGTAAAACGTTTCTATTTTGTTTACCTTTTTTTTGCAGTTTGTGCTATACACCAAAAAATTGCTGGATAAATTATCCGCTGAACGATTGCATGACATATTTCCCATTAATGGTTTTGAGAAATGTGCAGTTGAAGACTGCCCCATTTTCGTTACATGCCTCATTTTCAGTTTCGTAATGTAATCCCCAGTAAAATAAAGAAAAACGTAGTCCTACGTCAAAATGCAGATTATGCAGATATTCTGTAATTGAGAATTGTTTTAAAAATCATAATACGTGATTTGCGTATAAGGGAAGTTCCAAAGGATAAAATTCCAATATCCACACTTCATGTTATTTCAAACAAATTTTCTGGCACAAGCATTTTCACGCCTCCCAAATTGGTAGTGAACGGTTGACTAATCCGTTCGTAGAGACTCTCCTGACGCAACCCAAATCTTATCTGGCGATGATTTACGAATAAATTCAGCTACCTTCCATGTGGCGCCAATAACTTACCACCAGCCGAGAAAACCACACTAAGCGTCAATTTGTTCCCTCGACTCGAATTTCCATAGATAACCACACCAAACCGAACACATTTCCATTAAAACCTCCTGAACGGCATTGGCAATAGCAGCTGCGTGCTGAACGAAACTGTACTGGGAGACGGATGGGATGACCCGCAGCCAATCTCGCGAACTTCATTAGTCGCGTTTCTCACCTTGCCTGTGGATGCTGAATCTTCCCCACGATGACGACGATGACTGGGATACACCCACGCAGCAGACGACGACGACGACGACGACGGACGCCACGAGATTTTGGTTTCATTAAAGCTGCTAAATGAATCTTGCACGAGAAAAACAATTTAGCCGCTTGCCGCTGTCGAGCAGTTCCACCCAGCCCCATCAACCAGCTGCGCAGTTAGTGGGCATTTCGGCCATTTCCGGTTTGATTTACGACATTTTAGCACTTAATCAAGCGAACACGCTGCAGGCTGCTGTTGGTCGGTCAGCAAGTTGGAGGCGCTCGGGACAATGAATGTTGCTACTTCCACCACCTACTGTTGGCGAGTGAACTTCTTTGTATGGGACGGGGCTTCCCACATGGAAGAATAAAATGTAAAGGGCTAGCAGAGATTATTTGACACAGAGAAAAAAAAATATCAAAGACAAACTATGATTGAGTTTTTTGCTTTAAAACTTCTAAGAGAGGATAAAGTTAAAGTTGAATTAATCATTTTGTTCGACCATTTCCCACAGAGATGGCGCTGTTCCGCTGGTAGGAAGTGATAAAAATCCCCATATAGAAATTGAGAGAAGTGGGAATAATTCGCTTTCGGTGCATATTCAGGTCAACAAAAGTGAACGACAACCTAAAGAAATTAGTCAGGGACTTGTCGTTCAGTTTTTTCCCGAAAATTATGGTTAAACAAGCTACACAAAAATCCCTCCTTTTTTACATATTCTGCGCAAAAGATAATTTATGCCCCCGGTCCATACATAAAAATCGATGGGAAATTCTGTGAGGGGTGAGCTATTTTGTGTGCAGAATGTGCAAAAAAGCAGGGACTTCGAATAATAATCTAAATGCATATATAGAGGTACCAGACATGTTTTGCATTGCAGTGTCCTCTGTGAACAATTAACGGAAAACAGATTGTGTGTAGTTTCCGATAGATGTCACCGCAAACAACAGCAGTGACATCTGATGGAACATGAATGCAGAAGCTTGACAAAATGATTAATTGAAATTTAACAATGATTAAAGCGCGATATACCAGGAGGACAATTACCTGCAAGACAATCATCCATACATTTTTAGCTCATTCATCGCGAGCTCTCAGTGATCATAAAACCGCTAGTTGTGACCCTCTTAAACCGAAATTGGCAGGATTTATGTGTCTTATTGTATCTTAGGTCGATTTTATAGTGAGAGCGAAGCAAAGCGAAGAGGTGAGTGAAAGTTAGGGTTGGCATCATTCTGTTTCAGGTTTTTGCATATTAACCCATGCTTTCTTAATTGTTTCTACATTCTTCACCACTTTAGGTCGTTTTAGAAGGTGTTCCTGGCCCAGTATTTGGGGGGATCAGTTCTTTCGGCACGAAATCGACATCATTCGCCTTTATATCACTCCAGTACGTCCTTCGTGTAGTGGCATGATGCCAAATCCGGCCAGAAGGTCGTCGGACCGTCGTGAGCCTTCAGGAGAAGGAGAAGCCGCTTTTGGAGACACTCCTGTCCATTCATGGTGCTTGCGGTAACGAAAGGTGTACTCCGCTTTCCGCAAGAACAAATCGCTTTCCAACTCTTGGGGAACTTCGACATCTTCTGTGTCCGGAGGTTCTCGGGATCATCACACTTATCCTTGGTAGTCACATACAGGTTTCATGGAATCTGGTTAACTTCTGGTCGTACAACTTCCGGGCACGGCTTTTTGCGGTCGTATTCTGTTCCTCGTCATGGTTTGGGGACTTCTTAACCTTAAACGTACGTAGTCCAGCTCGAGTTTTTAAATTCTTCAATTGATCAAATACTTGCATAATGTTCCTATGATATTTTGGCTATTCTTCAGGCTGATTTGTTACTATTCTATAGATTTCTAATTGTTCAATAACTCAAACCGTGCCTTTAAGATATTCTTGAACGAGTGTTGGACGAGTGACGTTGAAGCTGAATCTGCTGCCTCTGATACGCCTAGTGACTTAGTGGAACTGAGCACATTCGAGGTAACTCGGGATATGGAACTTTCAGCAGCAAGGAGACTGAAAACCTCACTCTCTCCTGGTCCAGATGGAATTCCGGCAGTGGTGTTCTGCCGTTGCTCGGCTGCCTTAGTAGAACCATTAGCAGCCATATTTAATGCATCCTTTGAGCAAGGAAAATTCCCAACATTGTGGACGCAGTTGTATACGTTTCCTGTGTCTAGATGGCAATAAACGGGATGTTAAGAGCTATCGAGGTATCACCAGTCTTTCGGCAGCGTCCAAACTGTTTGAGATCATCTTGAGCGAATTTGTCCTGTATCGCTCGAAGAACTACATGGATTTATATACTGACCAGCATGGATTTATTCCCGGTAGATCGGTAGCTACTAACCTTTTGGATTTCACCAGTACATGCATAACCACGATGGAGGATAAGGCACAAGTCGACGTCATATGTACTGATCTGGTTATGGTTTTGTTATGCAAGCTTTCCCGACTAGGAGCGTCTGAGCAACTTAGATCGTGGATACATTCCTACTTGACTGGTCGAACTCTTCCAGTACGACTAGGATCTTGTGTCTCTTCTACGTTTACCAGCACCTCTGGAGTACCTCAGGGAAGCAACCTTGGTCCACCTTTTGTTTTCCTCTGTTCGGGACCTAACACCACTGCGACCAGTAATTTGATCTATTGTAGTATATCCCGTGTCCTTGGTTTAGTGCATGTCGTATTACTCCATCACTATTGAGAAATGATGAAGTATTCGATTTTTTTACAGTTGTCATTCTCGCATTTATTGCAAGGATCCGACTCTAATTGAAAAGTTCCGGAGTGACGGAACACCCTCCAAAGACGCGCCCATTTGTCAGTCAAAATTGGATTCCTTAGCAACAAAAATAAGGAATGACACCGATAATGACCATGCATCAGAACCCTAGTCTTAACCACTTCAAACTAAGGAACAGCGAATAGAAGATTAGGAATCACATAGATGAAGACTAACTAACTAATTTTTTCCTTGCTTCAAGATCATCCTCGGTGGACAAAGCCGAGTCTTGTCACTATCAACAAGGCATAAAAAGTAACAAGGACTAAGATATGTTCCTTGGATTACTGAAAAATCCTGTTCCCCTAGTTTGAAGTAGCCAGGACTAGGAATCGGTGGTAGATCTTACATCCCACGATACGGGGCTGGTTCCACCTTTGTTTACGTTATTCTTCAACGATGTAGCAGCTTTGTTGGGAGTTAAATGCAAGCTCGTTTATGCAGATGATCTTAAGCTACACACTTAGAAATACCTAATTTTACACGTGACGGAATCCATCTTTGACATAAAGGATGAGACGTAAACAAACATGTCATGTAAAATTAAGTGCTCCGAGATTGAAAAGTTCGGTACTCGACGAAAAGTACGTTTGATTGAGCTGAGTTTTGGGTCTATTACGACTCAATTTTATGTCAAAAATGACGCTCGTATATGTCAGTCTCAGAACACCTAAATTTACATGATTTTTTTTAAGTGTGTATACATCATAGTTCACTCGATTAAGGATTGTCATCGTCTTCAAACTCTACTAGATTTGTTTGTGGATTGGTGCCGTCGCAATAAGCTCATCATCTGCGTTCCAAATTGTGCAGTGATAACGTTTCACCGCTCTTAGAGTTCAATCCTTTACGACTGCTGCATTGACAATGTAACGCTTCGCAGAGTAGAACCAACAATCAATACGAAACTAACGATTTAAAATTGGCTCACTACTTGACTAGCCTATTGGTCCCAAGCAAACGATTAACATACCCCATTCTAGTCGAAATTCTAGTACTACGCAATGTTTGTTTTGATTTGCTATGGAAGTTTGGCTGATAAAATTAGGGGTTATTGGTTTTTCCTATGTTTCGAGGGGTGAATCGATTAGCTTGGGACCGAAGAGAGTACCAGAGCTGAGCCAAAAAGTTGAGCACGTTATTTCGGGACCTTCTAGTTCTAGAGTTACCTCTATGGTAGAACGTATGACTGATCTTGGTGTTCTTTTGGACCCAAAGTTGACCTTCAATCTTCACTATTCCTCGATCATCTCTTAGGCGAATCGTCAACTGGGATTTATTGCATTGAATTGAAGATTGCACGAGATTTCAAAGACCCTTGCTGCTTGAAGGCACTATATTGCTCTTTAGTTCGGCCCATACTTGAGAATGCATCTGTGGTCTGGTCTCCATATGAGCTAGTGTGGAATCTCCGAATAGAACGCGTTCAGAAATGGCGATGTGGACTGCCCTCAACTGCTTTCACAATTAAACTTCCGTGTTCCTCAAAGGATGTTGCGGCAATCATCGTTATTACAACCAAGATTCCATCGGACTTCATATGGATACCTTGAGCCAATGTCTGCAAGGATTCGGGCATTCTCCGTTGTGGAAGAAGCATTTGAATTCGGAGAAACATCGAACCAATTTCGAAACCGATTGAGAAGATTGTGATTATTTTTGTAATCTGTTTATCTGTTGCTTTTTTTGTGTATTATCTAAGTTTTATTCATTAAGACAACTCCAGTCAGATGAATAACAATAAATGAATAAATAAATAAATTTTCTTGAATTATTCTAGGCCCTTCAACTGCTCAAATACCTGCATAATATTTTTAGGATATTTTGGTTATTCTTCTGGTTGATTAGTAATTATTTTGGCGATCTCTAATTGCTCAACAGGACTAATCATGCTGATAAAATATTTAAAAAAAAAAGTCGGTTGATCAGGATTTATCCAAAGACTTTCAATTCATCAAATATCTGCGTCATGTTTTCTGGGTATTTTGGCGATCCTTCTGATTCATTAGCAATTATTCTGCAGATTATTAAATTATTCAAATCAATTCACTATGATATTCTTGCAAGAAAAAGGATAGTTTTTTTTATTTTAAATATTGTTTATTTAGGTCTTGCAATAAATAACAAATTCAAGTTATTTAAATAATATATCAATCTTCTAGACTCAAAATGAAATCTAGCTCGCCTACATCGATTCTATTATTAATATTCGCGTTGACAAAGTTGATGTACTTAACGAACGTTTTTAAAATATAATTTCTTCTCGCTGTTGTCATGTTACCCAAGATTGGCCGTACAAGATCGTCGGAGCTCAGCTCGACAGTTTGGGTCGTGAAAATGAACCATGCCCATTTTGTTATGGCAAGTTTTGCTATAAGAAATGCTGCTCGTGTTTATTAGCGAAATTCACATCAAAGATTGATTAATTGCGTAAGAAATCAGTTTGACATGGCATTTGTGACCAACGTACACCTTCCGGTCATATAAAACAGGTAAAAAACCGTCCAAATTCGCCCAAAAAATTTTTTTGTTTTGAATTTCTGTATGGCAAAATAGTGAACTTTTCGTTAACATTAACGGCAAAGAACTCACCAACTTTGGGAGACCGTGAGTTCCTGCCCACCTGTCATTTTGGAAAAATTATGGATCTCGGTCCCATCCCGAGATGGAAAATGACAGGTGGGCAGGAACTCACGGTCTCCCAGTGTTGGTGAGTTCTTTGCCGTTAATGTTCACGAAAAGTTCACTATTTTGCCATACAGAAATTCAAAACAAATGGTGGGATTCTGGTAATAGCCATCATATGCAAGTCGTTGTTTTTCAGTGAAAGTCCTGAAAACTTCACTTGACTTCCAGCGGAAAAAAGATTTTATTTTTGCTTTCGCGCATGAGAGCCACCATATCATCCAGCTGGGGAAATTTCTCCGTTGACGGGTCCAAAACTGCCATCGCACTTGGAATTCCTCTAAGTTCTCGGTGGTTAAGAGGTGAGGGCGGAGGGACCAGTAACCGCGTCCTTGTTCGCGGCCAAGGTGGGGAAGGCAAATGCGCGCTGTTAGAGCTTTTTGATCCGTTAATAAGCATACGTGCGTGGCAGCATTCCGCAGATTCTCGCAAAGCCCAGCGCTGACATACATGCGGTCGAGCCTGGATGCCGCATTGTGTGTGATGTACGTGGGTGCGGGGGTAGTGGGGTACAATTTCAGCCACATATCGTGAAGCTGTTGCTGCCATACGGTCGCTTGGAGAGCCGGGCTTGTGTTGGAACTCGTTGAGTCGCTCGGACGTAGCACGCAGTTAAAATCTCCAGCAATGATGACGTTTTGAGTGTTGTACCGAAGGTAGTACGCGATCGTGCCGTTGAAAATTCTTTCTCTTTCCGCACTAACAACTGTCCCCGATTGCGCATATACGTTGCAGAGCGTCGTGTTTTGCACCCTCAAAGCGATGAGACGACCATCCAGACTCTTCTCCACATGCGAGAATTGTATGTGGTATTTCAGCGCGATTGCCTTGCTTGGTCCACATTGCAGATAACGTTGAAGCCAGAGATAGAGAGTAGCTCATATCCAGCTCCAGCGTTCGTACAATGGTTCGAAGAGCGTCAATCTTCTTTGCGTTCGTAATATTGTTGATGTTGATGGTGGCGAGGTTGTAACTGGAGAACTCAGCCATTAGGACGGTTGGTTACTCCCATCTCGCTTGTCGTCACAGTCGTCATCCACACGAGGCTTCTTGCCTGGTGGTCGAGTGCGGAGGTGTCTTCTGGAGCTGGATGACCCTACAGACGAATCTGTTTCGTTTCCGTCGGACTTACCACTAGCAGTTTTGCGATCCACTCCGCCGCTAGCGGTGGGTTGTTGACTTGTATAGGGAGTCAACGACCCGCTGTCCGATGGGGGGAATCGAAGCCGAGGTAGGGGTTAACGTGGGGGAAATTCTGTTCGGTCAGAACTGGTGGTGGTAACAGCTTCTGTTGTTGACGCTGTTTCGGTGGTGGCATGGTAACAGCTTTGGCCGAGATTGGTCCGAACCGAGGCCGGGAAGCTTGGTTCGAGGTCGTTTTAGTTAGGTTCGCATTGGGAGCGGTTTGGTTTGAGTTTGTGTTGGTTTGACTCGTTTTTTTGCGACGGCGTCTGCTTTGTTGTATCGGCGTATGATTTTTGCATGAGCAGTTTGTTTTGACGTAGGACTACGTCTGTGATTTCTTTATGGGGGTACACTTTGTTAAAACCGAAAATAGAACATGTAACACAATTATGAAAGATTTTGAACAATAATAACTCAGCCGCCCCTGGACCAATTTCAAAAATATTATCACCAATCGATCAGAAACATTTCAACGCATCTGTTAAAAATAAGACTTTATATTTTTTTTAATTTCACGATTGAAAATTGCACGAATGTGCAACTGTTGCTATGATAATTAAAATTATCACCGATTGCCTGCAAGAAGCGATTTCCCTTACACAGATTTCAAAGTTGAATTTCATCCGGACTCACCAAACGGTGTTTATTCAATCACCGCGTGGTGAGTGGTGGTGTTCTCCAGTACACAACGAAAGGCTCCCCGAAAGCAGCTAGCTACCAAAGCTGGCCTCAACCGCTGATCAGATTCAGTTCCAATCACCGTGTGTGGTGGTGTCCGGTCGTCGGCATCAGCAGCAGCAGCAGTGCTTTCGGCGCTTGGCGTTGAACATTGTTCTCCAGTACACAATGAAAGGCTGCCTGCAATCAGTAACATGAGCATCCATAGAAGGAGGAAGAAGCTGCACCGCTATTGACTGGAATCAGTAGCTCTTCGTGAGTCGCTGTGGGCCATCTATGCCAAGCGCGTCACTCTCATTCCAAACAGCATAGCTCACCAGCCTCATCTGTGTTTAATACCCTAATTGCTCAGCATTACTCAACCATCACGACAAAACGGTCCTTTTCAGGATCACCATAAATTTTTAAAGTAGTATTTTTTGGACATTTGTCAAGGTTATCGAATGTTAGTTCCCAGACTTTATCATTTTTTAAAATGTCACTATGGAAAATTGCACGGATGTGTAACTGTTGCTATGATAAGTAAAAATATCATCGATTGCCTGCGAAAATCGATTTCCCTAACACAGATGACAAAGTTGAATTCCACCCCATCTCACCAAACGGTGTTTATTAAATCACCGCGCAAGTGGTGGTGTTCTCCAGTACACAATGAAAGGCTGCCTGAAAACAGCGAGCTGCAGTCCACATGAGCATCCATAGAAAGAGGAAGAAGGCGGTCCGCTATTAATCGGAATCAGTAGCTCTTCGTGAGCTGTCAATCTCGTCATACTAAAGAGTATAAATAGAGAGAACCCCGCTCAAATTCCTATTCCTACACAAAATACAAGCTCCTGCTGCACAATTAAGATTTATTATATAAGACCACGTAGTCCTACGTCACCATTGCGTACAACCCCATAGAGCTATTCCTTGTAGTTTTTAATTTGCACGCAAGTGCATGTATTCGCGGCAGTATCGGCATGTTTGTTGCTGCCCGAAATAAGATACATTCGTCACTTCGCCGTCGATCGTAACGGCTCAGCGATGCGCAGAAAGAGAAAAAAAAAACACTGTTGGCACTGGTAATAAGCTTGTGTTCGACTTCCACAGAACTGTAGCAAAAAGATATCTGTTCAGCTCGGAAGTTGAGCGCTCACTGGTTGATCATAAATTATTCCAAACTTCCTACGCTGTGCAACAGTAGTCTATTTATTTATTTATTTATTTATTTATTTATTTATTTATTTGTCGTCAATCAGTGTAGACCGTTTTACAATTGTTGTCTTAAGAGCTATGTTTACAATTTTGTCTTTGTATATATTTTTTTTATAATATGTCTTGAGAACAAGTTAAAACATTACTTCTAGCTGACGTTAGGCGAGGAATTAAAATATTGCTTTAATTTGGTTTCTGTCATTGTAAAGTCAATGTTATCGCAGTGCTTATTATATGTATCCATCATTTGGTTCAAGGGTCCAAATTTGGCATAATTCGAACGATGACGATTTGTAGCAAATATATTTCTATTTCGTAAATGCCTAGATGGTGTATATAAATTTAAGGATGACAATAGTTCTATAGAATCAATGCGTTGTGATACGATATCGTTTACGAAAGAAATCATAGCAAATTCACGACGCTTTTTTAATGTTTGGATATTTATGAGCATACACCGAGCTGTGTAAGATGGCAGAGGAAATACAGTCCAACCTAACTTGCGGAGTGCATACAATAGAAACTGCTTTTGAACGGACTCTATTCTTTCTTCGTGTGTGATTGAAAAAGGTGACCAAACGATGCTGCAATATTCTAATATCGATCTTACATAAGCAATGTACACTGTTTTTATCGTATACGGATCGTGAAAGTTATAGCAGAAACGTTTTATGAAACCAAGCATGTTGTTAGCTCTGTTAATAATTGTGTTATAATGATCGGAGAAAGTAAGTTTTGAGTCCAAAATAACACCTAGATCCCTGACTCTATCACACTTTTCTACGATATGGTTTCCTAAAGTGATTGTTATATCGGGTAGGGTTCGTTTTCTACTAATGGTAATTGAGTTACATTTTTTTTATATTTAATTGTAGCAGGCTTTTTTTGGCACCAAGTATGGAATATCTTTATTTCCTCTTTGAATGTGATGTTGTCTTTGGCATCTTTTATTTCCAAAAAAAGTTTAATGTCGTCAGCATAGATTAAAACTTTCAATTTCTTAATAATGAAAGATATGTCATTGACGAAGAGAATAAATAAAAGCGGTCCTAAATGGGAGCCTTGAGGAACTCCAGAAGTGACATCAATGGGATTTGATGTCTTTCCTTTGTATTTTACTATTTGATGGCGGTCAGTTAAATATGATTCAAACCACTTGAGGAGTGCGTAATGAATTCCCATTTTTTGAAGTTTAAAAAGAAGCATGGGTATGTCAATTCGATCAAACGCTTTGCTGAAATCTGTATACAACACTTCTACATGGTTTCCGTTATCCATTGCATTCAAGGAATAATTAACTAATTCTAGCAGATTCGTAGTTGTTGAACGGCCTTTAAAGAAGCCATGTTGCATAGTAGTTATTCTGTTTTTAATTTGAAGAAAGAGTTTTTCATTCACAATCGCCTCGAAAAGTTTCGGAATGCAAGAGATTATAGCTATACCACGATAATTACGTATGTCGGATTTTTGCCCGATTTAAAGATAGTCTTGATGGTTAGAAAGAACCGGAACAGCAAAGTTTAAAAGTAGAATGGATTTTATTTAACGACTAGCTTGAGTGGAGTCTTGAACAGGAATGAAAAGTTTTTCACCGTTGTTTATTTAAGAAAACTTAGGTTGCTAGGGGTGATGTTCGGTCTCCAAGGAGGTGATCAGCACACTGCGTTACCGATTTACTCCAACACCCCCCCTGAATCGGTCAGTCCTAGGAGGGTCCTCAGTTCGCGGAAACGTCCAGGTTCCAGGGGCTTGGTGAACGTGTCCGCTATTTGGTTTGCTGTATCAATTGCTTCGATTTGAAGTCTTCCTTGTGCCACATGGTCGCGCAAAAAATGGTGCTTTACATCGATGTGCTTGACACGCTTGCTTTCGGTGTTTGTGGCCATTGCAATGCACCCACGGTTGTCTTCGTACACCTTGAATGCCGTGTCCGGTCGAACTTGCTTCAGGTCTTCAAGGATTCCGTGCAGCCACAGCCCTTCGGAGGCCGCGGCACTTAAAGCTGCATACTCGGCTTCACACGACGACAGTGCAACGGTTTGTTGCTTGCGGCTTGCCCAAGACACGGTGTTCCCAAAGACCTTAAAGACGAAGCCACTAACGGATTTCCTATCCTCAGCATCCGATGCCCAGTCAGCGTCTGCGTACCCGACAAGTGCCTCGGCGTCGTCGTTTTGCTTGTACTGGAGCTTCAAGTTCTTCGTTCCCTTCACGTAACGGACCACTCTCTTCAGGCTTGCCAGTGGGCCTCATCAGGTTGAACTTGGAAGCGCCCTAGGTATCCAACAGCGTAGCATATGTCCGGTCGAACACACAGCATCGTATACATCAGGCTGCCCAGCAATTGACGGTATGGATGCGACACAGGATTCGCAGCTTGTGGTGGCAGGAAACAGCCTTTCTCCATTGGGGTTTTGACATGGTTACAGTCTTGCATGCCGAACTTCGTCAGCACACGGTCCACAGCAGCTTCTTGCGCCAGGTACATGCATCCGGTGGCGCGGTCGTATCGGATCTTCATTCCAAGGAAATGATTAACCACGCCGCAATCCGTCATCTGGAGCTTCTTGGAAAGAGCACGCTTGATCTCCTTCACCAGGTCCAGTCGATCGCCAGCAATGAGCAAATCGTCCACGTAGATGATTATGTATACCCCCCCTCGATCGTCGATCCTGGTATATAGACAGTAATCATGCCGGGAACGGGTAAAGCCGAAATCCAGTAGAAGGTCGTTTAGCTTGTTGTTCCAACAGCGGGGGCTTTGCTTGAGTCCGTACAGCGATCGATCCAGCTTGCAAACGAAGTTCGGCGGTGCTGCAACTCCTTCGGGTATGGCCATGTAAGACGTCTACTTCAAGCTCACCGTAGAGGAATGTGGTCTTCACATCGAGTTGGTGAACGTGCATCCTTCGGTGGGTTGCTACAGCAAGAACGGTTCGTATCGTGGCTAACTTTGCTACGGGGGAATATGTTTCGTTGTAGTAGACTCCGGGCTTCTGTTGGAATCCCTTCGCCACCAAGCGCGCCTTGTAACGGATCGGTTCGCCATGCTCGTCCGGCTTGATTCGGAAGACCCATTTCGATTTGAGCGGAACCACACCAGCAGGGCATCTCACCAATCGCCAAGCATGGTTGTCCGCTAGCGACTGCAGTTCCTCACGGACCGCTTGCTGCCAAAGAGCTTCGTCGGCTCGTCCAGCGATCTCCTTGTACGCCTCCGGGACATCGAAGATCGAACGCTCGGCCTCATCTCGTCCAACGGAACCGTCAAATAGTACATCGGAAACGTTATGGGGAACATCTGCAGAATGGGATTGCGCGGCAGTGAAAATTTTTCCAACCAGAAATTCTTTCAACTTACCGGGGAGTCTGCGCTCCCGTTCGCTGCGCCTCGGGGTTTCCATTTCGAGGTTTGAACCACGGTCTAGTTGCGAAGGGAGCGCTCCGGTTTCTTCAACACCGTCGTCTTCAACCTCGCCTTCTTCATCATCAGTCAGGATGTCGTCATGTTGAGCCACCAGCGGCTCATCGGGTTGAACGGACTGTTCAGGGGTTTGCACGTCTTCCTCATCTTGATCCTCAAACTCGTACGGAGCAACAACCAAAGGAGTTTCGTCACGGATCTGGGTGGCAAACGGAAAACTGTTTTCATCGAACTTGACATCTCTGGCTAGGAATAACTGCTTCTTCTCTTTGTTCCACAGGCGGTAGGCGTTCGGCGCATAGCCGATCATCACAGCAGGCTTGCTTTTCGGATCCAGTTTCTTCCTCTGTGCCGTGGACGCCCAAGCAAATGCTTTACAGCCGAACACACGTAGTTTACTAACGTCCGGCTTGTGACCAGTCCACATTTCCGCAGGAGTCTTCCAATCAGATACCGCGGTGGTTGGACTTCTGTTCGTCAGGTATACTGCCGCTAGAACCGCTTCATTCCACAGATTCTTCGGAGTTTGGGCTTCAATCAGCATCGCACGCACCTTTTCGACGATTGTCCGATTGAACCGTTCGGACACTCCATTCTGCTGTGGTGTGTACGCTGCGGTTGGCTCGACTTGGATCCCCTTGGAAACGTACCAATCACGCTGGTCATTGGAGCAATACTCGCGCCCTTGGTCGACAGTCAGCTTCGAAATCGAATGTCCCAGAGCGGCACTCGCCATGGCCTCGTACTCTCGAAACTTCTGGAACACCTCGGACTTCTTCTTGGTGGGATATACTACTGCAAAGTGCGTGTAATCATCAATAAAGGTGACGAAGTACCGAGAATCATCCCAAGCCACTGGCTGGTGTAATTGGACCGCACACATCGGAGTGCACTCGTTCTAGAGGTCTTGTAGCACGGACTCTAGTACCCGTGAATGGTTCTCGGCACTGCTTTCCGAGAACACAAACATCACAAAAATCCAATTTATCTGGTTTCTCGGGAATACCTGTTACCATGCCATGCTTCGCGAGTGTCTGCAAACTCTTGCTACCCAAATGAGCCAGTCGACGATGCCACAGGTTACCAGTCACAGCTCCACACATGTTGGCCGCCACCGTATCGACACGGAGATCGAGCTCGTAAAAATCGCCCCGCATGGGACATCTCGCAATCAGGTCACGACCTTGCTTCATGATCGCTTCCTTTTTCGTGAATGTGACATCAAGATCCACTTTTGCCATCTTCTTCACAGATAGCAAGTTCGCTCGAAGATCTGGTACGAAGAGGACGTTCTTCAAGCTGATATAGTTACCTTCCTTGTTGACGCCGTTGATCGTGCCACTGTGCCGGGAAATCAGGGATTGATCATCCTTCGCCACGTTTATGACGACAGGGTGCTTCAGCTTCGTGAGGTCGGCGAAACAGTGCTTCACATTCACAAGGTGGTCCGAGACTCCGGAATCCAGCTTAAAGGACACTGCTCCCTCGTCCTTTGTTTGGGAGCATCTCCCGGTCATAAAAGCCACCGCCTTACCTCCAGCAGCAGCGTTAGCTTCAGCGCGCCCATCTGTCTTCAACTTCACACGACAGTCCTTGGCCTTGTGCCCCTTCTTCTGGCAACGGTTACACTTTCCGGTGAACTTACCAGGCTTTTGCTTCGATCCTTGGAATGCTGCAGGTTTCTCTTGGCAGGAATCCGCTGCCCGGTTGGTTTTCTTGAGCTCCTCGGCAAGAAGGCGCTCGCGAACAACATCCAGTTTTAGGTTTTCCTCACCTAGATTTTCCAGTGCCGTAACCAACGGATCGAACGACTCGGGAAGGGTAGCAAACAGCTGGGACACAATATCGTTCTCTTCAAGCTTCGCTCCGGCCAGCTTCAGTTGTCGGATCAGCTCTTCGAAGGTTTTCAGGTGATCTTTCACAGACGAACCTTCCATCATTCGTAGCTTCGCAAGTTGCTTCCTGACGAATGTCTGCGACGAGACGGACTTCTTGGCGTAGGCGGATTCAAGGCTCATCCACATCTCCTTGGACGTCTCCTTGTCCCGCACCAAATGCAGCAAATCGTCATGAACAAATGACGTCAGCAGGAACGCCGCCTTACCGTCATCTTCCTGGAACTTCGTGAGCTCGGCCGCTTCCATCGGAGGATCCTTCTTGATGATATCCAACAGCTTCACGGACTTCAGATACTTCTCCACTCGAAATTTCCAATTGTCGAAACCGGTGCCCGAGAACTGCGGGATCCCGTGGACCAATTCCTTGCGTGAGTCGCCCATAACCTCTTGATGGTTAGAAAGAACCGGAACAGCAAAGTTTAAAAGTAGAATGGATTTTATTTAACGACTAGCTTGAGTGGAGTCTTGAACAGGAATGAAAAGTTTTTCACCGTTGTTTATTTAAGAAAACTTAGGTTGCTAGGGGTGACGTTCGGTCTCCAAGGAGGTGATCAGCACACTGCGTTACCGATTTACTCCAACAGATAGGCACTAAAAACGAGTTTTTTCATATTTTAGGGAAGTTTCCGGATTCCAGTGACATATTGAAAATCCAAAATAATGGAGCAGTAAGTTCAGTTGCTAAAGCTTTCATAAAAACTAGCGGAACACCGTCAGGGCCAGGACCTTTAGATGCATCTAAATTGTTTAAACCCTTTAAGATATCATGAACCTTGATTTGACTTACGCTGATGTCACTTGAAAATTCTAGATTAGATTCAAAATATTCACGGTCACGGTCCTCTTCTGAAAATGTAGTATAGATTTCTTGGAAGAAATTTGCAAACAAATTGCATATATCATCCGAGTTCTCACCTACCCTATCGTCCAAATGCATCTTTGATGGAAAATTATCAGATTGTAATTTGGTTTTCACATAATTGAAGAATTTCCTAGGACAAGATTTTATTTCAAGTTCAGTTTTTAAATTGTACTCCTCAAATGTCATATTCACGGCAAAATTTAACTGATCGCAAATGTCTAAATAGTATGCCAAAGTTTCTTCACTATTATATTTTTTATAAATTTTGTGCGCTTTTTGCTTTTGATTTTTAAAAATTTTCAGTTCCCTGTTGTACCAAACCGGCTGTTTTGCATGACTCTGACGTCTTCTTCTTTTAGTTGGCACTTCTTCGAGTATTATTTCAAGCAACACATTGTAGAATACGTCAACTGCACATTCAACATTTCCTGCAGTTCTTAGTATTGCTTGCCAATCGACAATATTCAATCTATTTCTAATGTTATCATAATTTGTTGAATTGTAATCAAAGATTTCATCAAATTCGCAGTCGTTGGTTCTTTCATTTACGTGAACGAATAAAGAATATTCTATTGCTGTGTGAGACATTTCATTTCTCCATATGGGACTTAACGATTCAGTCACACAGAAATCTTCATAAGTATTTGTCACACTTGCATGCCTTGTCTCCTTATCGATAGCATCATGTAATATCAATAGAAATTCAAGAGCATAGATGGAAGTGGGTCTGCCGTACACTACGAAGTGGCGAAGACTGCAAGCAAGCGCTGGATTGGAATCTGGTAGGACATCTCAAGGGAGGCAGACTCCAGAATCCATGGCAGCGATGTTTTGATAATGTCATGTCATAGTGAAAGCAAACAGTCACCCAGTAAGTCTTTCACGTTGGCCCTTGGCACCACTGAACGTTTACTTCTTACTAGCATCAGTGATGGAAAAGTTCACAAAAACTCACTATGACTCGCGAACTTTTCCCTTGGTGAACTTCATGAAATATCGCGAACTTTTCCAACACTGCCTAGCATGTCATGTCCAAAATTTTGGAAAAATGTCCAAGGGTGAATCATAGAAATTTTTAGTTTTTTTTACAGTGCCATCTCACTTACTTCAACTAAAACTGTTGATCAATTTATACAGGAAGCACCAAAGCGTGTTGTGTTCTTCAGTATCCGAAGTGAAAAGTTGAGATTTATCCGGATTAAACTGATACCGAACCGTTGCTGGTGGTGTTGACGAGTAAGCTTTGTGCGAGTGAAAGAAAGAAAGAGAATGAGCCGCTGCCGCGTGCCGTGAGCCTTAGGTAATGAATGTTTATGGGTTTTTAAACAACAAACAGCCCTAAATACTGAGGCTGGGATTTGCGAAGGCGTAGGTGCGGAGGCTGTATGGTTTGAGCCAGCAGAGTCTCCAAAGCGGAGCATAAATTTAGCGATTTACGGATATCGCTTTTTGATGATTTTCGGTAATTTATTTCCTGTTCTGTTGAAAGACACGGAGAGGAAGCCCATGTGATCGAAGAGAAGATTTCAATTACGGTGAAAGAGATGATTGTTTTGATAAAATCGGAATGTTGACACGTCAATGAAATTTTTTGTCATCCCACGATTCTATTTGTTTTAAATGGTTGTAAGAGATTTGTTAAACAACCGTCATCAAAAATAAAGTCATTGGTGTCAGTTTCCGAAACGTTATCCAATATGCATAAACAATCAACCCAGCCGACAGTGATTTTGGAAAGTGTACTAAACCTTTTATGCCATTCGTTTAACGGTCGTATCTTTTCATCATCCAAACGACCGAGGACATTCACGCCAGGCTCGAAAAAGTAGACATATCCACTGCACAAGTGCATTATGAACATTAGTATGTACTCTTACTCCAGCGGCAAGGACCACTCAAATGAGAAAAGAAATATTAAAGTTTTACGATTCGTAACGCGTGTTCATAAACCGTACGATTTTATTGTAAATAAAATCATGGTTGAGATTTATTTTTATTGTTTGTTTGCAGTTCGGGCTCTCAGGTATCCACCCGCGAACAAACAGCGATATATTCGTGGCTGCCACCCCCGTCGCGTAGGACCAACACAAGAAATCGGACAAAGTAAAGTCATCGGCTGGGCGCGTGGCCAACCGGTACCTACCTGACCCGGGCGTGTGTCCATTCGGGCGGCATATTGCTTCATTGAGAGATAATGTTGAACAGAATGCCAACAAAAAAAAAAAGACCATTGCGGGGGAGGTCACAAAAGTTGACTTATTTCAATAAATTGCGGAACGATGAAGACCGGAAAGACAATAGCCGCCGTCGAGGGTTGTCCCGCCGCTCGTGTGTGCGGTGATGGCAGGCAGTGCATTTAAATCGTTGAACCGTAACGACACGAGGCTGTCAGGAGGTAACACCCTCAATTTTTCTTTTTATTTCTGTCTGGTCAAGGCAGCTGTTTTACTTTACGCCCCCATTGGATGTGTTTTGTTTGGCAAAAATAAAAATATGTCGAGATGCATCAAGTGAGATTTGTGGGGGCATCCAGTCACCTATGGGATTTTTCCGACGACATAGAAAGGATGTATGAAACCATATTTTATGAGGCATTCATTTTGACTTGTTATTTTCGCAATAAACTTGCTTCGTTTATTTGAGCAGATAACATCGCGCTTATTTTCGAGCTGCATTGTAACCTGATACCAAAAAATGCTGTTGGAAATCCCACGCTTCCCTTTTGTTGAACTATTTAGTTCAGTGCTGCCAGTTTTGTGGACTTATGCACTGGCTTATTTGACGGGAAAATGGTCTTTGAATTGAATCGTATTTTCCGGAGAAATTTTTACGGTGACTTCACCATTGACCAGCAGAAACGTTGGTTTGTCATGATGCGAGATGGAAAATGACAGGTGGGCAGGAACTCACGGTCTCCCAGTGTTGGTGAGTTCTTTGCCGTTAATGTTCACGAAAAGTTCACTATTTTGCCATACAGAAATTCAAAACAAATTTTTTTTTTGGGCGAATTTGGACGGTTTTTGATCTGTTTCATATGACCGGAAGGTGTACGCTGGTCACAAATGCTGTGCCAAACTGATTTCCTACGCAATTAATCAATCTTTGATGTGAATTTCGCTAATAAACACGAGGAGCATTTCTTATAGCAAACTTGCCATAACAAAATGGGCATGGTTCATTTTAGTAAACAAACTAACACTTCTTCCGACTGTGTCACCTATCTTACTCGCCTAGGTCATGATGCACCACACTCTGCAGACCCCATCATTGCAGGAGATTGAAGCAGCTATTCGAAGTATGAAATCTAACAAGGCGTCCGAGGTCGATCGCATATCAGCAGAGATGCTCAAAGCTGACCCCATGCTATCCGCACAAATGTTGCATCACACAGTTATTAATGAAGAACTTTCGAGGCCTGTACCATGTTTGTATTAGTATAATCATACTCTATGCCCTAGGAAGTCGTGACATTTTCCAATCCGAATAATTTCTAGACCGGACCGGGAATCAAAACCAGCAGCCTTTACCGACTGAGCTTAGGAAGGCCCCACATCTGCGAGTGCCAGTAGTATATTATCGGAATCGGAACAAGATAATGCACAGTGGAGCTACTTGGTCGATTTGTTGAATTTAAGGAGATGCCATATACTTTCACGGACGCTTACCAGATTAAACGTATTTTCCCTGGCTTGTTCAGGTTGGTTACAGCTCCTAGACGGTAGTATCAGCGAGGATCCACTTCTTCTACATCTTCCGCTGATGCCTTGTGAACATACCTCCCCCGCTGGTATTCTTCTGTCTGTCATTCATGCTGAGCGCTGGATCCTTGACCATTCTGCTCTCGAGGCACTGTATTCGCTTAATCGCCATCGAGTCGAGAACTCAAATTCATCGTAATTCCATAGCAGTTCCGACTCGAACCGCTTTACTTTGGAGAATCTCCATACAAGGAGAAGGCCAACTATTTTTGAAAAAAATTGAGTGTTTTCGAACGAAAGCGTACCAAAAATGCTCCTGAACGTGTTTCGCAGATGGGTGTGGTCAAATTCGTGCATTCTCGGTTGATTGTGGAAATCCATATCACAAAATTGCCCACCGATTTTTTTTTATGCCGTTCGATGACGACGGTTGTGCTTTCGCGAGAGGGACGTTTATTGGATCCATTTATTTGCACGGGTGTGTTGTTTTTTTTTTTGTAACTAGCGTAAGTGTGCCTGCGATTTGCAAGACTGGACGGGCGGTAGCTGGTGGCCGTGAACGGTTCCTGTGAAAAGCACTAGATGCGACCCTCCTCCCAGATGACCATGGCAATACAGGAAGTATTGGTATTGGAAGGTAATTGCTATTAGATATTTTGCAAACAGTGACAGATAGCGGACATGAAGATCCAGTGGAGGTGCCGGGCAAAGGTGTTAGTCCTAGAAAAATGATAAGTTACAAATTCGCTGTTGTCGTTGTCGTAAGCGTCGTCGTAGTCGCTGTCGTAATCGCCGTCGTAGTCGTAGGCAGTACCGTTAGTATATTTAAAATTAACCATCAACCGCTGAAAATATAAATTATCGCGTATTTCTGTTGTTCATTACATGCCAAGTGAAATTCGAAAACGTAATTTCATTTGAATAGCTTGTTTAACCAGGTCCTAAACAATCGTCACGTCGGTCATAGCTTGTTATGATTGCCTGAACCATGCGTAAAGAGAAAATCGAAACATTGTACGTCGCGTGAAAGTGGATCTTAATGAAGGCATACGTACGTACTTTTTCGTAGCTTTTAGTTTTAGGATTTCAAAGATCGTCGGTTGCAGTGGCTTGGTTACTGAGCAGAAAAACGCGGTCCCAGATCCTTTCATATTAAAAATGTATGGTAAGATCGCTTGTTTATCGTGTATGTTGTAAAACTTTTCGTTGTCGTCGGTGCCGGGTTTGAGTAACGCTATAATGTGATATGAGGGACTCGGTGGCCTTAGAGCAACCGGTTTTGCTTACTAAGCAGAACATCTTGAGTCTAATCTCAAGCCCATCCACATTCAAGATTCGTCAATCGTTTTATTTGTCAACATGACTACATGGTAATAACAGCAGCTCGATGATTAAAAAGGAGCTCGTTTGCCTAGTGGCAAACGTTTTTGCTTACTGAGCAGAAGACCGTGGGTTCAATCCCAAGCTCCTTCGCGTTATATGATTGTTAGGACATCAATTCAGCTTATCGTTTACCAAAACGAACCCTGCTGCAAACCCAACCCTCTTACCCAACCCTCTTACCCAACATCCCTGTGATTCCTCGTGGAAGTGCAGAGGACTCCTCGGCTTCCATCAAAGCGAGTTTCACGTCAACACATTCCTACCCATTCCTTTCTTGACCTGCGTTCAGGCGTGGCTGGCGCTGGTATTGCCTAATTCGAGATCACCAGTTTTTACACATTGAGGATGATTGCTAGTCCCAAGCATCGTCTATTGGTTCTTTGTGTAATTACAGCTGGTCTGGCAATAACAGAGTAGCAACCGTGGGCGGTCAATCATGCTCATGATCATGCTCATGCTCTCCATACAAGGAGAAGGCCAAAAATATGTGCTTGCTTATTCTGTATTACTTGTGCCTAAAATATTTTCTGCTTACAACATTTTGAAATCCTGTAGAGTTCAAGGATTAACCAAATGCCCTGCAGACTTGGTAAAAACACCGCTCGGTGCGGCTCGGTGGCAACCTACTCATGTATGCACAGCACTGGGTTTCTTCGATAAAGCACCCGGTGTCGGTGCAACATGTTGGCACGCCACCGAACCAAAAGAGAAACCCAAACGCGGTGCTACGGGCTTCGGCTCGCCACCGTGCGGCACGGAGCCAACGGAGCTCATGATTTCGTATCGTTCGTTGTTGGTGATGCGCTATACTCGGTCCCATTTGCGTTTTTGTCAAAACTGAGTTTTTCAATGGAAGTGGTAGCAAGTAGCTCATAGTTTAATTATACTCGATGAACTGAAGAAATTTGTTCTGAAATAGTTTAGAAAAATGGGCAAGTAGGTTTTCCCTTTACATAAGAATCCATGATGCGAAGCTAACTTAAAACGCGTTCTTAATTGCGTCCGTCATTTCTCTCGACAGGAACAGGGTCCGTTCGGATACGGATGTGTTGGCCATTTTCGAAATGTTGAAAATTATGAATAACCGGGTGAAGCAAAATGTCTAGATCAACCATAGAAAAGGGCCCATCAGCATTTGTAAACAAATCGTTCTAAAGCCCTTTCCTAACACAGCAAAGGCCGCCTACGCAAACCAACACCATCATCGGATAAGGGAAAGTTTCCCCTACATGATATGTCGTTGGTTTGCGTGGGTGGCCTTCGCTTAGTGAGGAAAGGTCTTTAGAACGGTTTGTTTACAAATGCTGAAGGGCCCTTTTCTATTGTTAATACAGAACTTCTTTGGTGCTCTGGTGCTAATTTTACCACTCATCATTCTCGTGTACGATTATGTTTGGTACATGTTGTGCCGCGCTGCGTAAACTAAAGAAAGTTTTCTAAATAAGAGGCTGTTTATAAACTACGTAGACAGTTTAGAGGGGGGGGGGTTGGTAATTATCCACGGCCCATACAAATTTTAAAATTTTTGTATGGACAATTGTTTACGCAGGGGGAGGGGGATCAAGAATCCAAAAAAACTGTCTACGTAGTTAATGAACAGCCCCTAACGTTATAGTGAAGCAAATTGTATTCGCCAGTGAAAATAAGAACAAAACAATTAACTTGTAATTGACCTTTGCGGAAAAAAAAACTATGGTTTTAAGGCAATTATATTTGCCGCATTAATGTTACATGGTGAAAATCGCTGTTGCATTAATTCGCATTGACGGCATTGGCTCTTCACAGTGTGATAGTTCCTTAGGTGCTGTTCATAAACTGCGTAGACAGGTTGGAGGGGGGGGGGGGTTGGCAATTGTCCACGGTCCATACAAATTTTAAAATTTCAGGGGGGGGTCAAGAATCCCAAAAAACTGTATACGTAGTTAATGAACAGTCCCTTTGAGATTTTTCATTTGAGCGACAGAGTACGGAACAGTTCGCCATGCTTCACACACAGAATGACAGTTGTTTGTGGGGTTTTCCCATAGGAGTAAAGAGGTACAGTATCGCCGGAAAGGTCAATCAGAAAAGGAACGAAAAAAAAATTAGCTGCAGGTAGACTGCGATAATGGAAACAAAGAAGAAGAAGCACGGTATTTTGTCTGGCACCGGACCCTGGCACGGAGCCGCACGGAGCGCACCGAATAACCATAGCACGGCACCAAGCCGAATAAAACGGCTCCGCGTTCAGGTTTCTTGTTCGTATCGGTGGCGAGCCGACAAGAGGTACCGAAACCGAGTGCGTGTTAGCTTTGAACGGGGAGCAATATTATTGCACGGCTCGCAGTGCCGGTGGGTGTTTTTCCAAGTCTGATGCCCTGGAGCTAAGCTCTTAATGTACTCACTCAATGTGGTTTGATACGCATGTTCTTGACATAATCAATACATCATCCGAGCTTTTTAAAAGCTTAGTATGCGCATCATAGAATGGCAACAATAAGATATTTAATGATCGCCAAACTATTCTCGAGCTATGACCTTGAAGTTCTACTGGTTCAATATGGTCGTGAACTATGTGCTGAAAATCTTCATGAATCCATAAAGCTCAAGAGAGCCTCCTGACAACATTCACATCATCGTATGTTATCATTAAAATAGTTGTTACTCTTTAAAGTTATCTGGAGTTATGATCTTGAAGATCTACAGATTCAACGAACGCTTGAAGTCAATGAAGCTAAAGACATCCTTTTGATAACATACACATCATAGAATGGTGTAAGACATGTTATTCTCTACTAACCATTCTGAAGTTGGAATCTTGTTGTGATCTACAGGCTCAATGAGGTCTTGAACAATGTATTGAAAATTTGTGTGTGTCATTGAAGCTGAAGAGGGTCTCTTCCCAAGTAACATTGAAAGTTTTATTAAGGTTTTAAAGCATTCTATAAGTCAGAATCATGGTCTACAGAACCCTCATAAAACTCAAATAGCTACTTGGATTGACAGCCTACACAACATGCAATGGAGTCAATAAGATTTTTAATATTCTCCAAACTAGATCTACATATTCCAAGAAAGTCTTGAACGATGAACTAAAATCTGTATGAGTCTATGAAGGGAGGGGCAAGTTTGATCAACACGATTCAACACCCGCAGTGCACTTTCGATCTTTATTATGGTACCCAACAACTGTGCCAAATTTGAACGAATTTGGTTAAAATCTGGATTTGTGGGATTTTTTTTATTTTTTTGTATGGGAAAAGCAACGACAACATTTATTTGCTTTTAAAAAAATCATAAATAGCTCAATGTGACTTAGATTCGGAAAACTTGACAAATTTTGTCCAACATCGGCAAATCGACTCGTCTTCAGTACAAAACAGTACAAAAGATAACTCAACTCCTAGATAAGGATAAATAACATTAAGGAGATAAGCGTAAATAACATTAAGAGTAGTCGTTTTATTTAAATAGTATTGTAAATTTAGCTGTCATGAACACTAGAAAAAAAAACATTGTCATAAACTGTCATTTTGGGCTACAAAATGGTGAGTTGACAACCTGGAAGAAGTGGAATAACTAGCTCTGGTCCTCACAAGTTCCTACTTCACGCCTCCCCGAGTCATATGATAACAAAACACTACCAGCTGAAACATGGACACAGCTGGTTGGCGTAGCCTGGGCAATGTTGCCAATCCGGAAATAGCAAAGTGAAGAGGTGCGACGCGAACACTGGCGCGGTTAACATAGTATGGTGATAGAGGAAATGCTTCACCAAACCCGAGCGTCTGTTCACCATGGAGGTGCGGCTCAAAACGGCGTCTGTTCTCCATGTTAGGAGCGGCTGATCACCGTCCTAGTGCCAGCGTGGGACTCTAAACAGAGCTGTGCACGATGGTCCCCCGGCGAGACAGGGGGTTGGGGCAGGCCCAACAAGCCACCCTGGAAAAAACATAAAGTTGCAAATACTGAAGAAAGAAATACGGATCGGAACAACCGGCACAGACCTACGCGACGAAATAAGGACTATGCTTGGAAACTCGGAACATGGAACTGCAAATCGCTCGGCTTCCCGGGCTGCGATAGGTTAATCTATGACGAACTTCAACCACGCAACTTCGAAGTCGTAGCACTGCAGGTACTTTGCTGGACGGGACAAAAGGTATGGAAAAGCGGGCATCGAGCGGCTACTTTCTACCAGAGCTGTGGCACCACCAACGAGCTGGGAACCGGCTTTGTAGTGCTGGGTAAGATGCGCCAACGCGTGATTGGTTGGCAGCCGATCAACGAGAAGATGTGCAAGTTGAGTATTAAGGGCCGTTTCTTCAACTACAGCATCATCAACGTGCACTGCCCACACGAAAGGAGTCCCGACGACGAGAAAGAAGCGTCCTATGCGCAGCTGGAGTAGGTGTTTGACGGCTGTTCGCAACGGGACGTCAAAATCTTCATTGGCGACATTAACGCTCAGGTAGGACGGGAGGCAATGTATAGACCGGCAATCGGACCAAACAGCCTGCATGCCGCATCGTACGACAACGACCAACGATGCGTGAACTTTGCAGCCTCTCGGGGTATGGTAGTTCGAAGTACCTTTTTCCCCCGCAAGGATATCCACAAAGCCACCTGGAGATCACCTGACCAACACACAGAAAACCAAATCGATCAACTTTCCGACATTATCAACGTCAGCACGTACCGCAGTGCGAACATAGATTCGGACCACTACCTAGTTGCAGTATGCATGCGCTCAAACCTCTCGACAGTGCATAACACCCGTCGAAGTCGGACGCCGCGACCCAGCATTGAGCAATTATGGGACGCCGGAGTTGCCCAGGACTACGCGCAGCAGCTGGAAGTTGCACACCCACGGAAGAGCAGCTTGGTGCAGCTTCTCTTGAAGAAGGCTGGAGGGACATCCGTTCCGCCATAGGTACTGCTGCAGCGGCACTAGCTACTGCAATCCCGGACCGAAGAAATGACTGGTTTGACGGCGAATGCAAACTGTTAGTAGAGGAGAAGAATGCAACACGGGCGAGAATGCTGCAACACCGCACGAGATTGAATGTGGAGCGATACGGACAAGCGCGGAACAGACAAAACTCGGTTTTCCGAAGGAAGAAGCGCCAGCAGGAAGACCGAGATCGCGAGACGATGGAAAATCTGTACCGCGTAAACGACACACGGAAGTGCTACAAGAAGCTAAATATATCGCGCAAAGACTACGTGCCGCAAGCCGATATGTGAAAGGACTTGGACGGTAACCTTCTCACGAACGAGTGTGAGGTGATTGAGAGGTGGAAGCAGTACTATGACGAGCACCTCAACGGTGAAGCAGCAGAAAACGAAAGTGGCACGGCAACAGACCTTGGAGCACGCGCAGAAGACGACAGGCTACCGGCCCCTGATCTTCAAGAAGTTGAGGAGGAGATCGGTCGGCTGAAGAACAACAAAGCAACTGGTGTAGATCAACTACCAAGTGAGCTATTAAAATACGGTGGTGAAGCACTGGCTAGAGCGCTGCGCTGGATAATTGCCAAGATTTGGGAGGAGGAGATATTACCGGAGGAGTGGATGGAAGGTGTCGTATGACAAATCTACAAAAAGGGCGACAAGTTGGATTGCTGCAACTACCGCACGATCACACTGCTGAGCGCCGCCTACAAGGTACTCTCCCAAATTCTATGCCGCCGCCTGTCACCATTTGCAAGAGAGTTCGTGTGGAAATACTAGGCGAGATTCATGGGTGCCCACGCTACCACGGACCAAGTTTTCGCGATTCGGCAGGTTCTGCAGAAATGCCGCGAATACAACGTGCCCACACATCATTTGTTCGTCGATTTCAAATCCGCATACGACACAATCGATCGAGATCAACTATTGCAGATTATGCACGAGTATGGATTTCCGTATCAACTGATGGGATTGGTCAAGGTGACGATGGATCGAGTGATGTGTGGGGACATGTGTCTGCTATTCAACATCGCTTTAGAAGGTGTGATCAGAAGAGCTGGGATAGACGCGAGTGGCACGATCTTTAGGAAGTCCATCCAGCTTCTTGGCTTCGCCGATGACATCGACATCGTGGCACTGAACTTTGAGACGATGGCGGAAACGTACATCAGACTGAAGGTTGAAGCTAGGCGGATTGGACTTGCCATCAACGCATCAAAGACAAAATACATGAAAGGAAGAGGTTCTAGGGAAGACAATGTTAGCCTCCCACCCGAGTTCAGATTGACGGTGACGAAATCGAGGTGGTCGATGAGTTCGTGTATTTGGGCTCACTGGTGACCGCCGAAAATGATACCAGCAGAGAAATTCAAAGACGCATTATGGCAGGGAATCGTGCCTACTTTGGACTCCGGAGGACGCTCCGGTCGAATAAAATTAACCGCCGCACGAAGTTGACTGTCTACAAGACGCTGATTAGACCGGTGGTCCTCTACGGCCACGAGACCTGGACTATGCTCGTGGAGGACCAACGCGCCCTTGGTGTTTTCGAACGGAATGTGTTCCGTACCATCTACGGTGGAGTGCAGATGGATGACGGAACGTGAAGGAGGCCAATGAACCACAAATTGCACCAGCTGCTGGGAGAAGCATCCATCGTCCACATTGCAAAAATTGGGCGTCTACGATGGGCTGGGCACGTCGTAAGAATGCCACACGACGACCCAGTGAAAATGGTTCTAGAAAGCGACCCAACAGGAACAAGAAGAAGAGGCGTGCAGCGGGCAAGGTGGATCGACCAAATAGAAGGCGACTTGCGGGCCCTTCGCAGACTACGAGGCTGGCGAGGTGTGGCCATGGATCAAGTAGAGTGGAGACGACTTCTCCGGACAGCAGAGAACAACAAGGACTTAGCCTGATTGGTAAGGTATGGTAAGCATAAACTGTCCTCTATAGTCCTACGATATAATAATACACTTTAACGTTGATAGACGTGGGCTACGCTTGATCCCGTCGTATATAACAATTACATTATGCTACGTTACATTTACATATTTGATATATAAACCAAATTTATGTTTTTGGCCAAATATTTTTCTTTTTCTTCATCGCATTTCAAACTCATTGTTTATCGCATATGAGCTTATTGCGTTCTCTCAACTTAGTGTTCTATTTAGATGCACTTCCACAGTTATTAATGGAGAGAATTCGATGAATTTTTCAATTAGTAAATTGTACGGCAAGTAAAATCATACTCTATGCCCAGGGAAGTCGAGAAATTTCCCAACCCGAAAAATTCCTAGACTGGACCGGGAATCGAACCTAGCCACCTCCAGCATGGTTTTGCTTTGAAGCTGCGCCCTTACCGGCTGAGCTATGGCCAAAAACTGAATAAATACAGGCTTATTATATTGTTCAATTTCTTAATGTATCACTTTTAGGTACCGGGTAGGATCTAGTGTTCCGTGATGACCTTCGAACTACTTGCTGATCTTCATCGCTTTAATAATTTTCAGCAGCTGTAGCACTTTCAAACTCACTTCCTGACGGTTTTAGTGTTTTCATTTTCATTTTCCGGCGTTTCACATTTATCATTATTATGTGCTGTAGTTTCCTTGCTCAAAGGGCTTATTGAAAAAAAAAACAAGAAATCAGTGATAAGCACTGTGGAAATTTTTTTTTAAAGACTCAGTATTTTTAATGAATTTGACAAATTATTGATGCTTCAGTTTCGCCGTCTGGGGAACGTTAAAAAAACATAATACTCAGTTTTTGCAATTAATCATATCGTCCGGCCATTTTTCACAGAGATGGTGCTGTTCCGCTGGTAGGAAGTGATAGTAATTCCCATACATAAATTGAGAAAAGTGAGAATAATTCGCTTTCAGTGCATATTCAAGTCAAAAAAGTGAGCGGCAACCTAAATAAATTAGTCAGAGACTTTGTCGTTGAGTTTTTTTCCTGGAAATTATTGTTAAAAAAGCTACAATTAAATGAATACTATTTTTCCCATACAGTTTTACCTGCTTTACAACCAGTCCAGTCCCAGAGTACCAGAGAGCCAAAAAAATCAAATTTGATAGAGAAAATATGCTCTCACTAGTTCAATTTCTCAACATGCCAAGAATTTGGATGACACTCTATTTGTGATTTCCCTCTCACAGACTACAAAATAGAGTACCTGACACTGCAAAACATGACTCGTACCTTTATATACATGCAATTTGAGCAACATTCAAAGTTCCTTCTTTTATACATATTCTGGACAAAAGATACTTTCTGCCTCGCCCCATTCATAGAAATCGGCGAGAAATCCTGTGAGAGGTGAGCTATTTTGTATGCAGAATGTGTAAAAGAGGAGGGACTTCGGATGTTAATCTAAATGCATATATAGAGGTACCAGACATGTTTTGAACTGCACTACCCTCTGTGAACAATTAACGGGAAACAGACTATGACAGTAGTTTCCGATAGATTCCACCGCCAACTACAGCAGTGACATCTGATGAAAAATTAACGCAGAAGCATGGTAATATGATTAATTTATGTGCTCTGAGAAATGGGAAGTTCGTTTATGGAGCCAGTTACTATAGAAATGGATTTACTACGCGGCATAAAATACAATATAACCATGCTAACCTTCAATGAAAGAGAGAGAAGGATTAGTAAATTCCATTTGATTCCACTACCTTATTTGCTTATCCTTGACAGATACGCGTATTTCGTCTACAATGTGCAGACTTCTTCAGTGTCTTGTACTAATACTCGACTGGGTCGAGACTTCAGTCGACTATTACCACAAGACACTGAAGAAGTTTGCACATTGTAGACGAAATACGCGTATCTGTCAAGGATAAGCAAATAAGGTAGTGGAATTAAATGGAAATTACTAATCATTCTCTCTCTCATTATACTGGTATTCCACTAAGACGCCCACATTCATCAGGATTCATGCTAACATGATTTCCATACAGCCTATGAACGGGTGTTTGCTTTGAATACAATTTCCCTGCACACGGTCGTGGATGGACAAGTTTACCACCATTTGAAAGCTCCTTCAATGGAGTTTTAGAAGTTGACTTCATCTGCATCTATTTGCATCAATAAAAGATACACGAGTCCAAAATATGAGGAATATTGATGAAAATTTCTCAATAACTCGTCGTATTCAAATGATGCAGATGTAGTATGTTCCAGAAAGTTGTGTATTTTAGTTTGACAAACAACTTTGCAGGACATAGTGAAGACCTAAAATAAAAGAAAATATCTGTTTTGGTAAAAATGTGTTTTTGGGGGTCCGTCCTCAAACAACCCTGTATATCTCAATTTACATGAAATATACGACTTTCAGTAAATTTTCCTATCACTTTGCTCAAGACGTTAACCCTCTACTGCGACATGATGATAAAATAAATTTTCCATCTCACTTTAGGGGACTATATGCTGTTTAAACTGCTGTTGTATTCCGTTCACCTTACAAAAACGCTTCAGCTTCTCGCAACCATGCTTGGCCTACACAGTTTTTGTCACGAACTGCTCATTTGCTAATAACTTTGCACACAGTTGGTGAAACATAGTTATTTTTGAAGCAGTAGATAGAATGGAGTTCAAGCTTGTTATAGATACGTAAGAAAAAAAAAATAGATTTAAATTCTAGTAATAAACTGTACTTGTTTTTACGTTGTACAAATGAAGTGAGAAATGCTCGCTGCACATCTCGAACTTGAAGTGTAAAAATTCATTGGTGTTGATTCAAATGTTAAGATTTGCTTACTCTTTGCATATTTTTAGTAAACTATGATCCTAATCTATCAATTACTTTAAAGAAAATCAAATTTAAACAACTGAGTAAAAAGTTATTAACAAATGAGCAGTTGGTCTGTACAACTGTGCATGCCAAGCATGCTTGCAACCATATTCCTTGATCCAAACGGATGAGTTTTGGAGCTCTTCGAACGGACGTCTTCATTAATTGAACGAAATTCTGGATACAGCCTATGGTTTTCGATTTACTCTGTAACTGGTATACCCACGTGTAGCAACTAGATATACTCATCTATAATAGTCAGAAAATATCGGATGCCACTAGGGGTTACTGTTAGCATTGGTCCACATATGAATGAAATCCAACACATTATCCGACTGCTTCTTCGTTTTCTTAGGAAAAGGTACCCCGGCCATTTTGAATACAACATTCACACTGCACACAAATTCCAATTCTTGATACCAAGGGCTAGGTCTTTTCGCTCTGTTTCGTGGATAGCATCAGGGTCTCGATGTTCAAGTTTGCGATGCCATTCGTGCAAATACTGTGAGCTATGATGCTTCTCCGCAACAGCTTGAACATTCTCGATGATTATCAGATGGTAAAGTTCATTGACTAAGGGTGCAACAGCAATTGCTTTGCCACGACTTTTGATGGTACATCCAGCATAATCGAAAAGTGTCGTTCCTCCTGATTTGCAGATCTTGCCAATGGAAATGAGGTTTACCACCAAGTCCGGAATAAACAGAACTGTCGTCAACATCATTTGGTTCACAATATGTTCTGGTCCAAAACAACGAATATGACACGATCCAATTCCATGTACAGCTAGTTTCTTGCCGTTAGCCAGTACTACATATGTCGGAGCATCTCCATCTGGTTTCTCCAGCTCTTGAAATTGGTCGCAATCAATCATGTCATTGACAGATACGTTCCCATGCAGAAAGAGAGCCACTCTTAGGCAATTCACCAAGCACCGCACACTATCCCTTCAACGTCACTATGTCAGGATCAGGGCCCCACAAAGTCACTTTCAATCGAAAATCGTCAAGCGACGATGAAGCTGTCAACCATCACTTTCAATTGAAAGTCATTCTGTCTTCTCTTCGAGCAGATCCCCCTCAACATCAACAGAACCACTTTCGATCAGTTTTCATGCTGTTTGTTTTAGCTTGACTCGTGCTCATTTCTTCTTTCCTTGTCAAATAAACTTACTTTTGCATGCATTGAAGCAAAGCTGTTCGATCCAAATTCGTGCAGTTTTTATGACTTTTGTTGCTTGTTCACTCGGTTCATTTTGGTTCAGATCTGTGCACGTGGATGTCAAATTTATCATTATCGGGTGGTTTGTTTACCCATCAATATGGGTATTTGTTTAATCGGGGTGATATCTAGATATCGAAAATTGAAAAGCAACGCCATTTTGACATCCAAGATGGTGGCTTCCAGTTTAAGAAAAAGTGGGAAATGCTATCAAATACTTATCAATAAAGGTATTTTGGGAATCGAGATGATGTCTAGAGGATGAAAATCGATATCCGACACCATTTCGAAATTGAAGATGGCGCCTTCCAATTTACGAAAAAGTGGAAATACAGTTAAATACACTTCAATATTAGTATTTTTGTAATCGGTATGAAGTCTACAGATCGAAAATTGATATGCGACACCATTTCGAAATCCATGATGGCGGCTTCCGATTTTAGATTAAGTGGGAACTACTGTCAAATACCCATCAATATTAGTATTTTTGGAATCGGGATGGCGTCGAAAATCGATATCCGACGCCATTTTAAAATCCATGATGGCGGCTTCCGGGTTGAGAGAAAGTTTTAAATTCTATCAAATACCCATACAAACGGTTTTTTTAGCATCAGGGTGACATCTAGAAGCCAGAAATTGATGTCCGACGCCATCTTGAAATTCAACATGGTGGCTTCCGTTTTCAGAAGACAAATAGTCTACAAATAGCAACGAATATCGATTTTCAGCATCTACGCGTCGTCCTCGTTCCGAAAATATCCAGATCTTAGGGTATTTGACACTTTTTGTGAAACGCGATGGCACAATATTGGATTCCAAAATAACATCTGATATCGATTTTCGACTTTCACTCGTTGTCCTCATTCCGAAAATAAGCATATTATAATTTGACACTCTCTGAACCCTGATGGCCGCCATATTGGATTCCAAAGTGGTATCTGATATTGATTTTCGGCATCTACGCGTTGTCCTGTTCCAAAAATTTACCATATTGTAGGGTATTTGACACTTTTGCTGGAGTTAAACATATCATCGGATATCGATTTTCGGCAGCCACGCGTTGTCTCCGTCCCTAAAAGACCCATATCTTGGGGTATTTGACACGTTTTATGAAACTTGATGGTCACCATCTTGGATTCCAAAATTGCGTCGAATATCGATTGTCGGCATCTACGCGTCGTCCCCGTTCCGAAAATACCTATGTTGTAGGATAGTTGACACTTTCAAAATCCTGATGGCTGCCATATTGGTTCCGAAAATACCCATATCTTAGGGTATTTGATACTTCATAAAACCAATGGCCACTATCTTGAATTCCAAAATGGCGTCGGATACCGATTTTCAGCATCTACGCGGCATCCCCGTTCCGAAAATATCCTATTGTAGGGTATTTGAAACTTTTTCCGAAACCCGATGGCCGCCATTTTGGATTCCAAAATAACGTCGAATATCGTTGTTTGGCACCTTCGTGTCGTCGATATTGTGTGGATACTATCCGGATACTATATTTTGATGCCTGCGTCGTCAGGTCGTGGGAAGTCGAATGAGCCCCGAATTGAAGTGAAAGCGGAAAAAACAAAGGAAGCAGTTTTCGAGTCATTCATTGCGTCATGTTTGAAAAGAGGAATGTTCATCGTGACTCGATAACAAGAAACGCGATGACTTACACGAAAATTATATTGCTCGAAATGAAGCGATTCTGCGGAGAGTTCATTTTCTTTTCTTTGTTTCGAAAATGCAGAACCCTGGTCAGGATCTATCACGAATAAAAACGAGTTGCGAAACGGTGCTTTCTTCAGTATCGACGTGGATTGCAGAGAAAGCTTAGAGTAATTCGGGGCAAAAGTACGCATAGGCCTTTTTGAAATGTTCGAACATGAAAACCTGGCCACACGGTATGGGTTCGACACATCATTCGACCAGCTGATCACAGGTGTAAACATAAGTGATTTGAACGTAGTGGCGTGAAGTTATGAGGTAATTTGTGTTTTGTGCAGTTTTGATATAATTTTCAACATTTTGGGGATTATGTTTCGACCATTTAAAGTTTAGAAAAAAATGGGTAGAAAAATGTTAAAAATATCTTTACTCTATGATTGTTTGAAAGGTGCAGTCATTCCGTTCAAACAGTTTCATAAGTTTTGTAATAAATCGAATCATTGATAAAACTGCATGTGGGGCAAAAGTACGCAGCAGGCGCGGGGCAAAAGTACGCACTGAAATGGTTATGTTTTCGTACAGGAACTACAAGCGCAAAACCAGTCGGCAGAAATGCACTTCCCAGATGCTCGAAACAGCTCAGCAAAGAGTCTGGGATGGCATTTCGAAGCGGCAGGTTGCGCTGGATCTCGGAATAACGGAAGGAGCATTGAGGAAAAGGTTGAAACTGGTGAGTAAAATCAAGTACCAAATGAAATTATCTTAACAGTGATAATTGAATTCCTGTAGGGATTTACCAATCAGCGCCTTGGACGGTTCATCCCAGTATTTACAACCGAGCAGTCTGAAGAACTTGTCGGGAACCATCCAGAGAAAACGTGGTCGAATTTCAATGATTATTTTACCCGTTTTGCATGGAACCTTAATATGTTTTATATGAACCTTTATGGAAACCAACAAACTACAACTCTCATCACCCTCCCTCCCTCACGCTTCTGTCCCTAAAAAGAAAACGTAGTTTTGGGATGCTCCCTAATCCTGGTTGACCAGAGGGGAGGTACAGTACTCAAGAAACTATTTGTTACAACCATTATTTGAGACAAATACATTATTTGTTCAATGCTTACTTTTGCCCCGTATAATGCGTACTTTTGCCCCCCCCCCCCTCTCTACGGGGCAAAAGTACGTATTTGACATATTACACAAATATTTTGGTAATTTCCAGTACTACGTTTGAAAGGTAAGACATTAAGGCAATACGTGGTAACTTGGTCGCATGGTATTTGCCTTTCGTTCAATAGTTAACTTACTAAAAAAGTTAAGTGCATACTTTTGCCCCGCATTACTCTAAGTCACTTCCCAAGCAGTTTTGGAGGTTTGTCAACGATACATAATGGTAACGTGGCCTCACCTACTCAATATATCTGTCAACTGTTCTCTGAAAAATATGCTAGTGTCTTCACGGAAGAGAGATTGAGTGACGTCCATGCCCGAATGGCTGCCAGTTACGTACCACTCTATGGCCAAACTATGAGCATTCCTCGAAACTCAATTCGTCGTCAAATGCGGGTCCTACCGGAATTCCATCGGCGTTCCTCAAAACGCACTTGGACAGTTTGCTGTCTCCACTGCTGCACGTTTTTCAACGGTCCGTGGACGTCGGCGTGTTCCCATCCAGTTGGGAGCTAGCGCACATGTTTCCAGTACACAAGAAGGGCAACAAACAAGACGTTGGCAACTACAGTGGCATCACTTCGCACTGTTGTTAAATTGTTCGAACTCGTTGTTATGGAACCGTTAGTCGCTTACTGTAAGCCGTATATTAGTATCGACCAGCATGGTTTCATGGCAGGTCGCTCAACTGCCACTAACTTGCTGTGCCTACATCTCAAACAGTATGTCGGATCGTGCTCAGACGGATGTCATTTATACTGACTTATATGCAGCCTTTGATAAATTGAATCATCGCATATTAATCGCAAAACTGGACAGGCTTCCCGAGCAAAGTCGGTTAACAAAATGAAAGCAAATCGATATTAAAGTGTGCAGTTCATGTCATAATGAAAACTCATTTTGATTTCAAATGTTGCGACATAAGTCTGATATCATATTGTGCTTTCATTATGCAATCAAGACTTTTTAAATGAAAGCAACTTAACTTGAAGTTCTGCTGTTTACGTCTTGTTTAAAATTTAATTGAAATTCATCTGTCGTTGAACTAATGATTATTGTTTATTTGATTTGTTTAACACATTTTAGGTCATTCGTGACTTGCCCGGGGTGAGATTGGAGCCCAAGTCTTTCAGCTTGAGAAACATGAATGGTAACCATTTACTCCAGGCCCGTATTCAGTAGAACATTATGAATGCAAAATCAGTAATCAAATTGATTTCATTGAAAGCAGGATTAGTTTTCCGTTTGCTTCAACAGTGTAAAATTTTGCTCTCATTTTTGCTGTGTTAACCGTTAAGTCAACCAAAATGAGATCAACTGGAGTATTCAAAATAAGTTACATCATAACAGCAAATTTTGATTTCAATTTGATCTTCAGCTTTGCTCGCGTTGGTATCCACGGCTGCCTTTTGTAATGATTTCAGTCTTACCTCACCGATCGCTATCTTACTGTTGTCATTGGTGATCACCAGGGTAGTCACCTGGGACCACTGATATTCCTGATTTACTTCAACGACGAGAATCTAGTAATTGAGGGACCACGAATAACTTACGCAAATGCCCTTAAACTCTTTCTTCGGATTCACTCAATTGAAGACTGTTGCTTGCTTCAACGTCAGTTGAATGCTTTTGGTGATTGGTGTATACTGAATCATATGGAGGTTAACCAGTCCAAATGCTCGGTTATCTCTTTTTCGCGCAAGAAATAGACTATTATATTCATGTATGTTTTGTTAGGCACTGAAATTGAGCGCGTCCGCCAAATTAAGGACCTAGGTGTGATTCTGGATACACAACTCTCTTTCAAGTAGCACATCTCGTATGGTGTCGACAAAGCTTCCAGAATACTAGGGGTTATCTTCAGGATTGCCAAAAACTTCACGGATATCTTCTGTCTTAAATCGTTGTACTGCTCCTTGTCTTGCTTTATATTAGAATACTGCTCGGTTGTCTGGACTCCCCACTACAACAACGGTGTCAAAAGAGTAGAGCCTGTTCAGTGACGGTTCCTGAGATATGCGCTACGTAGACTGCCGTGGGCGGATCCGTTCTGATTGCCTAGCTGCGATAGTCGTTTGCTACTGATCGATCTGGAGCCCCAGTCGGTCCGAAGAGATACAGCAAGGACATTGCTGATTGCAGATATGCAAGGACGTACCGATTGCCTTGTTCTCCTTGAACAAATTGACACCAATGTTCAACCCAATGCCCTACGGAATAATTCGGCGCAATCGGTGGTTTACTATGTTGTCCCATCCATAAGAGCCCATGGAGAAAAAAATCTTCAACACTGTTTTTCTCAGCATGCTGTTTTAACGAATGCGACATCTATGCTGAAAACGGCAGTATAGTGTACATAACTAGTTCAAAGGTAAGTTCTTCGTCTTTCCTGCATTCCATAGGCATTGTAAGCGTGTAGAATGATGCCGGAAGATTTTTCAGTACAAGAATCACTTGAAGTCGTCGATTGAGTTCCACACCGGATAGAGTAAGCTTTTCGAACATATGCTCTATCTTGAATAGATGTTCTTCGATGTCGTCTCCTGCTTCAAAATTCATATCGTGACCAGATTAGCTTGAGACTCCAGCGAAGACTTTTCGTAGTGGTTACTTAGCAACTTCCAGGCTTGTCGCGGTGGTCACATTCCGAATTATATTAATTTGGTTTGACTCGATTAACAATCCGATGATCGCTTTTGCCCACTGGTCACAATCCTTGCAGGTTTGAACGTCCGCTTCATTTCTTGCTTGCGCTTCTGCAGCTAACCGTACTGTCGGCGGAACCCCATGGGTAGAGCGATTCCCTCACAAGTAACTGTTGCACTTGAAACCTCCACGTAAAATAATTCCGGTTGATCAGTCTAAGGATTCCCAGTCTTGCGATTTATAAAGATTTCTCGATTCTCCAAACGTTTCTTCGGAATTCAAGACGAAAGGCCCATAACCTCTTGAAGTGATATACTTATAGAGCATTCGTTTATAATTCATGGATCATGGATCGGGTATCAAGATTGGGTCTGCTTGTTTTCTGACAAACGTCAGTTTGCTCGTTTGGTTTTAAAACCTAGCTCAGGTTGAGGTTCACACTGACAAAAAGTACGGTTTCGCACTGGGTTGGATCTGGTGTTAACCCCGATAATAAACGAATTCGCTTTTAGTTTGAACGTTGAACGGATAATGTTAATTTTTATTTCTGAAGCTTTTACAACAGTTTATTTACGGTTGTTCAAAGGCTATCATGTTGGCATACTCCTCCAAAATTAAATGTTATTTTTAATAGGTTTACATTTAATCAATTTCCTCTTAACATGTGTACAACATTTAGTAAGATTTCTGGAATGAAAAATTTAACATATCTCAGAACTCATAATTAACATGAATAGGGGAAATGTCTCTAATGTTGGCCTATGGATCATAGATTGGGCGCATCGCTAAAAATCTACTATTTATCAATTAATCAACAATTTAAAATTTATTTTTCAAAATCTAATAACGTTAAAAAACATTGAAAATTTTGTCAAGAAAAATTAATCTATTTAAATTTTAAATGTTTCATTAAAAGTTGAAATAAAAAAATTACCGTAGTTGCAAACTCAAAATTTCAAACGTACAATATTAAATTAGATATTTAAAATCTCAAAATTCTAATTTTACTTTAAATTTATTGTTTAAAATTTTAAATTTTTAAATTTGAAATTTGGAATTCAACATTTATAATTTTAAATTAAAGACTTAAAATTTTGATTTAAACATTTTCAAAATCTACATTTAACATTATTTTAGGTTTTTTAGGTTCGATTTTACTTTGAGATTCTTTTTAGTGTTCAGCAGTTTAACAGCTGTGGTACTGATTTTCTTCTTCTTATTCTTCTTCTTCTTCTTCTTCTTCTTCTTCTTCTTAACTGTGTCAAATGAGAAGTTTTCTGTGGATTAGCATTATTAATTCTGATTTATTGACCAAACTGGCGTTAAATATGTAAACAATCAGATTTTGATTACTTTAAACTTTATTCTTCTGACTCTTCTGACTAGAAAAACACGGACAGGACAGTAAATATGAGTAGCTATGTAGTCTTTTTTTTCCTTGATATTGTTTCCGTCGATCTTGTTTTCCTTGCTGAGCATCAATGCCGCCGACGCCAGGGAGGCAGCTCCCACACCTGGACCCTACCCTATCGACCCATCAACTCATGAACCGGGGACCAACGGCTTTACTTCCCTTCCGAAGGAAGGCGGGATCAGAGATGTTATGCCTCAGAACATCTCGGCAGCGCCGACTGGGACTGAACTCAGACCGGCTAGGATGAGAGGCAATCACGCTTACCACTAAACCACCGGCGCCGCTGGCTATGCAGTGATTGAGCGTTTTAAAATAGGAAGAATTCATCGCCAATTGCTGATATGCCCAGGATCCCAAGGGTCTAAATCACACGTGTCTTTTACATGTACTTTTTTGTTTGAAACATACCTGAACTTTGCCTAGTTTGCATAACATTCAATCTAAACAAATTGAAAATCACAAATTCCCACGCACTTCCAGTCATTTATTGCTAATAGCGTCCCTTCCATGCCTATAGTTCAAACCCAATTCAACCATTCTTGCTCACTCAACCATATGATTGTTTTCCCATACATCCATCATTGTAGCTGCAGCCATTAAGCAACAAACGAACTCCTCTATAAATCGAACCATGGTCCCAAAAATGGTGACAGTAATTTCTTCACCAGTCACGATCCGATCTGATGGGTTCGAATTGTTTGCGCATTTCGCTCGGTCCTCCGACTTCTGCCCGTGAGGACCACAACTAGCAACCGACACGAGATCCAGCTCAGTGTGGTCGAAACCGACTGACATCGAAAGCATGCGCAAAGGTCAACTCGATCGGGACCACCGCACCGTCCTCAGTCGCATAGATGTGCAGTACCTACTCGTTTGCCTCCGGGCCAGCATCAGCTGAGATGATTTCAATTACCCGCTTAGACTTTGGTGGATTGTTGTGGGTTTTAGACCGACCACCGTCCAGTGGCCACCATCCATCCAAGGCCAGTCCCGATCCCGACGGTTGGCGGTGGTGCTGGCGGCTGGAATTCCAGCTTACTCCCAACATCAACAACAACGAGTGACAGATCTGTTCGTTTGGAGTCCAAATTGACTGTGACGGATTTCGGCAAAAATCTCTCTGAAGCCCACTGGCATACGATGTCGACTGGGACCGACGCTAAAATCAACCGAGAGGCACGGGGAACCAAATATGGCACACAATGTGCGCGCCTCGTAATCGATACCCAGAATGCCTGCCCCGGTCTATCGCTGGCCATGGTGCCTTAACGATGATTGCCAATTGAAAAATTCATCGATCACGACGAGCTCGTTGCGCGCGTCAACCAAATAACAGATATTTATTGATTTTCAGAGAGCGGAAAAAGCAACCCAGTCAGTCAGGGTCGAACCGTTTGGGCCAGAATATTTCGGCGGCAGTGGCCACCACTGGGTCCTAGCGTGAGAATTAGTTTACGAGGTGCGTTCGAAAGGTTAAAACTAATTAGATGGTTCGTGGAGTGGTCGTGAGAATTCGCCAAACATGGAAAATGGTTAAACGAACAGACCTTCAGCTACGAATTCCTCCCTGGATGATGCAATCGATTCCTGATTGGGGATTATGTGTCTCCATGTGAATCCGTGCTGATCCTGCAAGTGGCGTAGAAGCGACGATCCCAAAACCGATCGTGATTCTCCTGAACCAGGGATGCAATTTTACACACCACACGCAACAATAAATCACTCAATCTTCTCCGGCAGATTGTTTGTCTGCATCCGAAAAGCGGAGAAATTGAGCAGGACCAATTGAATCGTCACAGGTCGACCAAGCAACCCTTTCGGACTTAAATAGGGATTTATATAAGGCCGCTTTTGCAAATTGGAGAAATCGGATAATCGTCCCCGGTGCGGTGTTCGGTTTATCGGGGGATGACCGATTACGATCCTTAAATCTTCCCTCTGTCGATTTTCTCCTCGAATTCAATAAACATTTACACGCTCATCATGTGTCAGTTTCGATAAGATCAAAAAGTGACGTGTTTCTTCTCTCTGGGTCGGGGACGAAAGGGAATAACAAACATTGGTTTAAACATTTACACCTAGCCCCTTCCCTCCTCCTACCGCCGTTCCTCCCGTCCGCCTCCACCAGCACAAGGTTTATTAATTTTACGTACAATGCTAAATTGAGAGAAATAAACAAAAATCTATCGTTCGATCTATCAAGCTGGGTACAACACCTATGCTGAAGAGATTTTTCCTTGAATTCACACTAGCTGGCTAGCCACGGTGCTGGTTGGCGCTGATGTTGATTGGTCAACCGGGTAAGTTGAAGTAGGCAAACTTGTATCCTTATAAGGTCAAGCTGGCGATATTAAGTGACCAACGTTGTTTTTGTTGTTGTTGTTGTTGCCACGTTGTATGACAGTGTGCTGTGTGCTGTGTGGTAAGCAGTGCAAAACGGATTGTTGATTCTGTTTTGACCATGGAACTCCTAGAGCTAACCGAGGAAGAAGTTTGTGGTTTGGTGATGTGTTGTGTACCAAGACAATGTAATGATAAAATGTAGAAGATAAGCAACGCTGAGGTAAAACATTCTGAAAGAAAACGTTCAGAATTAAATCCTTTTGTATAAATTTTCACTTATTCTCAGAATAAACGGCAACATAATGGGGAAAGTCACATGATGCGAGTTGACTCAGGGTTCTATTCATCCGTGCTACTTTCAATGTTATGTATGTTACAGTTCTTACTCAGTATTCGGACAAGACCTTTACATTGGTACTGGCGGAGGCAACCCACTGAATGTAGGGGAAATCCTCTATGATATTCCATAAACAAAGAGTGATAATAGGATTTGGACATGATGAAACAATAGTAAGCTGTATGTTTTTACCGTGTACAAATTATGACGTCACGGCCAGCAAATGTAAACAAATGAGAGCTGTCAAGAGTTTTAGCCTGTAAAGAAAAACAGAAACGAGAAAATTTCGCGGAAGTGTACTTGCGAATATTTCCTAAATTTAAAGGTGTAATATTTCTGTACGTCGGCTTTGGTAAGTTTTCTTTTGAATGTAATGCAAATTTTGTATGAAAATATAGGATTCTGAGGATTTTTTTTTTTCGAAACTGTTGTGTTTCCTCTATGGCCGGACACCATACTGTCCTCTATGCTCGGACAATAAAGTTGTCAACATAAAATGTGGATATAATATTATTGTTACAGGAAGTAATGACGTTGAGTAGTAGACATGGAACGCAAAAAAAACAAAATTCGTGGTCTCTGGAAGACTTGAGAACTTCTCGCAACAAAATACTTTCAAAGCAAATGAGTACACGAAAGGCCGCCGTAAAATATGGCATACCTCAAAGCACACTGCAAGATCGTATCAGCTGCCTCAGAACCGGTAAGGATATCGTTCTGGATCACAAAGCAGGTGGATTCAAGTAGACGTTTTCAACTGAATACGAGGAGCAGCTTGCGCACCACGTCACGGATTTGTCGAATAGATGTATGCCACTTACCAAGAAGGAGTTTTTGAAACTGGTCTATGATCTCGCGGAAGAGCTGAACGTTCCTCATCGCTTCAACACCAAAAAAAGGCACAGCCGGGAATTTTTTTACTACAACTTCATGAAAAGGAATGGATTTTCTTTGAGAACTCCTGAATCGACTAGCCTAATGAGAGCTGTTGGGTTCAACCGTCCTCAGGTCCAGTTATTTTACTCAAATCTTGAAAATCTTATGGTTTAGTACAAATTTGTACCGTCCAGAATCTACAATTGCGACGAAACTGGAGTCAATTGAGTGCTGAAGCATGAGAAGGTTTTAGCTTCTAAAGCGGTTCGTCAAGTTGGTAAACTGGCATCTGCGGAATGTGGAAATTTCTACCTTGTTTTGTATGAGTGCAATCGGACAGTACATTCCGCCTTTGTTTGTCTTTCCAAGGCATAATATGAATGCTAGGCTTATGATAAACGCCCCCGCACAAAGCAAAGGAGTTGCTCAGCCAAAAGGTTGGATGAATGGTGATTTGTTTTTACAATGGATTGAACATTTCGTAAATTTTTCGCATCCTTCAAAACAATCACCTGTTCTTCTAATACTTGATGGTCACAGCAGCCATAAGACGTTGGAAGTGATTAACTTTTGTAGAGAACATTTTGTTCATGTTCTAAGTCTTCCGTCACACACAATTCACAAGCTGCAACCACTCGACCGGACTTTCATGAAACCGTTCAAGAATGCTTACCATGAACGCTGTGAAGTGTGGATACGGAAAAAATGCAGGAGCACGGATTACAGACAACGATATTGCTGGCCTCGTAGGTGAGTAGGCGACTTCCTACCATGTGATTTTACAAACATTCCGTTCGAAGAGTCTGCAACTGGTCCAAAAGAAATCTTCGTAAAAGATGCTGCTGTCAATCCATCAACCTGTTCTGCTACTTGTGCTACCGCAAGCATTCAAAAACGGTCACCACTACCCGATGCCGTCCCATTCTCTGCTTGATCGTCAAGCAGTTCAGTTCGGCGTTAGCTCGCTCTCTCGAGTTGTTTGAAAAGTTCGTGGCGATATTGTTCGCGCTCTCTCTTTCGCGGTTTGTCGTGCGTGTGTGTGTGCCCCGTAATGGGGAAGCATCGGTCGCGAAGCCCGGCGAAGGTCCAGAACTCCGGTGAAGGAAGCTCCGGTGTGCCTACCTCGAACAGGTTTGCTGCTCCATGGGGAGCCATGGATGGGAATATCCAGCCGGCTGTGTTGGAAAAACGCAGCAAGAAAAGGAAGAAGAACCGAGGCCAGTCTGATGGCACGATTGGTCGAGACGATGGCTCTGCGACGAACGGAGATTTCGGTGACGCTGCCGATAAAGAAAATGCTGCTGACATGAGCGCGGCAAGAGTGAAGCTACCTCCGCTGGTGGTGAAAAATGCCCATCTCAACGAGCTCATCGCGGATCTGGCGTCGCTGGGCGTCAAAGCCGAATTCAAATTGGGCAGAGTCGGCACCAAGGTGGTGCTCCGTACCAAAGCGGAGTATGACTTGGTCATCGCCCACCTGAGGACTTCCAAGGTGGAATTCTTCACCCACGACATCCCCGGTGAAAAACCATTCAAGGTCGTCATCAGGGGCCTACCAAATTTCGACCCGAAGTTTATCGAACATGAAATCAGGGACAGGTACAAGCTGGCCCCAAGTGCCGTGTACCGAATGACAAGAAGAGACGAGAATGTGAAGGCGTACCCGGATAGCCTTTTCCTGGTACACTTCCAGAAGGGAACGGTGACGCTCAATGCACTGAAAGCCATCCGGTCCATCAATTCCATCATCGTTCGCTGGGAGCCATACCGTGGCGGCCATCGCGATGTGACTCAGTGCCAGCGGTGTCTGAACTTCGGACACGGTACCCGCAACTGCAACATTAAGCCACGCTGCGGAAATTGCGCTCAAGACCATTCCACCTCCGAATGTGCTGCGGATGAAGCTGTGGCGTCCAAATGCGCCAACTGTGGTTGTGCTCACCAAGGATCCAACAAGCAGTGCCCTAAACGCGAGGATTTCAAGCGCATCCGAAATCAAGCGTCCACCAACAATCAACCAGCACGAAGGAAGGATAAGGCCCCGGCTTTCAGGACGGAGGACTTTCCGCCTCTTCATGGACAAGCGAATCCCAGGGTGCGATCCGCGCCCCCTCAAGAAACGTCTGGATCTTCTGCTGGACAAAGATCTCCATCCCCCCCTGGATTCTGGAGGCAAGCAACAGCTCAAACAAATAATCCCGATCTGTTCTCAGCAGATGAACTTATGGAGATTTTTATCAACATGACCGGTGCTCTACGTAAGTGCCGCAATAAGCCCGAACAGATCCAAGTGCTCGGTAAGTTCATCATCCAATATGGTGTCTAAACCGCTAACCATCGCTACCTGGAACGCTTGCTCTGTAAGAGCTAAACAGATTGAGCTTGCCGACTTCCTCCGCAAGCATAGCATCGACGTGGGTCTTCTAACGGAAACCCACCTAAAGTCCGGTGACAGCTTCTGGTTGCCTGACCACAACATTATCCGGCTTGATCGCACCAGCTCCAGGAGGGTGGTGTAGCGGTCATCGTAAGAAAGGGAATCAAGTTTTGCACTCTGCCCCACATCCGCACTTCTATCATCGAAGCCATTAGTGTGGAGGTGGAAACACCAACTGGAAACGTCCGGTTTATAGCAGTTTACTGCCCACGGCAGTGTACCACAAGCAACGGCCTAGACATCCAATTCAAGAACGACCTGACCGCCATCACTCGTACTAGCGCCCGATTCATCGTTGGGGGCGACCTGAACGCCCGCCATGAAGCTTGGCGGAACTACCAGCGGAACCGGAACGGATGTCTATTGTTCGACCACGCACAACATGGACTGTACACTGTGCAATTTCCGGACGAACCAACTTTCATCTCTCCGACGGGAAATCCCTCCACGCTGGACTTCTTCCTGTCGAACATCGGACTATCCAAGCCGGAGGCGCATAACGATCTCTGACTGAAGTCGGTGTCAACGTGGTTCCTGCTAGAAGCTGCTTGCGTAAAGACTACCACCATGTCAACTGGGTGCAGTACGGTTCAAGAATTAACGAAATTAAGACTAAATTTGCAGAAAAATGTAATTTATCAGAACATGATTTGATAAGCAATTTGTATATAGTAGGTTAGTTATCAAACTCCGTAACACCATTCGTAGGCAGTTCCAGCGTTCTGGGCTGCCCCACTTGAAAACCAATGTCAATAGGCTAACCAAAATAATCCAGACCAGGATGGTGGAACTCAGAAATAACGATTTTGCCAACAAGATTCGCTCTCTCCCAGATTGTGCAAAACCATTTTGGAAGATGACCAAAATTTTGAAACATAAGTCGAGACCGATCCCTCTGCTTTTCTCTGTTGATCAGAACTTTGACCCATCCCTACTCATAACCCCAGTTGAAAAGGCCAATGCTCTTGGCCAACATTTTGTGATTTGACATAATCTTGGCCAAACTATGGTGAGGTCTGCCGTACTGGAGGTAATGTCTAGAGTCGCTGACACCCCCGTAGTAGTGCATGATGATAGTAGAATATCGGCTTATGAGGTGATAGCAGCTATTAGAAGCACTAAAAACATGAAGGCTGCGGGTATGGATGGTGTAGTCAACCTCGTAATAAAAAACTTGAGTATTGACTTCTTCAACCATCTTACCATTATCTTCAACAAATGTTTGGAGCTTGGCTACTTCCCTGCATGCTGGAAGTTAGCCAAAGTGATTCCAATACGCAAGCCTGGCAAAGATCCTACCAGTGCCAAAAGCTATCGCCCCATCAGCCTCTTGTCCTCCATCTCGAACTTACTTACTTAAGGGTCCTGTGCACCACCAGCGGTGCAAAGGGCCAACGTGAAAGACTTCCATCCTGGGCGGCTGCTCGCTTTTGCCTTGACCTGGGCCCAGGTCAGATTCCTATCGACTTGCTTAATTTCCTTATTGAGGCTCCGCCGCCATGAGCCCCTGGGTCTGCCTCTGCTGCGATGTCCTGCCGGATTCCAATCCAGCGCTTGCTTGCAGATTTCGTTTCCGCCCCGTCGAAGTGTGTGGCCGACCCACCTCCACTTTCGCTCTCGAATTTCTGTTGCTATCGGCTTCTGATGACATCGACGATGGAGCTCGGCATTCGAGATCAAGTTGTGAGGCCACCAGACCTGCAGCTTTTGAGTGCTCTCCGCTGATACACACCACGTCTCGCTGGCGTATAACAACACAGATTTCACGTTCGAGTTGAAAATTCGGATTTTGGTGCGTTGACTTATCTGGTTGGATCTCCATATACGTTTCGTAAACTCGCAAAGGCAGCCCTTCTTGATTCATGCACCTATGTCGCTCTTGGTCCCGCCGGCCGACGCTATTTGGCTGCCAAGATATTGGAAACTTTCGACCTTCTCCACTGCTTGCTCCGCTACCGTAAAGTTGGAAGGGTTGCCCGTGTTGATATCCAACGATTTGGTCTTGTTGACGTTGATGGTGAGACCCGCCGCAGAGGAGCGCCGTTGTGCTAGTAGAGCAACATCATCAGCCAAATCGAAGTCGTTGCTCCATGGTGATAGGCTGCCAAAGCAGCCCACGGTTCGGTACACGGTCAATTGCACCTACCATGATCTCGTCGATTACGATGAGAAATAGTAGCGGTGATAGTATACATCCTTGTCTCACACCAGCGACTACTCGGATAGGGTCGGACAAGGCTCCGTTATGCAGAACTCTGCACGTGAAAGCCTCATACTGCGCTTCGATGAGGTTGACGATTTTATCCGGGACTGCTTCGGGATAGCTGCTTCAATATCCTGCAGTGATGGGGCCGCGGAATTGACGCGAGTGATGCGCCGCATCCTAGGCGGATCATGCCGAGATGTTGATGGCTGGTTGGCCATCGGAACTTGAAGAAGTTGTTCGAAGTGCTCAAACCAGCGTTTCAGCTGGTCAGTGGGGTCGGTAATCATCCTTGCTCCACTCAGGCGTCGTGAGATATCGTAGAGGAGGCGTATATCGCCAGTGTTTGCGGCTTTCTCCCCTTCGTCGGTCAGGGAGTTCACCCACGCTCGCTTGTCGCGTCTGCAAGAGCGCTTGACTTCCTTCTCTAGAGCCGAGTACCGTTGACGGGCTTCGTTCTTGGCTCCTCTATTTCTTGCCAGCTCTATCGCGGCTTTTGCTTCTCTACGCTCCTCAATCTTCCGCCAGGTTCCATCTGTGATCCACTCTTTCCTCTGGGTGCGCAGCTCACCCAAGTTGTTCTCGCTTGTTTCTATAAAGGCATTCTTTATGGCCGTCCATTGTTCTTCTACGCTGCCACCTTCTGGAACGTCCGCAGATCGAGTCTCAAGTTCTTCAACAAAACACCTTTTTACCGCTGGATCTTCAAGTCGGCGTGTGTTGAACCGCCGCCGGCGCAGATGTGGTCGATCTGATTTTCGGTATGTCCATCACGGGAAACCCACGTGACTTTGTGCACTGGCCGATGGGGGAAGAGCGAGCCCCCGATCACCATGTCGTTATTGCCACAAAATTCTGCCGTTCTCGCTCATTTCGCCGAGACCATGGCGTCCCATGACACGCTCATAGTCCGTGTTGTCGGAGCCGATCTTCGCATTGAAGTCGCCAGTGTAGATCTTGATGTCACCTTATCCACGACGGCATTCAGTTGACTGTAAAAATTCTCCTTGTCCTGTAGCTCGGCAGCATCGGTTGGCGCATAACATTGGATTATGGTAGGGTTACGAACCCGTGTTCTAAATCTGGCAACGATTATCCTCTTATTAACAGGCTCCCACGTGATGAGCGCAGCACTTGCCTGGACGCTAAGTAGGAGACCAAGTCCACGATGACGGGGAGCGTTTTCACCTCGAATACCAGAGTATAGTAGTACTTCTCCCGACGGCAGTTTGTGTTCTCCAAAGTTTGGCCAACGAACTTCACTCAGTCCCAGGATTTCTAGCTTCATGCGTCACGCCTCGTTGGCGAGTTGTGCCAGTTTACCCTGCTGAGCTAACGTTAATACATTCCATGATCCAATTCGTGTCCGTTGTTTTGCGCTAAAAGTCGTTGCCGTTAAATCATTTCGATGTCTTTCTCTGTTGGTTTCTGTAACAATTGTAAAGGTTTAGATACAGTAGGTGGTTGGCCTAAGGTCTCCTATCTGCCGTGATGGGGCTGCTATCTTAGGTGTAGCTTCCGGGGAAGAGCATTTCTTATTCAGCCGTTGGATGCCAGTCAGACGCTGTTTGAGCCGCACCTCCATGGTGAACAGACGCTCGGGTTGGCGAAGCATTTCCTCTATCACCGTGCTATGGTTAAATCAGCGGCAGTGTTCGCGTCACACCTCCTCACTCTGCTATTGTCGGATTGACAACATTGCCCAGGCTACGCCAACCAGCTGTGTCCATGTTTCAGCTGGCAGTCTTTTGTGATCATATGGAGGCGTTAGGTAGGAACTTGTGAGGACCGGAGCTAGGTATATCGCTCTTTCCAGATTGTCACTCACCATTTTGTAGCCTCTCCATCTCGAAGCTTTTCGAAAAGTTGATACTCAGCCGTCTGCTGGTGTTTTCAAATGACAATAACATCTTTCTCAAGAAGTGAAGATCATCTAAAACTACTTGTCGGGCAGATCATTCCAGGTCTACTTGAACAATGTCCCCTCTGATACGTTCAACGTTCATGCAGGGGTCCCTCAGGGTAGCCTGCTTGGGCCTATCCTATTCAACATTTTCACGTCAGACGTTCCTCCCCTGCCGGGTGGTGGTATGCTGTCAATGTTCGCAGATGACACCTCCATCATCTATAAGGGTCGAGTGATCCGTGCTCTGGCGAGTAAACTACAATCAGGCCTGGATGTTCTGTCCGAATATTTTAAGAGCTGGAAGATTTGTATCAATGCAGCTAAAACACAAACCATTCTGTTTCCACATTCGAATTCACCTCGGCTTGTTCCGCCTGCTAACGTCAAGGTCCATCTTGATAGCACTCCCATTGAATGGTAGAGTGAAGTAGTCTACCTTGGTCTCACCCTCGATAGCAAATTGCTATTCCGATTCCATGTGGACAATACATCCACCAAGTGTAACATCTTGATCAGGTTGGGTAAGAGGGTTGGGTTTGCAGCAGGGTTCGTTTTGGTAAACGATAAGCTGAATTGATGTCCTAACGATCATATAACGCGAAGGAGCTTGGGACTAAACCCACGGTCTTCTGCTCAGTAAGCAAAAACGTTTGCCACTAGGCAGACGAGCACCTTTTTAATCACCGAGTTACTGTTATTACCATGTAGTCATATTAACAAATAAATCAATTGACGAATCTTGAATGTGGATGGGCCTGATATTAGACTCATGGTGTTCTGCTCAGTAAGCAAAAACGCACATAATACCGTTGCTCAAATTTGTGTATCCATTCAAACCCGGAACCAACGACAACAACGAGTTTCGCAAAATACACGATACACAAGCGATTTTACCATAAATCTCTTTGATATGTAAGGACCTGGGACAGCGTTTTTCTGCTCAGTAAGCAGACCACTGTAACCGACGATCTTTCAAATCCGAAAACTAAAAACTACGAAAAAGTACTTAGGCCTTCATTAAGTTCCACTTTCACGCGACGTTCAATGACAGGGTCCTATCCAGGATTACATCTGAAAAATCAAAATCTGGCCAACGCCCACCTAAATCTGTTCTAATCCACCTGAAATGACTAACGAATGGAAGACTTTGACTACCCAGCCATGCAATAGTCTCATTCCGTGCCTTATGGCAACTTGATGATTCTATTGCGCTCATCTTTTGGCAACACCCAGGGGAGACTTGGTCCTGTACCCAATGCTTAACTTATCTCCATTCCACTCAGCTACTCGCAATTTCTTGTGATATAGTGGGCGGAATATTATTGTATGAGACAATTCAATGCAGACGTCTTTCCAAATTTGGCAGATCGACAGGTAATCGGTGAGTTACCACGATAGTTGCTATTCAACAACTCGACAACGTCCCATCGTCAACGCCTGCTATGAGAATTTCCCATTGCATACGTCAACGAAATGACGTCATCGAGCTATCGATCAACTACCCTGGTTATCGCCTGGTACCTTATAGCACGATGCTAGAAGGCGAACCGCAAGAATCGATGAGCTACCTCACCCCCTATTTTCACTATTCGTACTATATGCCACAAAACTGCCGTCGAATGGCAAATTGCATGACATAGGGGAAATGTTGGCTTCGGCAATATCTTAACCTATTATCGTCAGGGGGGAAACAAAGTCCCAGAGCACTCAAATTTGGCCAATAGTTGCTCTGAAACACAATGTATCCACATGCGAAAATTGAGCTCTCAAGAACGTTGACGATAATAGGTTAAGATATTGCCGAAGCCAACTTTTCCCCTATTTAACAATAATGCTTTGGAGAAATATGCGTTTGAAAACACCCCAGTATAGTAAAGAAAGGCGTAGTCCTTCGTCAAGAAACTATAAATTGAGGAAATTAAGTATCGAATTCGAAATTTTAGAATTATTTCAACAAGTTTTCATGGTTTTCCTTGAGCAAAAAGAGTAATTTCTCAATTTTGTGTATTCACCAATTTGTCAACAATGTTTGAACGCATCTCACGCAATTAAACTGGCTATTTAGCGGCCAACCATTCTCCTCTGCGTATCTGATGACCACATCAAAACCGCTTAATGCTGCCTCATCGGATACGATTGAGTTGTAGTCACCCTCGTCACAAGTCATAGATTGTAATGTACCATCCATCGTTGGTTGAGTGGAAACGTCTCCGGCATAGAAATTGTCCACAGCTTGACTAGGGTTCAGGACGCTTGCGATGATTTTATCATCCTCCAACGTTACGTATTCAGCATCTTCCTCGTCAATAACCTCTGACAATGTAATCTTCTCCGCAATATCCAGCAATTGTTGTCTAACAACAGATAGTGGTACATCATCCTTATCCTCAATTTCTCCAGGCTTGTAGAGCATGTTCCATGATTTGCAGGAACTTGCTCCCATGCATGAGCAACCCAAAAGATGGCATCCTTGATTTCTGTCTTTATCATCTGGATAATATTTTGATCCATGGGTTGTACGATCCATCTTCGGTTTTCAGCTCATCTGCATTAAAATGCGCTGAACAATTATCCAATACAAGAGCAGCTGTAATCGGATATCCAGATGCTTTCAGAAACTCAGAGACTTGTGGGACAAACTGGTCGAAAAACCATTCTTTGAACATAGTTCTTGTCATCCATGCATTCTTGGATGCTCTGTAATATGCTGGTAGATCTTGAATGTTCTTTAACGCTAGTGGATTTTGCGATTTCCCGATTATCATCAGAGGAAGCTTTAGTGTACCATCCATATTACTGCATGGCGTGAATGTAACCCTTTCCTTGATGATTTTGCGCCCGGGTGCAGATTTTGCATCTTTGTCAACGTAGGTTTTTAGTGGGGTTCTTTTAAAAAACAACCCACTTTCGTCAGCATTGAAAATCTGAAACGGATTCAGATTTTTATTCCGCATTTCTGCTGCAAAATTGGCTGTGTATTGATCAATAACTGCCACATTAGTGGATAATTTTTCCCCACTTTTCAGCAGGTGAATACCGCACGCTATGCCTGAAGGCACTTTTTTTGCAACATTCATGTAGGGTTTTTGATCTAATTTCCGTCCTACTAAGGACATCCCGCACTTTACCACGCTTTTTGGAAAGGGTTTGAACAAAATATGGAATGTTTTCATCAAAGATAACTTCTAAATTTATCCACCTTTCCATACGTACCGTTGGATTTGATAAAGAGTCAAACAATTTTGAGATATTATTAAAAATCTAACACTGCTTCTTGCTTCTAAATTCGTCCTACGCGTTTCAATTCCGTCCAAACGCATTGAAACGCATTCAGATTTTCTTCGTCCTACGGATAAACGGAGAAAAAGCAGAAAAAGGGGATGCGCTAGGAGCGCTTCTTTTGTTTTGAGAACAATGAGCGTAAATATGCATACAATGCGCTCTAATAGGATTTATGTTGTAGCTAATGAACTAACGCATCGAAACAAACGTATTATTGTTTTGTGCATTGTGAGATCATTGATATTATTGATGATTTCTGCTCGATAGAACGGAAATGGGCGATTACGACGAAGTAGCGCTCTTCCCTACCTCAGTTTTTTCATCACAGGAGGTTAGAATGGATCTTAACAATCAAATCAATGATGGTTTGAAAATATTTCATCTTGGGTTTTTTGAGAAAAAGTATTTTGAAGTATACTTAGTCGTTTATGAAGGCGTATATGCACTATTGACGATACAAGACTGTTACGGATCGAGGTAGTCAAAATACTTCGTTTCAATGGTACAGTAAGATTTCGTCTTCGGTACCGTAAGATGTCGTAACTTTGTCGTGAACTCATAATGTTTAAAATCATAAAATAATTTACAATGGTTTATTCTCTAAATTTACCATAATTATCAGTTCCATCGTTCCATCCATTCTTATCAATGCTCACATAAATATCTAAAGAGAATGATAAAAAAAAAAACTTGGAGCTGCCCAGATAAGGAGATTACTTCAAATGAGCACTACTATACGATACCACCGCTTTCATCAAGTTTTTGTCGTATTTGAAATTATTTTCCACTGCTTTATAGATACTCCATGTTTGGGAAAAATCATTATGAACAGCTTCGTTTGATTTTTCCGTGAACCAGGCTAAGACTTTTCCTGTACTCTTGCAAAAATCTATTATGTGATATTTTACACTATTAAATTTTGGGGCTACCGGAAGGTTTCGGTAGACCAACTTTCACAAAAAAGACCTATGCACTCATCCATGAGTTCATCACCAAAACAATGTCTCATCATGGCATCCATATTATCCAAAACCATTAGCTGATGATCAAAATTGCATCCTGCCAAAACTACACGTTTATCAAGCACCTACAATGGCGACCAGCGAATCCAAATTGCGCATGTTTAGTCGCTTTTGCAGCAGTCACAGAATTTGAAGCGTTATTGGGATCATTATGGCCGCGTTGCCTTTCGTCATAACTGATTTGAGACCGCGCTGGATAGTTTGACGGTCGGTATGTCTCATACGTTTAGCCAATTTTAGCGTATGTAACATAACAAAAATATAGTGTAAAGTTATGTACATACTGACCTTATTAACACTCGGATTAAGATCTTTCTTAAAGCTGAGTAAATCATCGTGAGAGATTTTTTACCTGATTGTTTTAAATTTAAACCCACTGGTCTTCCAGCGACGTTTGAAAAACTAACCACGGCTAGTTTTTTGCTTGCTAACTCTCTAATGCTTTTGGAAACAAAGTGATCCTTACTTTCATCTGCCAACTCGGAGCGATTCTGAAGCTTCCGGTCTTCACTACATGCATGACGTTCCCCAGATTCTTTTGCGTCAGAAATGATTTCAATGGGTAGGTCACTCAGTACATAGTGTCGAAATTAGATTCGGCACAGCTTGGGCACATCCATCGGCACAATCTCGTAGGCATTGGATTGTTGTAAATAAATTAGGAGCACTGACGGACAACTGTCATTGAAGTTGTTCACAACATAACGTGCTGTTTACTGTATATTCAGGAAAATACTCTAATTGAATATACCAGAGGAACTCAGACCAGCAGTTCACTTCTTGGTTCACTTATAGATCTTAATACGAAATGTAGGTTCTAGACTGGGCTCAAGAGAAAGAGGCAGTTAATCAGTACCCATTAGTACCCTTAATTCAAATAATGCTGCAACTCACACAAATCAAACTACAGAAGTCATATTCATCATCCTTTTCTATAGTCGGTCTCCAACAACGTACCCAACCGGTTCCAACTCTTTCTGACCGCTGATAGACCGTTGCTTTTCACATCACGAAAAACTAAGTTTCTAGTCTGCCTTTGAGCGCATTATAAAACCCTAAAACACAGGACTTTTATTATCCTATGAACACAAAACACCAAAATTTCACACACCCGCCACTTCCCAACATTCAAGGCGTAAGAAATACCGAGTTGCCGGGATGGGTATTTTACAAACAACCGCAGCTTACTCTATGACCGGCAAAAATCGGCACACCTGCGGCACACTGACAAAAAAGATGACCCAAGATTGGTGTTCGGAGTGACCTACCCCTTGCATGATTTACACATTTTTATGAATTTGTTTTTTTTTTAATGTGGTGCTTTTTTCTTATAAACATCTACACACTCGCACAATTCGACAGTCAACATGGTTTAAACGTCTTGTTAACATGTTTTTCTGGATATTTGTGACCCTCAATTTTCATAAACTGATCGATTTGTTTAAACTGGTAAACGGCATTGTAACATGCGTGAGCCGTATTCAGGATATTTTGTAGGTGGCGAACTCTCATTTTTTACGCCCTTCCACCCTGGGGGGAGAAAAATCATCGCCTACCTCGCATAAATGTTTCCAAGCGACAACAAAGCCATAAGCAACGATGGTTTGTTGATGTTTGGAACCAAATTCCCATATGGCAAATCAATGAGCGTAAACAGGTGGGGCCTAGTAAATTTGTAGTCTCTTTCGTTCTCCGGCTGATTAAATGGATGCAGTTAGTTTGACGTCACACTCCTTCAACCGTTTAAACAGCGGGAGAACGAAAGAGATAACAAATTCACTGAGCCTTACATATTTACATCTCTTTGATGGACTTTCAGCATGCCGATTTGACAGCACATCCCGCCCCTGCTGCCACCCTGCTCATGCCGTTGATCACATTTCATAAAGGAAGTGTAAAAGAGAAAGAGATATCGTAACAAATTCTCTCTGTCATACCTGTTTGGGAGTTATTCCACCAACGACCCGATGAGACAGCTTATAGAAGTTAAATACATTCAAATTCATATCCCTGTTCGTTTGGTTTTCATTGATTTCGTTGAACTTCGATGAAATTCTTCAATTTTTTCTGATGTTCTTAGAACTTTTTTTTTAAGTTCTTAGAACGTCTCTGAGTCTCGTGAGTCGTAGAACTTATCAGAAGGACATTGAACTCCCCTGAAGCTCACAAAACGTCCCTGAAGTTGGCAGAATTTTCCTGAAGTTTATAAAGCTTCTCTGAAGATCGAAGCACATCTTTAAAGTTTGAAGAATTGTCCTGAACTGAGATCAATGAACTTCTCTGAAGGTTGTTAAACTTCTCTGATTCTTTTGAGGAAATCCTAAAATCCACTACAGTTCCCTATAGTTAGCAGAATTTCCTAGAAAGTCACTGAGCCTTCTTGAAGGTTTCCTTAGACAAAATATGGGAACTGCAATGAAGCTCTAGCAATTCTGTAGTAATTAAAGGTGAAGGCTACCTAAACTCACTGGACAAGAGCAGCTAACATCATGTGAGTTTCATTCCTGTATTATCGGCATACCGATTTTCAAACAACTTCGTCATGGGTTCCAAGAACCCAAACTAATTTTTCTCCCCTTAGGGTTGTAAATGCCAACTTTGTCACCAGCTGAGTACGGGACACAAATATTTCAGATACCTACTATCTCCTTTATTGCACTGTCCTGCTCGTTTATTTCTCTTTTATTCTTATGAGGGAAGAGAAATTAAACAAGAAGTTGTTCCAGCAGCAAATATTAATTGATTTTGCGCAAAGTCGACGTAATCAATACGGATCTTACTTGAGATTCAAAGAGAACTCTTCAATGCTATTTGGATTAATTCAATCAACTTTTGAACCTGATTTAAATGCATTTGTTCAATTCACAATAGTTTTGTATCGTCAATAGCCCATAAACGCCTTCGTAATTGGCGTTGTAAACTTCCAAACTCTTTTTCTCAAAAAACCCTAGATAAAATATTTTCAAACCATCACAGATTTGATTGTTAGGATCTATACTAACATCCTGTGAAGAAAAAACTGAGGTACAAGTATGTTGTAAAAAAAGTGCCTTCAGACATAGCGTGTACCGTATCTTTTTATGAACTTTGCAATGTAACCACGGCTTCCGAAGTCTCCTTCTCCAACAATTTGGTTGAAAAAATTCTTTCCCTGCATTTGAAGCATCTCTTGACTTACCGGAACATGCAGCTGTCGTTTTTTGGAGAAACCCGATGTATAGAGCTTTATCCACTTTTGTGTGTTTAGCTTGTTTGAAGCGCTTGCGGTTAACTGTTAATGGTCATTAATGATAGTTCAACTTGGATTTAATCTATGTACATATGTACTATGTATTGTGTGTCTTACCAAGAGTTCCTTGCTGTTCCCCGAATTTCGTGACAATTTTGTTCTTGGAATATTTTATGCTGTAAATGGTAGAAGCAGACCCAATTCTGTGCTTCTTCATGATATCGCTCACAGGCACTCCATTTTCGAGCTCTTGTATTATCTTTACCTTTTTCAGTTAACAATAAACACGCACGCTTTTTCTTTTGCGCTTCTTTGCGCGGTGAACGAGCCATTTTCATTTTATCTTCGAAGAATTTTCTTCCTGGTACGTATCCGCAGCAATAGATAACCAACAATATTCAAAATGTCAGATAGAACAGTGTGTGCAGAATCTTTTAGAGATTTAAAAATTGTTACAGTGCTGCTGAAAACATGAAATACATACATGCTATTTGAAAACTACCCAAATTTGGGTAGAATTCAACCTGATCGGTCAAAACTAAAACTGTTTTGGGAGTGACAAGTTAACAAATGAACTACGTCGGTCGGATTCATGCCAATGTTGTCCATTTGTCAACATGTCACTCCCAACACAGTTTACCCATTTTTGGGTAGGTTCAGTTTTGACTGATCAGGGTAGATTCTACCCAAATTTGGGTAGTTTTGAAATAGCGAATACTGAAATAATAAAAATCTGAGAGAGAGAAGACAGCTTTGCTATCGATCACGCAAACGTCATCGAGATCCAGTCATGAACTGTCACTGCAAACTAGGCCGAACATTAGAAATGAAGCTATCATCCTTTTGAAAACAACTTTTCTCGTGCGGACCCCCCAACTAACATTTTCTGCTTTGTAAGCCAACTTTTGCTGCGTTGTGCTGTAAAGTAGCTGAGAAAAAGCTGCAGATACAGCTACAAGCAGAAGCTAGCAAAATTGTTTTCTAGAGCGTTTACTCAACTTTTCCACAACCATTATTCAATTTACCAATCTCACTGAATAACAACAGCCAATAAACGCTAATGTCACTTTTACACACATCCTAATCAACTTTCAACTTGTAGCTGCAAAACAAAGCTAATAAAGTGAATATATTACTCATTTGATGGCTTCTACACAACCAACCACTCTTGCTGAATAACATAAACATCAAAAGTGTTTTTTCAACAACTAAACAACCTGTACTCAGCTAATCAACTGTGTTAGTGCTACTTTGGATGCATTTTTACAGTCAGCTAGGTTTATTTTTAGACGTGTGCAGTTTTACAGCTTCAACTCTGCTCCTTTACAAAGGTGAAGTAACTAGTCGAGAAAAGTGAGTCATGTGCACTATTATAAAGCCTCTACTCAGCGATTTTGTTGTAGAAGGACATGTTGATTTTTTTACATCAGTTCAAAGTGTTGGCGTAGCACAGTTGTTAGTGTCAAGGATTGCCAATGCGTTCGTCTCGAGTTCGATTCCAGATTTCCGGTGCAGGGTAAATAATTTGGTGGTGTTGCCTGTAACTAATTTGGATTAATTTGATTTACAGCAAACTGTAAACTCAATAAATTCCTTCATTAATAAATATCGTAAACAATATTTAACCCGGCTTCAGGACAAAGCTGTGTAGTGATTATTGGATAACCGGGAAAAGGTTGAATAAGCGCCTTTCAAGTCCACACACAACTAAACAGCAGGATAACAGCTGTATATAAGTGTTAATTGATATGCAATAAAAGCTTGTCCCAACCGTCCCAACAGCCATAAGTAGCTGACTAAGTTCGCCAGATTTGCTTGTATAGAGGTTGAGTAAAGGTTTTCTCATTTCGTACAACGTTTGAATACAACTTGAGGCTGTATAAATGAAATGAGTAAAGCGTTTACGTTGTGAAAATTGTTAGTTGGGACGGGCTTGCCTTCGCAAACCAACAACACGATTGGGTAGGGGAGAAAAAAAAAGAAGACAAAGAAAACAAACCATCCGTCATTGAGCTGGCTCCTCTCTCTCGGATAAAAATGATGTTTATTCAACCCAGCGTTATATAAAAAATTTAATAATGCTAGGCATAAAATAATTTCAAATGGATTTGTAACGTTAATAATCGATTTTGAGTTGATATTTTTCAATTTTTAGTCTTAAAAAAAGTTACGTTATATCGAGGTGGAAGTTACGTTATATCGAGGTTGCTTTATATCGAGTTGCGTTATATCGAGGTTGCTTTATATCGAGGTATGACTGTACTACATTTTCGTTGTTTTCGTTAATATTGAGGGTTTTAAATTGAGCTTTATAAGCACTGCCGACCATACAAACTTGACCCACCTGAATGTATACGAAATATTGCTCTCAAAGCCTATCATAATTTAAAAAAAAAAGTCAGTTCGTTGCAGCTGTTCGGTTGATCGATATCAGATTGTTTTATTTAGACTGAGCATATGACAACATCAGCGAACGTTGACATTCCCATAAACTGATGATTTCATCGACCAAAATGTATCCATAGCGGTTCCAAGGGTATCGTGTTCGTCCGGTCACGATCTCATCTTGGCAAAATTTCTAAAATTTGCGAACATAAACTCCTATGTTATCATCTTCGGATATTCACATTTCCCAGTCTTAGGGGACATTTGAGGTTGAAACGAAGGCAACCGAACGGAACAGACCAGAGATCTACAGCGCGGAGCATGGTTCCAGCATCGGCAGCATCGTGTGAAGTTTTCATCTTGATAAAGTCTTAACAAGTCGTAAAGTTTTACGACCAAGTGATATCGTTACCCGCTATCAGTCGCCGGAATCTACACGCATTTCAACTTTCCCATCATATCCAATAGACAAGCCAGGCACCTGATGATATGCCGAGCTGAGATATAGCCATCATAGCATTTGATAGCTGGTTCATCTCTCACGTCGAATCAATGATAACACAAATTTCCCTCGCATTCAAACGCATAAAACATAGAATGACATCCAGATAATAAGAATACGTGTAATAAAATTAATAAATTAAACCTTAAACAACGTCGTAAAACGTATTGATCGTTTCGGGATCGGATCTGCCCGAGGTCAAGCGATAAAAAGACCTGGTACAACTCTGTCTGTTGCGTCGCCTCGTCGGCCGGTGGGTGATTGGTGCGGAACCGTCCGTCCTTGTCACATCCTAGCTCCCCGCGAAGGTGGGTGGGACTGGCCACGATCCATAAAACTTGAAATTTATGAAGCTAGTACCTCCCGAGTAGCTGCCAGCGAGTCTCACTCCCTCTCTCTAACGTTCACTTTTGTTCCCATATCACACTGACTGAAGGTTGAAAATCCCGAAGCGATAACCTCCAAGTAACATGAGGTCTGCCCAGTTATGTGACAATTTACATTTTCTTCTCATAACGTGCGATGTTCTCCATTCGGCGCTTGATAATTTATTGGGCCCGAACGAAGATGTTGACGATTATTGACCAACAGGGAGAAATGGCCAATGGCACACTCTCTGCCGCACACACGATCCAAACAAGCATTGAATGACTGCCTGTGGCACACGATACGGGTGGCTGTTGGCTCATAAAGTCAGAAAAATATTTGTTCATGCTATTTTTGTGTTCGTCTTCTTTTTGTTCTTTTGCTTGTTGAAACTGTCCAGCACCGCGTGTCGTATCCGCTGGGTCCTGGATGTTTCGGCGGCCCATTCACTAAATTAAGACATTTCAGTTCAGCCGTTATTTATGGGCCCATGTTCGGTTAGTTCGAATGGGCCGTTTCGTGGTGTGTAGCCTGCCGGAGAATGACATTCTGAGAGCCATGTTCGGGATAGGGGGGAGGTGGATGAAAAATGTGTCAATAATGGTTCCGGTGTGCTGGAAATGTGGAGTGCAAGCTTTATTGAAAGCTGAAAGGACAGCAGTGTTGCCAGATACATTATCATAACGCTCATGTTCAAGTTTAGAATCTTGATATGATAAAAATGAAATTTGTTTTAAAAAATACAGGAGTAAATCAACTACATTTTGCTGCAAACAAATAAATGAATAAATGTATCCAGGAGCCAATTGATCAACGGGGTAAAATTAGTTGGTTGGTGATAGAGAGGAATATTGATAGCATTTCATTGTGAGACTCCAATGGTAATTGCCGTTCAAAAGCAGTACTCGGGTCTAAATTTGACACATTATTTTCAAACAGTTGAGCGATTCCATGTAAAAGCTAGCCAAGTATAAACAAATCTTCAATCGATTCAATCCCACGGCGTCATATATGACCACTACATGAGATTAGCTGTCAGAAATAATCACTGTTTAAAGATTATCATATAGTATCTTCAGCAATATTGTTCAACAATACTTCAATTATTCAGAAATGAGAATTCAGAATGGGATTTTCATGAACACTCTGATGTCGACCAGCACCGTTGCAATTAGGACGGAACTTAAAAATAATTACCCTATCCCAATACATGGCACCAGTTCAGAATTCGTCGTACGATTACGACGATCAGAAGCATTTGCTTGGTATGATTGATTTCCTTGCTCAGCGTCACGAAGATCAAAGAGGCACCAGAATAGAATCGTCATCTGCTGCGGATTGCAACAACACTATCGATGTAGATTACGAAGTGCTCCAGGAGATATCCCACGATGTACTGGACAGGGCTAAAATAAACTCTCTGTTTCACATATCGGGAAACATTTAAAAAAAATTTAAGTCACACTTGCAACAAATGTTTGCATATGGTGATCAGCCGGGATGTATTTGAATCAGAATACCAAAGGTTTTCGTATTACCGCGCGAATGTTGGTAAGAAGGAATTATATTTCCCATCGATCAAAACTTTTGAGTTCTTCAAAAACATGGAAGTCGTGCTCCAGAGCTCGATCAGTACGGTCTGTATGTTGCTGGAAAACTTGAAGGAGAAACTTTCACAACCCGTGGAGCTTCTTCCGCACGGTTTTCATTGTCAGAATTTTAAGTTGGCGTTAATAAGGAACATGTTATGTTCCTTCTGAAATCGGGGCAAAAGTGGAAGCAGCGTAAAAGGAAATTCGATAGCAGGTTTGAATTTAAATTTTTTTATAAGGCTGGAACAAATCACAAGTTTTTCTTTTGTCACTCGATGCTCGTACCAGTCGAGTGGGGAGGGGGGAGGATAAACAATAAACCGAATAAAAAACATTCAAAATTCGTTTTACATAACATGTAAACCGTATATTTCAAACGTTTACATTACTTCTTAACTTTCGCTTTAGTTTTATATTTCTTTGAAGCCGTGATTTTCGAGAATAATGCATAACAGAAGCCACAAATGTTGACTTTATTGTGTGCAACAACAAGACATTTCGCGCATTGATTGTGATTTTTGGGTTTTGATAAATTCCGGATAAACCATCGATCGGAATACCACAAACGTATTAGTTCTTATAAAAAACGTTCTAATTTTGATAGTTCCTCCTTATTCAAATATAACATGGCAGAACAGGAAACCCAAATTGATAAGAAATAATTGTATCGTATACTAATGCTAATTGAAATCATCACGTATGAATTCAGCAATGACCATAACATTCAAAAGACGGTATCAAAATCCAACTTAGGGGAAAAGTTCTCTTCGGCAATACCTTAACCTATTATCGTCAGGGGGGTAAACAACGTCCTTGAGAGCTCAATTTTGGCATGTGGATACATTGTGTTTCAGAGCAACTATTGGCCAAATTTGAGTGCTCTAGGACTTTGTTTACCCCCTGACGATAATAGGTTAAGGTATTGCCGAAGCCAACTTTTCCCCTAGCAGAAAAGAAAAACCCAAATTTCTAAAAATATGTTTTTCGAATTACAAATCTGGTTCAACCTTCACGTAGGGATTCAGCAAGGTCTATTCAATAAAATACCAGCTTATTTTTCACAGATATGAGCCGAAAGGCAACTTGGCAGAAACGAAAAACCAAATTTCTATGAAAATACGTATGGATTTAGCAATTCTATAAAATCCACAACTCTTTTTCAAAGGAAGGAGCCGAAACTCAACTTGGCTAAACAGGAACCACAAATTTCTATAAAAATATGTACTTTTGAGATTTTACACCCAGTTCGGATTCAGTTCGGAAAAAGTTGAATCAATGAAGGAAATCTGGATTCATTTAGGAAAGAAATTAAATCACCTAATGTGGCCTTACTCTAGAAAATGCGAAACCAATTAATTAAAGCTTAGGTTCGGGATATGTTGGATCACTTCAGGAAAGCTTTGAAAACTTTAAAAAGGATTGAATAACATTACAGAAAAGTTTTCAGTTAGAAAAATGTTGATGACTTATTCGAAAGTTTGAAATCACTTCAAAAAAGTTCAGACTCAGTTTTGAATCTGATTTGAAAAGTGTCACCTCAGTTAAGAATTTCCTGAATCGCTTCTGATTGGACTCACTTCTAAAAATTTTAAACCAATTTTGAAAAGATTGGATTTAGCTCGGAAATTGTTGAATCACTGTAGAAAAGAATTGAGTCATTAAGTAGCATTGTCAGTAATTTAGATCGAATGCGAAAATCGGGCGACTACGGTGGGCTGGGCGCATCGTAACAATATTGGATAACGACCCAATGAAAATGGTTCTTGGTAGTCATCCGACTGGAACAAGACGAAGATTTGCGCAGCGAACAAGGGGGATCAATCAGATTGAAGGCGGCTTACCTAGTGAGTTGCCAAACAAGATTAGGAATTAGTTCGATAAAATCCGTTTTCAACAACTGAAACCGGCTGATCCGATTTCAAGGACCTGGCAAGCCGTACCATACAAAAATGAAATTGCGGTACTCGAAAAATAAATATACACTGATTTTTTTTTAATCCCCCCCATTGTGATATTCTGAATATTTGCAAGGGGGGGGGGGTGACAAAAAAAAACTTTAGATTTGTCCTAATAGCTAATAGATGATATTTTTGTTGTTTGCAATTGCCCAATCGGGCAAAATAATTGTTTGTTTTTGGGGATATTGCATTTTAAACAAATCTAAAACAGTATCTTTTAAATTATCATGAAATTTCTTGTCAATATCTTTACGAGATTTAAAATTTTAGAACAGATTATAAAATGTCAATTTCTAAAACAAACAAAAATAAATTAAAAATGGGAACCGATTTTGGCACGGGTTCGCTTTTATCAACTCTATTTTTTTTACCACATCCACTGCTCTATCTGAAAATACTATTGAAGCCCATCTCACTTTAAAAAAAAAAATACTGCATCAAAAAGAGGTTCTTTTTCTCTATCGAAACAAACCGTAACTTTGGCAACACTGGACGGGACAACGTGTCATACATTTGAGCTGACGCGTCCTGTCCTAGGTGTCAAGCGGTAGGGCTTTGACATTACTAGCCATATGAATATCACTAGGGAAAAGTTAAAAATCTTTCTTGTATCTCAATAAATCAACTTTTTTTTTTATTTTTATTTCTTCATCAACAGGCTTCTTGGCACCAATGATGGATAAGTTGTTGTCAATGAACGGAATTAATATACATTAAAACTACACATATGTTTCAAATGATATAAAAACATTAAGAAATCTAGGACGTAGCAAGTCACGCGAAACGTTAAAATCATATTAACTGGCAGCCCGGTTGAAAACTCTCTGTATCCCAGTAATGGCACTGTTCATTCCGTAATTGGTGCGGTGAGGTTGAGGTCGTAGCATCGCATTGTTCCGTAGAGATCTTGGTCGAACATACAAGTTGCTTCGTTGTAGGATTTCAGGACAATCAACTCGACCCAGCAAGACATCAGAAACCAGCATAGCCTTAGCAACGTCTCTTCGTGTACTAAGTGTATCCAGACGAATTAGCTGACATCGGTGCTCGTAGTTTGGGAGACGAAATGGATCCCGCCATGGTAGTCGACGAAGTGCGAATCGAACAAACCGACGTTGCACTGATTCTATTCTCTCAATTCCATTTTGGTAGTGAGGGCTCCAAACAGTCGAACAGTACTCCAATGTCGACCGAACTAATGCACAGTAGAGCGCCTTTAGACAGTAAATGTCCGTGAACTCTTTTGTTAATCGGAAGATAAAGCCTAGAGATTTTGAAGCTTTATTCACTACGAACGACACGTGCCGCTTGAAGGTCAACTGGGAGTTCACTCTTAGCAGGGGTTCTCCAGAAAATGAATAATCGTGAAGTTTTGGATCTTTCAGTCGAGAAAACGTAATAACTGAGCATTTTGCAGGATTTACGGTCATACGATTCATCTGGCACCAATGAGCGAATGCATCAAGTTGTTGTTGTAAAAACTGAGCGTCAGCCTCAGAACGAATCTTGAAATATAGCTTGAAGTCATCAGCAAACGTAAGCCTTGGTCCATCCAGCACTGCATTGACATCGTTGAAGTATAAAAGGAAGATGAGTAGTCCAAGATGACTTCCCTGCGGAATCCCTGACGTGATTGGAAATGAAGCTGAAGTGGATTCGCCGATGACTACTTGCGAGCGACGACCGTTCAAGTAGGACTGGAACCAATCCAAAAGAGTTCCATGAATTCCAAGCTTTTCAAGCTTCGCTACAGCAATAAGGCATAAAAGGTTTGACGCGGTTGAACGACCGGGAATGAAACCATGCTGGTCTGGGTTTAAAAATTGCTTACAATGAAAGAATAATTGGTCCATCACAACAAGCTCAAAGAGTTTGGAAACAGCGCATAACGAAGATATTCCGCGATAATTATCAACATTCTTCCTATCGCCGTTTTTGTGTACAGGGAACATATATGCACGTTTCCAGCAGGACGGAAACACTCCGGATGAAAGCGACAAGCTGAAGATCACTTGAAGTGGCTCGAACAAGCTTATTTATTTATTTATTTCGTCAACCAACGTAGACTAGTACAATTAATACAGTTTTGTTTTCTTAAATATATATTTATATAAAAAAGTAGTGTCAGCTTTCTTGTCTTTTCTTTTATGAGTTGTTATTTCTTATGGAATAAAAATATTGCTTTAGTTTATGCCGAGACATTGTAAAGTCAATGGTTTCGCAGTGTTTATTGTAAGAGGCCATCATGCGGTTTAATGGCCCATATTTTGCATAATTTGTGCGATGATGTTTTATGGCAAATAAATTTCGATTTCGGAGTTGCCGAGTGGGTGCATGGAAGTTTAATTTTGATAAAAGTTCTGTTGAGTCAATTCGCTGCGAAACGATATCATTTACAAATGAAACCATTGCATATTCACGACGCTCTTTTAATGTTTGTATGTTTATAAGCATGCAGCGTGCTTCATATGATGGAAGAGGAAATGAAGTCCAACCTAATTTACGAAGAGCGTATAATAGAAATTGTTTTTGTACTGATTCTAATCTTTCTTCGTGCGTGATTGAAAATGGAGACCATACAATGCTGCAATATTCCAGTATTGACCTCACATAGGCAATATATAGTGTTTTAATTGTGTAAGGGTCCTGAAAGTTATATCAAAAGCGCTTGATAAAGCCTAGCATGTTATTTGCCCTGTGAATAATTGTATTGTAATGGTCTATGAAAGTTAGCTTAGAGTCTAAGATAATTCCTAAATCCCTAACTCTTTCACATTTGTCTACAGTTTGATTTCCTAATGCAATTGAAATGTTTGAAGTTGTTCTTTTTCTACTAAATGATATTAAGTTACATTTTTTTACATTCAATTCTAGTAGACTTTTTTTGCACCATATGTAGAATATGTGTATTTCATTCCGGAATATATTGATGTCTTCTTCATTTCTTATTTCCAAAAAGAGCTTCATGTCGTCGGCATAAATAAGCAATTTAAGTTTTTTGAGAATGTAAGATATGTCGTTTACGTATAGAATAAAAAGGAGAGGTCCCAAATGAGAGCCTTGGGGGACGCCTGAAGTGACTTGAATTGGGCTCGATTTCTTTCCGTTGAATTTAATTATTTGTTGGCGGTTAGTTAAATATGATTCAAGCCATTTCAGGAGCCCTGACTTAATTCCAATTTTTTGCAGTTTAAAGAGTAACATTGGTATGTCAATGCGGTCAAATGCCTTGCTAAAGTCTGTATAGAGAGCTTCTACGTGGTTTCCATTATCCATTGCATTCAATGAATAGTCTATAAATTCAAGTAAGTTGGTCGAGGTCGAACGACCCTTGAAAAAGCCGTGTTGCATGTCAGTAATTCTATTTTTGATTTGGAGAAATAATTTTTAAGCTGTCAATGCAGTTCTTCAAAAACACCGACGGAATTACATTGGGACCTAAGCACGTTGACACTTTAGTTTACGTGCAGCTGCCATAATCGCATCATTGTTGACAGTGTTACTAGATGCTGATGATATCTGTCTATCGGATAGCAATTCGTTGGAGAAAATCCTAGAAAACTTCGAGGCAAACATGTCACATGTGGCTTGTGGTTCAGAGGCTACGGTCCCATTCCACTTCATTGAAGAAGGCAGGTCACGCTCGTTACGTTGCTGTTTGACATAATCCCAGAAAGATTGTGGGTGGGATTTGAGTCGTCGTTGTAAGCCCGTCTGATATCGAACATAACATCTCTTGCTAACGCGTTTATATATTATGTTCAGCTTCACGTAGTGGTCACGCAGCGATACACTCTTGTTTTTCGAAAATCTTCTTAGGGCGGCTCTTTTTTGTCTTTTCAGCCTTCGGAGTTCGGGAGTGAGCCATGGGGTACGACCAACGGCTACCGTCTTCTTGGGAACATGTCGGTCGATCGCATATGAAAGAATATGACAGAATGTCTGTGCAGCTATGTTCACATTGGTTCCGTGAAGACAACTTGTTTGTATAACCGTTGTATTGTTTTAATATTACTGATGATATATATATATAGGGTCGAAAGGTAGGATCCAGATGTGAGAGCTGCCTCCCTGGCGTCGGTAGTAATGGTGCTCAGCACGGAAAACAAACCAAAGGAAAAAAAGGGTACATGTCCCTAACCTCGGTTTGATATGAAGTCTTCGTTTACATTTTATGTCATATCTTATTTAATAATTGAGCTGCAAAAGAAATTTCACTGTCAACATGCAAGCAGAGATATTATTATTATTTGGATATTAATTAAGCACGGCCGAAAATTTTAAAACTCAGTATTTTAACATGACAACTCTCCAGGTACGCGGATGTAATGTCATTCTACTGTACTCAAAATGGGTTTCTAAATGGATGCAACTTCGGCCTATTGAAGATGACCCTCGATTTACAAAGGTCCGGCATGTGAAATCGGGCTTCTTTTTCACTCCTTATCAGTTATATGTAACCGCATTGTTGACGTTATTTACACTTCTCGTGTTCTAACTGATGAGGAAGAAAGAGACAGTGTTTTCTTTTCAGTTGATCCAGATAACATAAACCACGATGCTTTTAGAATCAACATAAATGCCAAATAGACAGGGTGGCCAGATTATTTTTTTCATTATCGGTAACTTCTCAAAACTTTTATCGGTAGTTATCGGTAGGCCGTCTTAAGAAGGCTTTCCCCGAAACTTATAAGCTTTGTGAGTGGGAGAAGGATGAAAACAAATCAAGCGACTTTTGAACCGAGCCATCAGTCCTTCAATCTCACACATTGGATAGTCTAATCTAGAGTCAGTGTATAATGAGTCACGCCAAGAGTGGAGCCAAGTCTACCTCTTGAACTGTCAACACGGGTACTATCGTGGCATTAAATTGTCATGGAATACGTTTGATAAAGATTTCTACTATTTTTTGATGAGGTAATTTGACAAAATCACTGAAATAATGATTTACTACAGCTGCTATCTTTTTTCGCAAGAAGTCATTTGAAGTTGATGTAGAAGTCCTCTGTTGCCAAGTGAAAAGAAAGGGAATCTTTCGAAAACCGATGCGAGTTCAATTGTTTTTCTCTTGGCGTGACTCATTATACACCGACTCTAGTCTAATCATAACAAGTAAGTGTGAGTAGGACGAATGGAATACGGAACCAAAAAAGGGAGAAATTTAAAATAGCATCTCCGCTAGGAGACAGACAGAGAAAGTCGATTAAACGTAAAAAAAACTCATCCATTTGGATTGAAGTTGCAAACGGATCGCGTTCGATCAAATTGACTAACTACACGGAAAACAAAACATTTTTCGTTACATAAAATCTGTGATTCTCGGTAGGAAAAGTGAAAAATCGTCTGTGAATCAGTAGGCATCCCGAAAATCGGTAGGACTACCGATAAATCGGTAGGTATGGCCACCCTGCAAATAGATCATCTCACGACCACACATACGACGAACTGTCAAGTCAATTCTAGATCAACATGTGAAATGGGCCTCTGTTCCAAATGAAAACAATGGATTTAAACGGCGATTTCTCGCGGGTTCAGACTCATTCAGGCAAACCAACAGCAGAATCTGGTAGAGTAAGTTTGCTCTATCAAACGGTGTAGTTAGTTTGCGTGGACGTGTTGTGATTCATAGGCAATCGTGTAAAGTCATTATTTACATTCGGCTCATGGGACCTTATAACATGTTGCTCTAGAAGTAATAGTCTGAAGGGCCTAATAGAGATTTAATGGCACGATATTTCTGATCCTCTCAAAAGCATTGTTCTGCCAATGCTTCGAGTCGAATAATGTTAAAATCATAAAAAGGAAGCTCGATATCTGAAGAGAGCCAAGTTTCACAAAGAGCAAATGCAACACAATCATTATTGTGAACTAAAAACTTAAAAGGATCTAATTTAGGAATGAGACTTCGACAATTCCACTGTAGAACAGTGATCAAATCCCCGACCTCGTTTGGAAAATTATCCATCGAAGGAAATTATTGCTGCAATGAGGGGTCACTTCAAAGTCAATTGCTTCAAGAGGGTCTTCACAGAGAACGTCGGTAGAAGAGCTTCCATCGTTGGAGGAATATAACTTCCTTTCCAATCTGATCTTGGACAGCGCGCTTCGAGCTCAAACTCGGCCGGTTCCAGACACGTCTTTCCGTAGGAAACCTCCTTCCCCTTGGTGGGACCAGCAACGCACTGAAGTTTATCGTAAAAAGTCCGACGCGTTTAAGCTTTTCCGGAAACGTGGAACACCCGTACATTTCGAAGCGTACTCGACTCTTGAACGCGAACTCAAGAGCCTCATCAAAGCCAAGAAACGCGGTTACTGGCGGCGATTCGTGGACGGATTATCGCGCGAAACGTTCATGAATACGCTTTGGAACGTGGCGCGAAGGATGCGTAACCGGTCTTCGAACAACGAGAGCGAGGAGTACTCAGATCGTTGGATTCTCAAGTTCTCGCGAAAAGTATGTGAAGATGATTCCTCGCGAAACGACAAATTCGGTAGACGAGATCAGCCAGGCTTTTTCAATATTTGCTGAAGCTGTCACTCGCGCTCCTTTCGTGTAGCAATTCGGCTCTCGGGGCTGATTCGATCAAGTTCAACTTGTTGAAGGACCTCCCAGACGTCGCTAAGAGGCGCATGTTGAACTTGTTTTGTCAGTTGCTGGAGCTCAATATTGTTCCAGATGATTGGATGCGAGTGAGAGTAAGGCCTGTACTAAAAAAAAAGCACCAGACAAAAGTGTTCGCCAAAAATTTATTTTAAGTCGGATTTTCTTGAATCTTTCAGGGAATGAACATATTGATTATGTTTCGGCATAATAACTTTATTCAATTACCTTTGCATCGCTGAAAGCCCGCACCTTTCCCTTAAGACCCCTCATTACATTTTGTGCAATGGTGGAGCCGACGTTTTTGGTCACTTTCATCCATTTTTTCTTTAACTCCAGCTCGTTCTTAAACACTTTGGACGATTTTCGAACTTTGGCCTTCATTTTGCCTCAAAATCTTTCCACCGGACGAATCTCTGGTGAATTTGGGGGGTTGGCGGTTTTTGGTACAAAAACAACGTTATTGTCTCTGTACCAATCCAACGTCGATCGCGCGTAATGGCATGATGCCAGATCCGGCCAAAATAATGTCTCGCCTCCGTGGGACCGCAGGAAGGGCAACAGACGCTTCTGGAGGCACTCGGTGCGGTAAATTTCGCTGTTGATGGTACCCATTGTGATGTACGGTTTACTCAGTTTACCGCATTGGCATATGGCCTGCCAGAGCAAGTATTTTTTGGCGAATTTGTCCACTTTCTTCTTCCTTATGTCTTCCGGAACATCAAACCGTGATTTGGCAACGTAGAACTCCAGCCCCGGTATTTTCTTTGCGTCTGCCTTGATGTAGGTTTCGTTAACCACTCTCGATACAGCTTCCTTGCGCGGGATTTGGCCGCCGTGTGTTGTTGATCACGCCGGTTCGGTGCCTTCCGGACCTTGAATACACGAAGCCCAGCTCGTTTCATGGTTTGCTGAACGAACCAGGCGGAACACTTTGCCTTCAGAGCCGCGTCGCGAATCGAAAGGTTCAGATTACGCTTGAAATAATCCAACACCTTCCGGGTCTTCACAGGGTCAGCTGTCTTCGATTTTCTTCCACTTCCAGCCCGCCGCTCGGTCGTCTGGGAATCTTTAAACGATTTTACCACCCGAGACACAGTTGTATGGGTGATTCGCAGTTGTCTTCCGATCCATCTCATGGTCGCAGTCGGATTTTCCATGACGGCGTGCAAAATTCACCGGCGATTTTCTTCTTGTTTCGATGACATCTCAATAACCACTGAACCGATTGTTATGAAATTTTGCACATGTAAACAATTCACTCCAAACTAGTTATACCCAGATTTCCATCAATTTTACCCACGAACATTTTTTTACAACAAGTGAGTGGAAGCACCCTGATGTCATGTGTTCATTTATAGTAAATACGGCACGGCTCAAACGTCAATTTTTTTTCATGAGTTCATCGCGTGTATTGGTCAATGCCTACTGTGATTCTATAAACTAAAAAAATGTCTTAATGGCAGCGTTTTTTTTATGTATCTGGATTTTTTCGTGTTCAACCTTTAGTTATTGAATTAACATTAAATACTTAACATCCACATCCAAGAGTGACGAGCCCTCAGGGTAAATCGCTTGAAATGTTACAACAAATGTTACATGCCAATAGAGAGTTTGGCGAGCATGTTTTAAAACCGAATAAAAGAACAATAGCGTTATGTATTATAAAACGAACCTTTGAATTACGGCATCATGGTAGAAGTAAACTCGATCAACCGAGTTTATGAATTACAAAATCTAATCCGGATAATTCACCGTATGAATATGCACGAAATCACTCCTTCTACTAGATGGCAGCACACAGCTTTGCACACGAAACAACCAACTAGCCGGCACGTACCTGCCCGCACAGCATACGGGGCTAGGGCACGTATAATTTATGAATGAATGCCACCACCAACACGCAAATGCACTTTTTTGTTCACGTCGCTCGTAGGCGCCTTATTACCTTGCGACGCGTTCGGGATTTATGAATGAAAATCGCGCAACAACCCAGATCCCAGAAAGACTTTAAGCCAGCCATCAAGTGTTTACCGATGGTGCGGCACGGCACAAGCTGCTACAACATAGTAATTGATGCCTGCTCTGTAGGTTGTTGTTGCAGAGTAGGTTCGACGACGTAACCGACGGCGGCTTATCTCGGTGCGGTGCATGTTCGACAGGGATCGAAAATCGAACGCTGATTAGGCATGGAGTTTTCTATCAATTTTGTCTTAAGCCTCAAGCGATTGCAGGTCCGGCTCGTAGGAAGACGGAAGAACGGATAGTTTGGATTGCCTAAGAAGTGCCTATTTATCACCACGTGCACAGTGTGATTACTAGTAACGAAGTCACCACGAGCAGGTGGCAAGTTACCGGTATGCAAATTGATCTGAAAGTGGGTAATTAGACTGGAAAGTAGGAACGATTCGAAAAGATTCAAGATGCATGACATGTCGTTTTCTGTTTTCGAATCCGAAGGGATTCGGTAAAAGGGCTTTAAATGTGTCTTGTTCGTGTCCCAAATAAAGCAATAAAGAAGAGTGATGTATTCAAGCAATTAATTTGGTGTCCAACCACAGCAACTGCGCTATCAAATTTTATTCGAATCAATCACCATTGCGTGGCAATCGAACGTCAGTAAATATGTTGACAAATAATGAGTGTCCATCATTTCATAAACATTTGTCACATTTGCATTTTTATTGCTGTTTATATGACTTTACAAAGCCATCCACTATTCGTACTGACCGTCCTTCGCTGGTCCATCCAATATCCTACAAGATTTATGAACAGTTGAGCAAAAGTACGATGTTTGAATGTTTTCGCTGCGCGCGCGTGCCCCAAACGACCAAGCCACGATAGCCCAAAGTCTTATCGCCCGTAGCAATCTATCACACTTTACTACACACCGGGGACATCTATTTAGGGGACGCCATCAACCGCAGCGCAGCCATCGACATTAACAGATATGTCACACATTTTCGCCCAGCTCGAAGATGCCAAGCCCTAATGAATATTTTCTCCATAAAATGATCATTTTCGGTAGAAAAAATCTAACCAAATTAATAAAATCCGAAAAATGGACGAATCTCCGACGTGACATAAACATGCTATCCTCCGATCGATTGAACAGGGGACAACATACCGCCGCCGTTCATATAAATAAAATAGTGATGTGTTGTCACGCCGTTCGGGGGCTTCGCTTTTCTATTTATTTTTTCTCTAAATTTTAGTGCATGTTGTTTTAGAGTCAATAAATAATCTGAGAAAGTGGATTTGCTCGAACGCGCAGTGTGCGCGCTACGTCACTTTTCGGAAATCAACCGAACTTGATATTCTGCTGAGCTATGCAACTCCATTATCCAAAAAAAAAATAAACATGGTCAGACTGTCTCTAAAATGCTGCTTGACAAATGGACTCAGGTGGAAGTTTTCGCAGAGCATCCCACCGATATGAAATTAACAATTCAATTTGCTCTGAAAAGATATGTTAATGGGATCATCATTCGACCGGATGGGTGTGTCCCGAAAACAGAAAAGATGGCACTCTCAGCATGGCGGGAGCCTCAATAATCGCACGCGTCCAGCTAACTGTCGATCGATCGGTCTAATCCGAACTTGATAACGACCCTATCGGAAAGTTCCAATTATGTGAAATGGCTAGCAGTTACGTTTGACAACTAGTGGCAATAAATTACGGTAGAAATTCATGAGTGCTTATGTTGATCACCTGTCGTGGTTCCGTAAATTATTGCTTGAATCCAAAAGGCATTCAAATTTCTTCTGCTGGATTTCTCAGTGATACGCACACAGTTTTGAGCAAAATTCAGTCCAATGATCCTTAAGCTGGCTTACATTGAGATCAGTGCTAAATTTAAATCTTGTTCAAACCATACCAATGCATCACACAATCGCCCAAGAACAAGAACACACAATCCCATGATCCATCGTGTAGTTAACCGCCAATAATAGATGACGTAACGGCAGACTTAAGCCTACGCCAGCGCATTTTGTTTCGATCTCAAAGCTTGAATACGCACAGCAGGACGACGACGACAAAAAACGATGACGGCATGTGAGGTGTGCTTCTGGTACCAACATTTCGAAAAAGGTCGTCCACTTCTTCGACATTGCAGCTGTAGTCAGCGAACGACCCCCGCACACTCGTAATGTCCCCGACGCGACGAAGCGTTCATTCATAATTTTGAAACATGCTTTTTCCACTTTGCTGTTAGATCTCGATTGACGAACAACGAGCGAATGGAACGGGACGAACGGGTGGGTGGGAGCTTGATAGAGAGAGACAGTGACTAGCGGATACGGTTTACTCCTCCGCTCGGATTTTATGAATGAAATCACTGCTCTTGGAGTGTTAATACGGCTAATACATTTAAGCCGGGCGCTGATACCTCCTCTGCATGTCAACCAGCCGCCCGACCTCCGGAGCCCCTTCTTCGCGGAGGGTTGTGTATCGATATTGAATGATAATTTATTATTTATATTTTATGCCGATCGGGCAGAGAGAAGAAAAAAGGACCATTATAATAATGTATTCAAATGAGTACGCCACCGCAAAGCTAGAGAGAATTCTATTCAATCCAAACAAGCAATCGAACGGCTTCTAGTTGTAGTTTTGGTTATAATCATGGGCTTCTTAACTGGTTAAATTTAATGGTTTCTTGATTCTTCGCTTGGAATTTTCAAATAAGCAACTGATTATTTAAAGTTTCCAATGACCCAAATCCTCGTTGTTTTCATGTGAAATATTATCTCCGCCACAACAATTCAGTGTATTGCGAGCCCCTTGAATTTTGTAGAGCACAAATCTGGGACGTTATTCAGTCTGTTCCCATACTTGCTTTTTTCCCTTTGATTTGTTTTCCGTCGATCTCCAACGCCAGGGAGGCAGCTCCCACACCTGGACCCTACGCTATCGACCCATCAACTCATGAACCGGGAACCACGGCTTTACTTCCCCCGCGAAGGAAGGCGTGATCAGAGATGTTATGCTTCAGAACATCCCGGCGACGCCGACTGAGATTGAACCCAGGCCAGCTGAGGTTAGAGGCAAGCACGCTTACCACTATACCACCAGCGCAACTGTACCCACTTTTTTGAACTCTTTATTTGTTCCAAATTCAAAATAAATTTCATTTCATTTTAGCCTAGGTGCTCCAGTTACTACAGTAACTTACCAGCCTTAATTGTTATGATATAAATCTAAGTGTTTTTACATTGTTCCTGCCTTGGCAATTTAGTATTTTAAACCTGCATGTCAGTATAACAATTGAAATCTTAAAACTAAAAACTAAAACTAAATCGTATCTAAGTATAAAGGGAATTAATCGTTGCAATTGAGGATTTGTTCTAAAGTCTCAACATTCGAAATTCTATGTACCTCAGTAGTACTGTACCAGGGAGGCAACTGCAAAATCATCTTCAGAACTTTGTTCTGAATCCTTTGAAGTGCTTTTTTCCTGATAGTGCAACAACTAGACCATACCCTAGTAGCACTCTTGTTATAAATTGGTGTTGGAAACTTATATACGACTTATTTCAGTTATAAACAAGTTGCTACTACTTTTTGGGACAGAATTGTGCTACTTGGGTATTGGCACAGCGTAATGCATGGCCGGTCTAAAAAGTTGTTTAAATATTAGAAGTTTATTCGTCATGCAAAGTTTGGATTTCCTGTTTATAAGAGGATACAAATATTTTATATATTTCTTAAATTAGGCTTGAATGCCCTCAATGTGATCTTTAAAAGTTAATTTTTGGTCAAGTATTAATCCAAGATATTTCACTTGGTTTGACCAGGAAATTGGAACTCCGTTCATAGTGACTATGTGACTACTACTAGGTTTCAAAAAGGAAGCTCTAGGCTTATGTGGAAATATTATAAGTTGAGTTTTGGGTTGGGTTGGGTGAAATCTTCCATTTTTGTAAATAAGAAGAGAAAATATCTATCTGCTGCAAATAACACGAAGTCTTCTTCCTTTAGCGGAAATGCCTGTGTCATCAGCGAACAAAGATTTGTGGTAACCCTGAGGCAAATCAGGGAGGTCCGAAGTGAAAATGTTATACAATATAGGCCCAAGAATGCTACCCTGAGGAACTCCTGCTCTAACAGGTAGTCGATTAGATTTGGAATTTTGATAATTTACCTGTGGAGTTCTGTCATTTAAATAATTTTGAACTAATTTCATAATATAAAGTGGAAAATTAAACTTTTTCAATTTAGCAATCAAGCCTTCATGCCAATCACTGTCGAATGCTTTTTCTATGTCCAGAACAGCAACTCCAGTTGAGTGGCCTTCAGATTTGTTTGAACGAATTAAATTGGTAACTCTTAATAGTTGATGAGTAGTTGAATGCCCATGGCGAAATCCAAACTGCTCATCTGCAAAAATTGAGTTCGTATTGATGTGAAGCGTCATTCTATTTAAAATTATCTTTTCAAAAAGTTCACTTATTGAACAAAGCAAACTTATTGGACGGTAGCTAGAAGCTTCAACTGGATTTTTATCCGGCTTCAAAATTGGAACTACTTTTGAATTTTTCCATTTATCAGGAAAGTATGCCAAATGGAAACATCTGTTAAATAATTTTACCAAGAAAGACTAGGTACTCTCTGGGAGTTTTTTATGAGGATATAGAAAATTCCATCATCACCTGGAGCTTTCATATAATGAATCTTTTTAGTTATAGACCTTACTTCGTTCAAATCAGTCCCCCAGGAATCATCAAAAATATTTTCCCGAGAAAAAATATTCAGATAATCCCGAGCAACCTGATTCTCAATAGAACCAGTAAGACGCAAACTGAAATTATGGGAACTCTCGAATTGCTTCTGCTGTTTCTGAGCTTTTTCCAAATTTGTGATCAACATTTTACCACCTTCTTTAAGCGCTGGAATAGGCTTTTGAGGTTTTTTTTTTCAAAAATTTTGTGAGTTTCCAAAAGGGTTTGGAACTCGGGTCTAATTTAGAAACATTATTTTCAAAAGTTTTGTTCCCCAGGGCAGAGAATCGCTTTTTAATTTGTTTTTGCAAATTCCTCCAGATAATTTTCATGGCAGGATCGCATGTTCTTTGATATTGTCTCCTACGGACATTTTTAAGACGGATCAAGAGCTGAAGATCGTCATCTATTATAATTGAATCAAATTTAACCTCGAATTATGGTACTGAGACAGCTCTTGCTTCAACTATAGAAGTAGTCAGAGATTCAAGAGCATAATTAATTTCATCTTTGGTTTGCAAAGGAATGTTTGGATCGTAGTTATATTCCATAAATGTTCGTAATTTCTCCCAATCAGCTCTATGGTAATTGACAGTAGAGCTGTTGGGATTAGAAATTATTTCTTGGGATATTTCAAAAGTTACTGGAAGTTGATCAGAACCAAAGTAAGCATGAGTTACCAATTGGCTACAAAGTTGACAAGAATCAGTTGAGACCAAATCAATAGTTGAGGGATTTCTTGCAGAAGAAAAGCATGTTGTGCTGTTTGGATATTGAATAGTGTAATAACCTGCAGAACAATCATCAAACAGAATATTACCATTGGAATTGTTTTGAGCATTATTCCATGAGCGGTGTTTTGCATTAAAATCACCAATAATGACGAATTTAGACCTATGATGGGTAAGTTTCTAAAGGTCACCCTTGAGAAAATTATTTTGCTGGGCTACGCTTTGGAATGGCAAATAGGCAGCTATAAACGTAAGTTGTCCAAATTTTGATTCAACAGAAACTCCCAAAGTTTGAAAAACTTTGGTTTCAAATAAAGAAAGAATTTTATGGTTGATTCGTCTTTGAACAATTATGGCAACACCAGTACAGGCTCCATCAAGACGATCATTTCTATAAATGAAATAATTTGCGTCCCTCTTAACCTTATGGTTTAAGGAACGTTTCAGTTATAACGGCAATATGCACGTTATGAACTCTCAAAAAGTTAAATAGCTCGTCTTCATTATCTTTAAGAGATCGAGCATTCCAATTTAAAATATTTAATGCTTTAAAATCCATTACTGAATTTTAAAGTCATGACAATATTGTGTGCAAATTTTACTCCAGTTTGAATAGCGTCAAACACGGAGTTAGATTTAAGCATATCAGAAATCATGTCAATTAATGATTTCTGTAAAAAATCCATTTTAGGGGCAGTAACGCTTAATAGGTCAAAATTTTCCAAATTTCCCTTAGAATTACGTTGGTTAGTATTTTGATTTCTACCCGCTGCAATAACGGCATACGTAGCTCCATTAACTCGGTGAACATTGTTAGCATCGAGGGGAGTAGGTACAGATGAAAAATTTGAAGCAGGGGTGATATTTGAACCTACGGGTACGGATGTAGAATTTGTTCCTCGCTGACCGTTCTTGACAGCAGAGGAATTTGTACATGGTCGGAAACGTGGAGCGTTTCCTACCTGTCGCTTAGAACGAGATTGTAGGATCGCTTTGCAAGTCTTACATTCCCAAAAATTGGATTTGTGGTTTTCACCACAATTTGAACATTTAAATTTCTTAGGATCTTCCTTCACAGGACAGTCGTCCTTTGCGTGAGAGGAATCACCACAATTCATGCATTTAGCTGGCATGTAGCAATTTTTAGTTCCGTGACCCCTTCCCTGGCACTTACGGCACTAGGTGAGGTTTTGGAAATTTCCTCCAGTCTTCCTGCCTGAAGTATTCCCACTTCACTTGGACATGGAACATAAGGCTAGCTTTTTCCAAGGCCTTAAGGTTGTTTAGTTCACTAGACTTGGAGTGAACTAAATAAAAATCATTAGAAATCCCGTTGCGCGAATCGACGTTTCATTTTCATTTTGATTACTTGGAGTGGCACAACTCCAAGTAATTTTACCAGTTCATCTTTGATCTGATCCAGGGATTCACCACTGGGCAGTCCTTTCATGACAACCTTTAACACACATAGTAAAGTTTTGGTGTCGTATGTAACAAATTTGTGCTGCTTCTCAGTAAGATACTTGAGAAGACATTTAAATCCGTCCAAGGTTTCAGCCAATACACGGCATTCACCTCGACGTCCAATTTGTAGTGAAAACTTAACTTTCACGAAATTCAAAAGTTCCATGCGAAGAGCATGGAAATCGGAAGTGGTTATCACAATAGGGGGAATCTTTTCCTTCTTGGCATTAAGCCGGGAAAATTTACTAGAATTTTTCTTGGATGATGGATCATTCTCATCATCCGTGAGCAAATCAAATTGATTGCTCAAATTAATTTCATCAGAAGGGGGATCAAGGGTCAGCCACTTTTTTTTGCGTTTGGGCGCCATGGCGGCAGTAAATTTTTATCCAAATCGACTTCCAAGCTGATTACTATAAGAATCTGAAGAATCGAAGGGGAATTTTCCAAATCAATATCCAAGAAGGATTACCTCGGGTAGGGTCCAAACAAGGATCGAAGAGGAATAAGAGTTGAACAAAGGTAGACATTTTACAGGTTGAGCACTGAAAAGTGCTGTTTAAATTTGTTGTAGCTTTAGGTAGTAGTAACACTTCCTTCAGCAAAAAGCAAGTAGATCCGCACGGCAAGAGAGCACGATGCGGACTTGCCGCTGTTCCCATATTTTTTTTTTTTTTTTTTTTTTTTTTTTTTTTTTTTGTATATCTTTATTAAGGAGACTTTCAGCCGTTGGCTGGCTCGTCTCCGACTTCCCTTTCCCATATTTGCAGTTCGGTAATATATTGTACTGTACAGAAAAAAAGCAAAAGCATGTTAACTTACTCATGGCTGATTTTGAGGGGGGTAACTAGGACAAATGCTTCGGCCCCCGGCCTTGTAGGCAGAGCAAATATTTCTTGTATTTTTTAATTTATCATATATTTCCTTCTAAATCATTTAAATTTTACGTTCAATCGTAAATATTAGTTCTGAACTTCTGATTAAGTTTTATACGTTTCCAATATATATGAGCTTATTGGTCACCAATTGTTGAGTTGAGGTAAAAGATCTTTCAGCAAATTACCTTTGCTAAATTTCAAATTTGCAAATTAAGGACATTTAGGTCATCGATAATTGATGAATGGCTGAGTTCTTTTTGTTTGCTGACCATCGAATGTAATGATCTTAAGAAAATTGAATTTGATGCATTGACGTCTACATTGAACCTTTGTATATGTGGACATCAATGCTTCATGAATGTTTCCAATGCTTTTTATTGATTTGTATTGTTTTTAATAGCATTGAAAGATAGAGAATAAACGCAACATTAAATTTAATACCGTAATTCAGGGGCAAATTGATCACATAAAATGTAAATATGGAAATTAATTCTTACATTAAAGAACATTTTCAAACTTATGGAATTAAAGTCATCAGTCTATGATAATGCTTTCGTTCTGCACGATTAGTTATTATATTAATTTTGACATCTCAAATTGGAAAATCGGGTTAATTTGATAAACCCCTCAAATGGCTTCCGAATGACTTACTACAGGGTGAGTGGTAATTCCTATCAGTGTTTTTTAAACGTTTGTAGTTTTGAATGGGTTAATCACATACATATCTGCAAGTTTTTCTTTTAGAGTGTATTCAAATGTCAACAAGGATTGCAAGTTCGTTTTGAATTTTCATTCATTTGAGACTCGTGGTAATCATTAACGCGAAAAGGGAACTCGTGATAAGCCTGTTTTTGGCAAGATGATAGTGAAATTCTATTTTCAGGCCAAATTACCAGGATTACCAAACCAACAAAATGATCGCGTATATGCAGCAAATCTTTCCGATAATTCTCATGACAAACCGGTTGTTCAAAGTTTCCAGAATGTTTCCCGGCTGATGGTTTGGGGATGTTTCTTCAAAACTTTGAAGGTTCCATTGCTGTTAATTGAACCAGCTGTTTTTTGTTTTCCGTCTCTACCGACGCCAGGGAGGCAGCTCCCACTTCTGAACTCTACCTATCTAACCAACAACTCATGGAACCGTGGATCAACGGTTTTACTTCCCTTCCGAAGGAAGGCGTTATCAGATATTGTATGCGTCGTATAATCCCGGCAGTGCTGACAGGGATTGCACCCAGGCCCTTTGGGGTGAGAGGCAATCACGCTTACCACTACATCACCGGCGCCGCTTATGAACCTGGTGTTAAACTCAACAGCAAATATTGCATCGATAATGCTTTGAAGAACCAACCTGATTTGTGTGTCATGCACTTGTCGTACTCTCAGCGTTAGCTGGCGTTGCTAGATCGCTACTCTTCTCTCCATTTACGCTGCAGCTCCGGCATAATCTGCGTGACTACCCTGCTGACGGCATTCCAAGTGCCCTCCTCTCGACACATTTCAACGACGACATTCTCCACGTTAAGGACGGGCATCTCGCTTCGTACTACCTCGAACCTTGGACAGTCGAAGACCACATGCTCCGGCGTTTCATCGACGTTTCCACACTCCGGACAGAGGGGTGACCTTGTGTGTCCGAACCGATGCAGGTATTTCCTGAAACAACCGTGGCCAGACAGGAACTGCGTTAGGTGGAAGTTGACTTCTCCGTGTTTTCTGTGTGTATTAGTCGATGTGTCCATCTACCGTTCTCCGCCGTGTTCCACTCCTGTTGCCACTTAGCCATCGACTTCACTCTCACAACATTCCGTACTCTTCTAGCTTCTCTCCGCATGTAGCACTCGCTGTCCTCCGCCAGGGTGATGCCGATAGGGATCAATCCGGCGATAACGCATACTGCTTCCAACGAGATGGTTTTGTACGCACTCACGACGCGCATGGCCATGAGCCGGAATGTGCAGCTTAATTTCCGCTGGTTCTGCTTCATTTTCAGCGCTGGATCTCAGTATCGATGACGACACACTAGCCAGAAGATGCGTCTTGCTACTGCTGGGACCAGCGTTGGTCGGCATGATTCAAGCTATCGCGTTGATGGCCTTAGAAGCCTTCGACGTGGCTGTTGAAGTTTAGCCGGTCATCGATCATCACTCCCAGGTATTTTAACACACGCTTCGAAGCTATGGCGTACTCCGTAACGGTAATTTCTGTCCGCTGTACCGCTTTACAGTTACTGACCAATAACACTTCAGTTTTGTGGTGGGCTATCTACAGCTTCGTTCCTTACATCCAGTTAGCAATCATGTCGATCGCCTCGGTTGACAACACTTCCACCTCTTCCAGCGTCTCGCCTGTTACCGTCAAGACGTCGTCGTCTGCCAAGCCGATCTCAACTCCTTTGGGCAGCTTCAGCATTAGTACGCCATCATACATCCCGTTCTGAAGCGTTTAACCAAAGATTGAGCCTTGTGGAACTCCCGCTGTGATCCTAATCGATCTCTGCTCCAAGTCTGTCTCGTAGACTAGAATCCGGTTCTGGAAATAACTCCTCAGGATCTTGCACATGTAGTCAGCGACCTTCATTCAATGCAGCGCTTAGGCGATGGTATCCCATCTGGCGCTGTTGAACGAATTCTTGACGTCGATCGTTATCACGGCGCAATTTCGATCTCCACTACGCTTCTGTTTGGACACCTTCTTGGCGCTCTCGACCACTGTCCAAATTGCATCCACCATCGATCTCCCTTTCCGGAATCCGAACTGCCACTCCGACAATCCGTGCTCACTCTTCCTGCATTTCGTCAGCTTGTTTAGGATGATCCTCTCCAAGAGTTTTCCGAGTGTATCCAACAAGCATATAGGCCTGTACGATGCTGGATCCCCCGGTGGTTTTCCTGGTTTCGGCAGCAACACTAGCTTCTGTATCTTCCACCTGTCAGGGAAGTGACCCTCGTCCAGGATTTTTTGCAGCACCATCCTGAACATGTCCGGGGATGCCTGAATCGCCGCTTTCAACGCAACGTTGGGGATTCCATCCGGACCGGGAGCTTTCTTAACCTTCAATCCTTTCGCCACTGCTACGAGTTCCTCGTTGGTGACTTCGACGTTATCTTTCTCTCTCTCTTTCTCTCTCCTTCTCCGTACGGTGTAGGTGGCCAGCGGGCAGCGTTGGACCTCTGATCTTCGCCATCACGACTCGGTATCCGTTGTCCCAGGGGTTGGCATCAGCGTCTCGACACAGCTCCTTGTTTAAGTGCGGCCTTGGCCACTCGAAACACTCCTCTTCTTTCCTCTCTGTCTGCTTCCGTTCTTGCTCTCTGAACACGTCTTCTGGCACTAAGACAACTAGCGCGGAGAGTGCTAAGTGCCTCGTTATTTGGCAGTCTGTTATTTGGCTCCAGTATCCTCGGCATGGTCGTGTCACATGCTCTCACTAACATTTCTGTCAGCTCGTCCGCGTTTAGATCTGCGGGACTCCTGTGCACACGAAGTGCCTCAACGAAAAGATCCTTGTCGAAAGCCTTCGTTTTCCATTTCCATGCCGATGCCATATCGGACCGCTTGATGGTCGCTATGGGTATATCCTTCACACACTCTCCAATCCATGTTTGCCACCAGCGACGGACTGCAGAAAGTGACGCCAAAAATGGATTCCCGGCCATCTCTGCGAAAAGTGCTGCAGGTGCCATTATTGGCCAGCATAACTTCCAGTTTGCCAGAGCTTCCAGCAGACTGTGCCCTCTTGCATTGGAACATCTGCTTCCTCACTCCACTGCCCAAGCATTGAAGTCTCCTCCGGTGACTACCGGTCGTCGTTCGATCAGCTCTTCGGTAAGTCCATCCAGCATCTCATGGAACTTCTACATCGTCCATCTGAGGGGTGCGTGACAACTGCATATGAAGATTCCGTTGATTTTGGCGATCACGAAACCTTCGTATGAGCTCGCAACCACTTCTTGAATATGGTATCTGTCCATAACTTGTAAAGCCGCCATCCCAGCTCTATCCGCCACCCAGTTGCCGTTATCGGGAGGGACTCGATACGCTTCCGCAATGATTCAGGTTTGTAAAATTCTTTAAAACCTTAATAAAACTTGCAATGTAACTTGGAGGTCACCTCCATTACTGTTGGCCTGCCATCGCCTTTTTGTATGCTAGGCATTTGAAGCCTCCCGTCGTTTCCGTTCTCTTTTTTGCAGAGCATGCACCTCGATCGCTTTTTGCAGCCTCTTGCAATGTGACGTTTGTCCCCACATTTCCTGCACAGATCAGATATCAGGGCCATTGTAGTTCCTCACCTGGTGACCAAAACCCATGTACTTGAAGCATCCTTCCGCTCGCTCCTTCGCCAAGAGATTTTTCAACGAGCTCCTTGAAGGCTGAGCTCTTGATCGAAGGATCCTTCTTCAGCTCAAAGAGCATCTCGTCCTTTTAGGTGCATCTGGTTTTCACCACGTTCTCTCTTAGTTCCTTCAACTCCGGATCCTCTTGAATTTTCCGGAGGAGTACGCCATTTTAACTTTTGCTTCGACTATCAGTGCATCACCCTTACTTCGCTCCCGATGAGGCCTAGGTTTCTCCTTTGGGAATATTCGTGTTTATTCCACTTCTCGCGCGAATCGAGATGGCCATTCTCGTTTTCTTCTCGCGTGACAATTCAAGTTCAAGTCCTTCGACGAACAATTTCTTCCCTGCGGGGATTTAAGTCAGCGTGTTTTAAATCTCAGCCCGAGTCTCCCCTCCTGTCGTCGAGTTCACACAATCTGTAGGCGAATCTCATCGACCAGAAGAAGAAGGGTTTAGCCTTCGCCAACAACTCGACTTCCGATAGGAAGCCGGTTTTGCCCTTCTTACAGAGAAGGGTATACATATCAAGTGCCAGGTGATAGGTATTGTAGTCCTCCTATTGAACGCTCTTGAAAATCTTAGGAATTCGAAGATCTGGAGATAAAACAAGATCTGACAAAATTTGGATTATTCGTACAAAACAGCATATCTCCTAAACAACTGATTCATATTTGACAAAACAGTTGCCAAACGAAAGGTATTTAAATCCCACAGTACTTAAGCTGGGATCAGACATTCTTGAGTTATGACCGCGAATGATTTGGAAATGCCAGGTTATGGGTGCAAAACATCATATCTTCTTAATAACTGAACCATGTTTGACAAAACAACCGCCAAACGAATGGAATTGAAGTCCCACTGTACTTTATTTAAACATATTTAGAGTTAGTCCAGAAGTTCTGAAGTTATGACCTGAATAAAGTCTGGGTTTGTCAGTTCATTGGTACAAAATCACATATCTTCCCAACTACCGAACCAAATTTGACAAACAGCCGTATCCTTTCGTTAGGTGGTATCCTAGCTGGGAATATCTATTCCAGTATCCTAGCTGGGAAAACTGCTTTTGGTTTGTCACACGGACTCTACAATAATATGATTTTATTACCAAAATATTTTCAAAAGCTTAACAAATAAAATCTTACCGTTTCACTTCTATTTTCACGCTTTTCAAACGTTCTCGATTGCTTCTGACGTATCGACAACACTCGCATGAAAAAGTCATTCCGATCCGAGTTTTGTCTATATACATCGACTATGGGAATACACCGAAAGTTCATCGGAGTTCATTCGTATCGACAATTGTCACTCTATTCGAGTACGGGAATTGGGTGACATAAACGACTCGACTCGGTACGCGTCACGCGAGAAGCGGAATAAACACAATTATTTCTCCATACATTTCAACCAATATCCCCATATAAATTTTAAATCAAAAATGCCAGCTCGTGTTACATCCGATTGTGCTGAAATTACCAGAGAGTAGTTTTGTCACCTAATGGGGTTGGCCCGTTGGAAAATCAACAAATCAAGGGGTTGGCAAAAATGATAAAATTGGGCAAACCAAGTTGATTACATTTGAAAGTATACTTAAAGCTGCCCAATGCATACCAAGTCATTAGTCTGCTTTAGTATTCTCTGCTGATCTGCTTATTACTAAACTATAGTTAACCGTTTTCTTGCATTTGTACATAGAGGCTCCTTCATACGTCACTTACTCTTGGTGTTGAAGGAAGAAAATTCGAATTCGGTTAAATCAAAGTAGGCGTGCAAAACAAGAGTAGGCGTTGCAAAGCCGCGTGTGGTAAAAGTTTTGATTAAAAATTCTAAATTGTAGTGAGCGGTTGACAGGACAAGAAAGTGATTCGTAGTGTCTATTGTAGTGATTGGTTGACTGAATAAGCAGTGGTTCTTGTGGCAGGTGAGTCCCGGTGTCTATTGTAGGGCTAAAAAGTAGAAGGGTATGTGCCTAGGGGCACGAACGGACCCAAGTAACCAAAAGTTCCGCATTCAACACTTCCAAGTTCCATAAAGTTCAAATAAAGTTCCGACAGAACTTTCAAGCCACATGAAGCAATCCGCACAAATTTTTTTTTGTAACAAAATTTAATGTACGTAAATATGAAATAATCAGTGGCCCGAATAAATCATAATTCTTATATTTATGCAACATTGCATATCACAAACATCCAAAAATAAAAAATAAAATAAAAAAGAATTTCCTGGATTCGAACCCTTGTATTTGGCATGTGATCTACGATTGCTAACCACTGCGCCACAAGTGTGATGAAATAATATGTGGGCAAACACCAATTTAAATTCATCAAGGTGTTGTGTTTCGTACTCAAGTCAGTCAGCTGGCTCAGAAAACTCCAACAATAGGCGGGACAACAGCTCACTTTAATATATTTCAGATGACGTAGTGGTTCGTGCTGAGACTCTCTCGCAGAAGGACTGGGTTTAATTCTTCAAACAGCTCCATTATTAATACTAATGCTGATAAATCAATACACATTAATACCTGCCTTTAGAAATAACTTTCATAAAAGTGCAAACTAAATATAGAATTGGTGTAGAGGACAAAAACCATTTTTAATTAATTTTCTAAAGGTTCCGTTCAAGTTCCGCCAGAGGCTGCTTAGAATGCTCTTCAATTATGGTACCGGAACTTTCAAGTTCTTATAACGACTTAAAAATGAGGCTGCTTAGAATTCTATAGACCACCTTCAACCAAGGTGCTTAAGCCATAAATAGCTTTTTATCAGAACTATTGGTTACTTGGGGAAGCTTGACGTAGGACCGCTAATGGACGGAACAAATGTGAAATCAGTTAAAAGGATCAATCATCAATTATCTTAACTCTTTCCGTTTTTTTATTTGTAAGCGTATCAAATTTGTAGTATTTATTTCAAAGAGAAAGTTGATGAAGAGAATCCAAGGGACTGTCAATTTGAGTATTTTCAATTCATCTACCCTACTTTAAAAGATGTATTTTGAATTTTTTTTTGTTATTTATGAATTTTTAAGTTTTGTGCATTTTGGTATTAAAGTGTATTCAATTCACCCCTCACAGGATTTCCTTCTGAATTATATGAATAGGGCGGGGCAGAAAGTATCGTTTGGGCAGAATATGTAAAAAAGGAAGGACTTCGAGAGATGGAACTCGTGAGAGCTAATTTTCTCACAAATATGATTGTATTGGCTTTCTGGGGACTGAATATACACCCAAAGCGAATTATTCCCACTTCTCTCAAATTCTATTGGATTTATAACACTTCCTACCAGAGTGTGTTCTGGAAAATAGTCGGACGATGATTAATCTCACCAATACATTCGAGCCTACAATTCCATACCTTCTATAGATACTAGGTTGAGCCTTGATAGCTAGCTGCTTGCGGGAACTGATGACCTTGACAAATGTCCAAATAATACTCTTAACAAATTTATGGTGGTCCTGAAAAGGACCGTTATGTAATGATGGTTGAGTAATGCTGAGCTGAGCACGACGAGCTACTGCTTCCGATCCTAGCCTAGCGGTGGGACTTCTTCCTCCTTCTCTATGGTTGCTCATATGAGCTCTGCAGCTCGCTGCTTGCAGGCAGCCTTTCGTTGTTGTTGTTGTTGTTGTTGTTGAAAGCACTCCTGCTGCTGCTGGACTGGACACCACCACTTACGGTGATTGAATGAGCACCGTTCAGTGGGACCGCATCGAATTCGATTTTTTTTTAAGTCTGTGTTAGGGAATGCGCTGTTTTCAGACATTCGGTGATAATTTTGATCACCATTGCAACAGTTGGACATTTGGTATTTTGCAATAGTGATCTTTTGAAAATTAACTAAGTGTTCCTTTTTGCATATTGGTAGATAAATTTCCAATCGTTTGGCTTACTTAGAATTAAAATCTATCTGCTATTGGTCGAAACCTAACCTCTTTTCGTAATGTGCATTTTGGTTTTTTGAAATTGCGTGGATTCTATAGATCCTGTGGAGATCTATCTAGCCCTGATGTACGTGTTGGTAGAGGGAAAAATGTAAACTTTGCGGGAGACGATGTCTTAACACTCGAAAGCAATTTTGTAAAATATGAAGTAAACAAATCCTAGCTAGTTCTGCATGATGATTTTGTTTGATTTTATTTATTTGTAAAGTCGCCGGGAAATACCAGCTGGCGATTTGTTTTTTATGATAACTCCTTACTTGAAAACAGGCAAAACCTCACAAACAGGCTGCTTTTTCATGGTATACAGTGTGATAATTCAATAATCAAAAAATTATATCAACATTTAGTGGCAAACCATTCATAAGTTTTGGTAACATACAAAAAATTCAATAATCCACATTAAATTTCATATGTAAGCGCCGATTGAAACAGTCTTTTCGACGTCACTACAAGGGGGATTGATAAAACGAAAGAAACGAATCGTGCGGAATGAAAGCCGAGGAAAAACTAATTGCACCAGTATATTCAGGCCTACAATTCCACACCTTCTATGGACAGGTTGAGCCTTGATAGCTAGCTGCTTGCGGGAACTGATGACCTTGATCAATGTCCAAATAATACTCTTTAACAAATTTTTGGCGGCCCTGAAAAGGACCGTTTTGTAGGGATGGTTGATTAATTGTGAGCTGGTTGTTCAATACGGATGAGACTGTCGAGCTGTATGTCGTTTGGAGCGAGGGTGACACGCTTGGCTTAGATGACCGACCCGCAGCGACTCACGAAGAGCTACTGATTCCGATCCATAGCATAGCGGTGCAGCTTCTTTCTCCTTTGATGGTTGCTTATGTGGGCTCTGCAGCTCGCTGCTTGCAGGCAGCCTTTCGTTGTTACTGGTGAACAATTTTCAACGCCACACGCCGAAAACACAGCTACTGCTGCTACTGCTGCTACTAATTTCGACGACCGAACACCACCACACAGTGGTGTTGTCGTTGGGAGCGTGTGGTTCTAAGTATGGCGATGAGTGTGTAAAATATTACGCAATTCCATCCTCCCTATTCGCACGCGCCCGAGGATCGGAGGCGAATGCCACTTCGACTTGTCCCGTCTACTTACTACTCTCTGTTGACTGTGCTGAGGAAGCAGCATATGCATGTAGATAATTGGTGGATTTGTTGATTAATTCGACGCTTTTGGACAATGCTGGACATTTACCAGTTTTTCAATAGTTTCTTGTTGAAAATCAACATTCGGAAGCATTGTTAACGATACGTAGCCATATTTCTGATCGATTGGTGATAAAATTATTGAAATTGAACCAGGGGCAGCTGAGTTACTAACGTTCAAAATCTTTCTTAATTTGTTACATGTTCCATTTTCGGTTTTCACAAAGTGTACCCCCATATAGAAATCAAAGACGTAGTCCTACGTCAGAAAATGTTTTTCGGAACTATGAAATCATGATATAGTATAATACTTATTAGTACTTGTAAGTTACAAGAAGAGGTCATGAAGTATATGTTTGACACATAAAATCTGTCAAAATAGCTTTCAGTGCGTCACAATCAGCGATTTTACGACTCGTGAGCGCTCACTCTGAGTGAACGCTCACGAATCATAAACACTTAGAAAAAAATCATGTTAATTTAGGTGCTCTGAGACTGACATATACGAGCGTCAATTATGACATAAAATTGAGTCATAACAGACGCGAAATTCAATTCAATCAAACATACTTTTGATCTTTTCAGTCTCGGAGCACTTAATTTTACATGACATGTTTGTTCACGTCTCATTCTTTACGTCAAAAATGTTTTCCGTCACGTGTAAGATTAGGTATTTCTAAGTGTGTAAGATCGCTAATTGTGACGCTCTCAAAGCGAAATTGACAGGTTTTATGAGCCAAACACATACTTTACTACCTCTTCTGGTTACTTACAAGTGCAACATAGCATTATTGCATCTAATGATTGCATAATTCCGAATAATATTTTTTTTATAGCAAGTGAGTCAAAATTCCTGAAGTGGACCACTGATTTTTCACAAATCATTGGATTCCGTTCAAAATACGTCTATATATTTCTCTTACCACGACAAACAATAACCCAAAATATTTCGGCAAAATTCGCATTTTAACAAAAGTTATAATTAATTAAGTTTTTTGGACCCTTTTTCGAAAAAAAAATCTTATCTCTAGATCGGGCCAATGAATTTTTCTCCAGTTTTGATATAACCACAAGAAGACATGTTTCTTCCAAAATCACTAAAATTTATTTATCAAAAATGTAATTTGTTTATAATAATTACAATTTTTTATAAACAAATGCAATTTTTTGTTCTCCGCGATACAAGATTGTTTTTTTTTTTAGAATTGTTCCTTGACTTTTTTCCCATACAGAACCGTTTCAACATTTTTGTCACCAGTATTGGGAGCCGAGTTATAGCAATTTTTGTAACGCGCCGCACCAAGCGCGCGGCGCCGCGTCGCGCCGCTCGCGCGCCAAGCGAGTCGCGACGCGCTCTTGGTCCGAACTCGTTTATACAAGTGAATTTTTAGTTTGGGCGCATATCACGCTTCCAATTGTTTTTAGTCTTGCTTTCGGCGTGCAGGAAGTACCATTAATTTTTTTTATAATGGGTCGTGCAAAAGTATGCTCTAATCCGTTGCAAAAGCCCAATCATAAAAAGGTCTACAAAAACCTTTACCTTGTTGCAAAGACCTGGAATGATAAGTTTCAGCAGTTAATTTGACTTTACGTGTGTAATAATTGTCGCAAAAGTATCTACAGCCAGAGTGATGTAATTATTCGACCAATTGATCCTGTTCCCGAGGAGCTTGCAAAATCCGAAGCAGAGTAAGTGGATTTTTACGTTTATTATATTATTTAAAATTTGGGAATGGAAAATCGGTTCTGATGAAATCACAAAGCACATATGATTTTACAAAATAATGATAAAGTTGAGAATATTATAAAATTGTTATTTATCTGTAGTTCTCTCAAAACCTAAGAATTTTTAACGTTTAGCATATCAGATGACGGGAGTAATGTCCGACAGGACGACGAAAAAATCGACCCAACCTTTCAGTTCAAAGAGATAGACGATGTCTTGAAGATTCAGAAAATTAATAGTGTGTTGCATGATTTCGGGGAACCCCTAATAAAAAAGAAACGTGTTACCCAATTCGATAATAGTTATCGCGATAAAGTTGCTGCGGCGGTGAATAAGATTTCATCAAATAAGGCATCGATGCAAAATAAGAGTGGATCTGACTCAATCATTAGAGACGTAAAAGCAGCGTTGAGTCAGCGAGACAAGCGATGCGAAAAAATCCAAATTTTGACCACTCTTCCTTCGGAATGGACTTTAAAAAAAGTTTACGACGAGTTCGGGGTTTCTCGGCGAATGGCAAAGCAGGCCCGAAAACAGAGGAGCAAATCGGGATATAGCTCGCAGCCCCCGAGAAAGAAAGGACGTAAGTTAATCGACGAACATGTGGACAAAGTTCGAGATTTTTACAGATCCGATTATGCTAGCCGAATGATGCCAGGGATGAAGGACTGCGTATCGGTTGCGACTTCTGGCAAAAGGGTTCTGGTTCAGAAGAGATTGCTTCTTTTCAAACTTGAAGATCTGCATTCTCAGTTCAAACAGGAATTCCCTGACATACAAATATGCCTTTCCACGTTTCGAAAACTGAGACCACGAGAGTGCGTTATACCTGGACAAAGTGGTACGCATAATGTTTCCGTTTGCAAAATCCACCAGAATTTCAAGCTCAAAATCTGTGGCATCAAAGAAGAAATGAAGAGACAAGGAGTCATATTCAACGAGACCTACCAGGACTTCATCGACGGCGCGGTTTGTGAGGAACCGAATTCCACGTGTTTCTTGTCTGCATGTGAAGAATGCCCTGGAGTGGAATGGGTGACTGAAAAATTAGGACGGCTTTTCTCGAAACACGACATAGAAGAGATAACGTTTAGCCACTGGACAAGTACCGACAGGTTTATATTTACGATTATTTATGCATCTACATGATTTTTTATTTTTTTTTCTGCATGATTTGCGTTTTGTTTTTGAACTTTTAGGTGTGAAATTTTGCATGTCACGGAAAAGAAAGAAGACTTTCTGAAAACATTGCATGATGACCTAGAAGTTTTGCTGAAGCATGATTTCCTAGCGAAAAGTAAGGCGTCGTATTTCGCGGAAATGAAAGAAACTGTGGCCGAGGGTACGTTTGTCATCAGTTTGGGTTTTGCTGAGAATTATTCATTCAGCATTCAAGACGCCATTCAGTCTCAGCATTGGTCAAAACAGCAAGCAACGGTCCATCCATATGTTGTATATTATCGCGAAAACGGTAAAACAAAGCACGACAATTTGGTTATCATTTCGGAAAAGCTTGGTCACGACGCGAATGCGGTGCATTTATTCAATTCCAAAGCAATTGCGTACTTAAAGAAAAAGTTTGGAGAGAGTAATGTTAAAATGATTATATATTTTTCCGACGGAGCGGGATCCCAATACAAAAATAAGTTCAATTTTGTTAATCTCGTGCATCACAAAACAGACTTTGGCGTGAATGCAGAATGGAATTTTTTCGCGACTTCCCACGGGAAAGGGGCGTGCGACGGTATTGGGGGTTTGTAAAAAGACATGTTTTCAAAACTAGTTTGCAACTAGCGGATGAAAATCAAATTTCCTAGGGGAGAAGGAGCTCATCGATTCTTCCGGTTCGCCTCCTAGCATCGTGCTATAAGGTACCAGGCGATAACCAGGGTAGTTGATCGATAGCTCGATGACGTCATTTCGTTGGCGTCTGCAATGGAAAATTCTCATAGCAGGCGTTGACGATGGGACGTTGTCGAGTTGTTGAATAGCAACTATCGTGGTAACTCACCGATTACCTGTCGATCTGCCAAATTTGGAAAGACGTCTGCATTGAATTGTCTCATATAATAATATTCCGCCCACTATATCACAAGAAATTGCGAGTAGCTGAGTGGAATGGAGATAAGTTAAGCATTGGGTACAGGACCAAGTCTCCCCTGGATGGTGCCAAAAGATGAGCGCAATAGAATCATCAAGTTGCCATAAGGCACGGAATGAGACTATTGCATGGCTGGGTAGTCAAAGTCTTCCATTCGTTAGTCATTTCAGGTGGATTAGAACAGGTTTAGGTTTAGGGTGGGCGTTGGCCAGATTTGGATTTTTCAGATGTAATCCTGGATAGGACCCTGTCATTGAACGTCGCGTGAAAGTGGAACTTAATGAAGGCCTAAGTACTTTTTCGTAGTTTTTAGTTTTCGGATTTGAAAGATCGTCGGTTACAGTGGCCTGCTTACTGAGCAGAAAAACGCGGTCCCAGGTCCTTACATATCAAAGAGAATTATGGTCAAATCGCTTGTGTATCGTGTATTTTGCGAAACTCGTTGTTGTCGTTGGTTCCGGGTTTGAATGGATACACAAATTTGAGCAACAGTATTATGTGATATGAGGGGCTCGGTGGCCTTAGAGCAACCGTTTTTGCTTACTGAGCAGAACCATCATGAGACTAATCGCAGGCCCATCCACATTCAAGATTCGTCAATCGTTTTATTTGTTAATATGACTACATGGTAATAACAGCAACTCGGTGAATAAAAAGGTGCTCGTCTGCCTATTGGCAAACGTTTTTGCTTACTGAGCAGAAGACCGTGGGTTTAGTCCCAAGCTCCTTCGCGTTATATGATCGTTAGTACATCAATTCAGCTTATCGTTTACCAAAACGAACCCTGCTGCAAACCCAACCCTCTTATCCAACATCCCAGTGATTCCTCGTGGAAGTGCAGAGGTGTTCTCGGCTTCCATCAAAGCGAGTGTCATGTCAACACAATCCTTCCCATTCCTTTCTTGACCTGTGTTCGGGCGCGGCCGGCGCTGGTATTGCCTTATTTAAGATCACCAGTTTTTACACATTGAGGATGATTGCTAGTCCCAAGCATCGTCTATTGGTTCTCTGTGTAATTACAGCTGATCTGGCAGTAACAGAGTAGCAACCGTGGGCGGTCAATCAAGCTCAAACTCAAGCTCAAGCTCAAGTGGATGAAAATCAAATTTCCACCCCTAAACAACTGTTCGAATGGGCTCAAGGATTTTTCAAAAAAATAACTTTTGATTTTTGTACTCAAACCAAGCATGATCTTCACGCTCAGAAATATGAAAAGCGTTTCAAAACGGCGATAACTGTTAAAAACACGCGGATGTATCATCAATATCTTCCACTAGACGATAAGAATATCGCATGCAAAATCTTTTCGCATGATTCCAGCTTTGTAAAAATTGCCATCTCTAAATAAATCATGTTGTAAATGTTGATACGTGCAATGAATATTATAGTATTGGACTTGTTTTTTTTTTATTATAGAAGGTTCTCATCTTTTAGTTAATAATTTTTACATTATGTGCAGACATTTATTAGAATCAACGCACAGTAAAAATGTCTTTCCCAATGCGTGAACGCGCGAGCGGCGCGACGCGGCGCCGCGCGCTTGGTGCAGCGCGTTACAAAAATTGCTATACTCCGGCTCCCATTACTGGTGACAAAAATGTTGAAACGGTTCTGTATGGGAAAAAAGTCAAGAAATAATTCTAAAAAAAAAAACAATCTTGTATCACCCGGAGAACACCAAAAAAATTGCATTTGTTTATAAAAAATTGTAATTATTATAAACAAATCACATTTTTGATGAATAAATTTTAGTGATTTTGGAAGAAACATGTCTTCTTGTGATTATAAAAAAAAAAACTGGAGAAAAATTCATTGGCCCGATCTAGAGATAAGATTTTTTTCGAAAAAGGATCCAAAAAACTTAATTGTTTATAACTTTTGTTTAAATGCGAATTTTGCCGAAATATTTTGGGTTATTGTTTGTCGTGGTAAGAGCAATATATAGACGTATTTTGAACGGAATCCAATGATTTGTGAAAAATCAGTGGTCCACTTCAGGAATTTTGACTCAAGTAAGTAGAAGCAACCCTGGTTGAGAGTAGAAGAAATGATTTTTATCAGCACCGCCGCGGGGTGCATCGATCGTCCCAAAAATTTGGATTCTTAAAAGATAGACTAAAACAAACATCTCCTCCAAATTTGGTTCAAATCTGAAGAGGTCAAATACACTTTTGTAGTTTTTTCTCGGTCACTTGGTGCGGAATGACCCATAGGTATGTATAATTTTAAATTTATTTATTTATTTATTCGTCAATCAAAATCGTAGAATGCATAATAAAATTAAACCTTATAATCTATTTAGGTCCATTAATGCACAGTGTAGATTATAATAAGACATCATCTGACTTATCGGTCGATATTTTGCGTAGTTAGTGCGCTAGCGATCTTGTAGCTTTAAAGGTGAATTCCGTCCTGAGCGATATTTCACGCGCGGGACGATATTTTGCGAAGGTATGAAAGGGAGAGAAGTACTAGTTGTCTCTCTCATTCCAACGCTAATTTTACTCCGCTTCGCTAATGCACGCTCAGATCTGAATACACCATTAATCGTTCACGTGCGCGTTTAATTTCATTCGTAGTGATACATGATCATAGCCACCTCCGAACAACGCGTCGCAACAGTAATCAATGATAAAACCAAAGTTAAACGAAAAGTCTACCATGAAACGTTATATGGAGCTTAACACGCTAATTACTTCCCTTGCTGAAATTCGTAAATCAAAACCATTAAAACCGGAAATGAGTTAATGGTTATCGGTTTGAAACCTAGGTTCTGATTGTAGATCAGTATCCCGCCTCCGCCAATCCCACGCACCTTCGATAGCGGAGCAATTTTCATCAATCCTTCCGAAAGCTCCACTCGATCAGCACGGGTAAGCCACCTGCATTAGCGCTGAGCCATGTGAAGTCAATTTATCAATGGATCGTTGCAACGCTGCTAGTGGGAGTCTACGTCTGGGGCAAACCACTTACCCGCCGCGTTCGATGCTTGAGTTGTTGGAGTGGTAAACTACAGGCACGGACGGGTAAACCTAGACGCGTGACTCTTAAGAAAATCGTCGCCACCGCCATCCGTCCGGCTCTATCGGTCGCTTCTATCGTCTTAATTAATTTGGATTTAATTTGTGTGGGCAAACATGATCATGAATGATCGCGCTCCGGCAAACGTGCTACGGGGATCTTGACTCCAAATCCATCCACAGTTTCTGGGTGGCAGCCCTATGCTAAATCCATCTTCGTTTCATTTTATCTGAATGCTACCATTATACGTTTTCGGGAATGCCTCGCCATGGAATGGTATTGGTTGAAGGTGGTGGTCTTTTTTCAAATCTGGGGATTGACTGGTAGATTTCCGTTCGGTTCCTGCTAAATATGACCAAATAAGTGTTATGTTATTCCTTCTTCCTACGCATACGCTCGACTGAACTCGAAACAATCCAACGAAAAGTCCGAAGGATGACTACATATAATTTTAACTAATTTGGCGCCATTACTAAAATGTTGGTCGCTCTGTTTTCGGTCTAGCCAGAAAACGGAACAAAAAAGCGAAGAGCTCCTCTGTTTCGTCTTCTGAATTCGTCCAGAGACAAACGATAAAGACAGGCGAAAAAAAAAAATGAACTGAAACGCCTTCGGTTTCATCATATTTCAAGCTTGTTGTTGATGCATCATTTCGTCGTCGTCGTCGTCGTCGTCGGATTTGATGTTTGAGAGGTGTAGGTGTTTCCTGCCTCACCGACCGGCAGATCAATCCGGATGACGTATCTTTTCCATTATTCAAAGTTGTTTTTCATGTGTTGCGGGAGATTCTTTTTTTTCTAATTTATTATTCATTTCGGAATGGTCCAGATACAAGTGTGTGCTATAATCGACTCATTTCCGAATGCCATTGAAATTGACGAAGGGACACGTGATCGGAGTCGCAGTGGAACGGTTTCTGGGTAATGGGTGCTTCATGTTTTGAATCATCCGGTATCCATGCAATAAACTTGAAGATGATTTAATGAATGCATGAGTAACTCACTGTGGACAGTTTTTTAGAGGTTTTAGGCACCATTGCACTCAAGGCTGCTGTAACCGTCAGTGCAAGGTTTGTCAACAATGGTGCAGTTGTTTCAAATGTGATCAATTTCAGCCACTGGACCAAGTTTACCAAACTACGCTTTTGGAACATTTAACTAGTAATGACCCAATTACTACGTTCGCTCTTCATAGGTTCGGATACCGGATGCTGGAGTTCGTAATGTTAAAGCACAATTTCTCGTATGTAGACTATTCGAGAATGTGTAGGATTATTACAGAAATATTTACCACTTTCAGAATTAAATTCGTTCGATCGTCGTCCTGGGGTTTGCCTAATACGGATGGACGGTCTAGCTTATGAATCATTGGCCAGGTAGCCACAAAGCAAGTCGATTTTTTCATCAATGTTCTGACGTACAGCAAGGAAAGAATTGGTATATTTGACTATACCGTTACAGTTAGCTCATCTAGGTAAGGTTGAATGTCAGAACATAAGTGTCGTGATTTTTGGTCGTGTTGCCGTGTGCTCTGACGAATACGTGGTCTTGCTGGTCTTCCATCGCGATCCGTTCTTTGTATGTCGACCCTAATGATACTGATGCTGCTTTGTCAGGTGGCCAGCGTTCGTCACGCCGTCCGAATGTGGAATCTGAGTCTAAGGCACGATTACTGGAAGGGGGAAACCTCGACCGCGGAGCTGCTGCCAGTGCTGCAAAATCTCGACAGTACACGGTGATATTGACAATTTTGCTTAGGTCACTCATTGCAGCCAGCAGTCATAGTCAAGGCAAACCATGTCAATTGTCAATGACAATGCTGTCAGTGACGAACATGTGCAGATTTATTTATTCGCTAAATTTGTAACGAAATTAAATGACTTGAGCAAAACAATTACATGGATCCATGTCGACCCTAATTATTATTATTATTATTATTATTATTATTATTTGATATAATTCATCTGACACTTTTTTGTCTTAATGAATAACATAATGTAGGTTTCATACAAATATACATAAATAAAATTACACAAATTTAGTCAAGTATTACGAAAATGGTCAGTAAACCGTCGTTGCAGCGTGGACACCGGTACGTTGAAGTCGAATAAATGAAAAACTTCATCAAAGGTAGCTGACATAAATCTAACCGGATCATGCTGTCCATATAGGGTATTGCGGGGTTCAAACTGTAGGAAATTTCGTCGTCGTAGTAAACGTTCGGGGGCGTAGATATTCATTCTTGCTAGTAAGGATGGTGAATCAATGTCATTCCTGAGGATTTTAACGACGAACATCGCTTGAGCAACTTGACGTCTATTTTTCAGCGTTTCTATTCCGAGTAGTTGACAACGATCCTGGTATGGTGTCAGATGCTGAGGATGACGCCATGGAAGGTTCCTGAAAGCATAACGTACAAACTTCCTCTGTACAGATTCGATTCGTGTAATCCAACTATCGTGATAAGGACACCAAACGATTGCTCCAAATTCCAGAATTGACCGTACTAGAGCACAGTACAATGACCTCAAACAGAAAACATCATGAAATCCACTAGCAATTTTCATAATGAATCCAAGCTGCCTGTTTGCTCTAGAGATGATGTCATCATAGTGGAACCGGAAAGTGAGTTCTTGATCGAGACTAACTCCCAAGTCTCGAATACGTTGTACCCGCGCTAGAGGTTGCCCGGATAACGAATATGGATATACGATTGGCTTGAACTTTCTGCTGAACGTGATTACCTGACATTTCTCGATGCTGAGAGTCATACAGTTCCTTGTGCACCAGTTTTCGAAGGAATTCAAGATATTCTGCAGTTCGAGACAGTCTTCAAAGCTGTTTACAATGACGTAGACTTTAGCATCATCAGCATAGAAAAGTCGCACTCCCGGTGGCAGAATCAGTGACACATTGTTGATAAACAAGGAGAACAACAGTGGTCCCAGATTGCTCCCTTGTGGTACGCCAGATTGATTAACGAACATCTCCGATTGACTTGAACCGATTTTTACACACAAGGATCTGTTGGTTAGGTACGACCTGAACCAATCCACTGAAGCAGACGCTACACCAATCTTCTCCAGCTTCTTCAGAAGGATGTTATGATCAACCCGATCGAAAGCAGCCTTCAGGTCCATGTAGACAGCGTCCACCTGCTTCCCAGAATCGACTGCTTGAATGCACAGAGAGGTAAATTCAGCAAGGTTTGTTGCAACCGACCTTTTTGGATAGAATCCATGCTGATCAACCGAAATCTAATGTTTAGAGCGGGCAAAAAGAACGTCGTTCACGATGATTTCAAATACCTTTGAACATGCACACAAGGAGGTTATGCCACGGTAATTGCTGACATCTCGTTTATCCCCCTTTTTGAAAACTGGAAACAAGAATGATGATTTCCAATTCGAGGGAAACACTCCTTGTTGAAACGAAAGGTTGAAGAGTTTCATCAAAGGTTGACATAGCGCAGAAGTACATCTTTTCAGCTTTTCATCTAATGATACTGATGCTGCTTTGTCAGGTAGCCAGCGTTCGTCACGCCGTCCGAATGTGGAATCTGAGTCTAAGGCACGATTACTGGAAGGGGGAAACCTCGACCGCGGAGCTGCTGCTGTTTTCCAAGCGAATACCGTTCGCTTCACCGTGTTTATTTCTGTTGATTATGGTAGTACATTGATTTATCATTTTAATTGATTAGCCTATTTGGCTCTTCATCTTTGTTTAATTTGTTAATCTAATTTAATATTTGCGTTTTTCCAAGGGGTGGTCACTCTACACACTTACTTTGCGCCAACATTTTTCTCAGTGTACCTCAGGGTGCCGCAGCTGTATCAGCAGTGCCATGAAGTAGAAGAAGTAATTGAACTGACTTTTGTTTGCTTGTGAATAATGCCTTGTTTGGCAACCCGGTATTTTAACAGCTCTTGTTTTTGTTTTGATTTTCAATGTTTTCAAAAACATCCATCTTCGGCGGAAGGCCGACTCCGCACAACGAACGTCAATCATTAGTCAACCAGTCCTTCTGGGAGCCAGCGGAGGATTTGCACTGAATTTGTTACCGCCCGAGTATCATCCGTCGGAGAACTGGAAACCAACACCGGCCGGAACACACGTCGGACTGATGAAGGACGCACCGCTGACCCGAAACGGACCAGTCAACTTCATTCAACCCGCACAGCAATAGGGCGCAGTGATGATGGTCTACGGACTCGATAACAACACAGCTAACACAGATAAGCAGTTCAATCTGTCCTTCCTGTATGGAAATGTTGTCAGAATAAAGTTCCTGAAGACCAAAGAGGGTGCCGCCATGGTCTAGATGGGAACGCCATCGCTGTCGAACGTACACCCTTCCGCACAATTCGATCAGCTTCAAGGTCTACAACGCCTCCAAGAACAATCACTTCCCAGCCCAGCAAAAATCGCATTCTCCACTTCTTCAATACCCCACCCGTATGCCGTCCGAGGCTGCTGATTGCATTCACCATCAAGGACTGCCACCCGTCGCAAGTGCGAATGTTCCCGCTGATATCGGAAATTTCCTCCTCCGGATTGGTGGAGTTCCCGAGCGTAGCCCTGGCGGTGAACGCCATCATGAAGTGCTGGAGGTGTAGTAGCGGTGGTGATGGATGTATTCGAGCAGTTCGAATGGTATAGTTTTTGTTTGGTTGACTTTCCGATTAAAACTCAAGCACCGCTTGTCGTGACCGGCCCGCGATTTCCAGCGTCGGCCACAGCTACACGAATTAGCGATTCAGCTTCCACGGCTGCGGCTGCTTCTGCTTTAGTTGCTGCTGCTGCTGTTCCTTCTGCTGGTCCGTCTCCTCTAAAATTCATTTAAAAAAAAAGAAAGACGGACCAGCAGCCGCAGCCGAGAGAGCTGCATCGCTAGTTCGTTTAGCCATGGCCGGAAACCTCGGTCAGGTCAAGATACCGCTGTCATCTGTTCTTCGTCTGGGAGGAAATGTGGATGCGACTACCGTCACGGGTGTAACGATTTTGAGAAACCATGGCGAGACTTGCGCGAGATTCACGGATGTTTTGAAAATAATTTGATTATATTATGGCAACATCAATAACACATTTTGACACATGCACACTGAGCGCAGAAAAAGTTCAGTGTTGCCAGTAACTTTAAAGATCATAAAAATTGTAACCATGGGTGCCAAACAGCGTCAATGACGACGCCCGCGGGTGCCCAAGTTTGATTTTGGCACACTGTGTAGAGTGACCAACCCCTTGCGTTTTTCAACTAGTTTACAGAATATCCCTTTGGGGATGTGTTTTATTTGAATTGAAAAAAGTGATAACCTACCTAACTACGAGTATAACTTAACCTAACGTGCTAGATCACGTATGATCTGATGATTTGATCTCAGACTGGTGTATCTGAACCTTTTCAGGATGAATACTCTCCGTTCTTCTAATGTCTGAATTCCAGCCAGGAGGTGGATCTCAGAATTTCTAGTCCGCGGGGGACTGTTTAGGACCATCCTAAGGATCTTGTTCTGGATCCTTTTGAGTTTAAGGTGATGGCATTTTGCGCAACTCTCCCAGATTGGCATACCGTACTCGATTACAGGAAGGATGATTTGTTTGTAGACAGCAAGCTTATTTTTCAGGGACAGGGATGACTTCCTGTTGATAAGTGGATACAACGATCTTATCAAGATGTTGCACTTGGTTTTCGTTTTGTCAACGTGCTCCCTGAAAAGAAGCTTGCTGTCTAGTGTTAGCCCGAGGTACACGACCTCTTTAGACCATTCCACCACTGTGCCGTTCAGGCAGATCTTGTTATTCTCCGACGGAACAAGTCTAGGAGATTTAGAGTGTGGAAAGATAATGATCTGGGTCTTTGCCGCGTTGATACGGATCTGAAGTTCGGCAGTCAGCGCTCCGATGACCCTACCCTTGTAGACGATGGATGTGTCATCTGCGAACAGAGACAACGATCCACCATCAGGAAGAGCCGGCATATCGGAGGTGAACAGGTTGAATAGGATGGGGCCAAGGATGCTTCCTTGTGGAACCCCGGCACCGATGTTGAAAGCATCCGATGAGATGCCATTCAGAGAGACTCGGAACGTCCTGCCTGATAGATAGTTGTTTATGATCTTCACTAGGAAGATTGGAAGACCGTACTGCTGCAATTTGAACACCAGGCCATCATGCCAGACATTGTCGAACGCCTTTTCAACGTCCAACAACGCCATGGCAGATGTTTTTGAAACAGACTTGTTCCGTCTGAGAATGTTTGTCACTCGAGTCAGCTGGTGGACGGTCGAACGACCTTTCCGAAAACCAAACTGCTCCTCGAGTAAGATGTTGTTCTGTTCGGTAGATGTTAGGAGCTGGTGGTAGATTGCTCTTTCGAACAGTTTTGATAACCCTGAGAGAAGGCTGATTGGTCGATATCTTGAAGGTGAGGACGGATCCTTCCCAGGTTTCCGGATGGGTACGACTTTAGATGACTTCCAACACGAGGGGAAGTAGCCAAGTCAGAGGCACTGATTAAAAATCAGTGCCAGATGGTTGTAGAATCTGGAACTCAAGTGTTTGAGTTCCAGATTCAGGATATTGTCGAAACCTGGGGCCTTCATGTTTTTAGATGATTTGATATAAGCCAACAGTTCGTCAGCCTTAATCTCGGATTCCTCTGGAAAAATGTAAGGAATCTGATGAAGATTGGTTGCATTTTCAGCAACTTCAGATTCATGAGGGCTGACGATGTTTTGTCCGAGATTATGGGAGCTGACGAAATGTTTGAATTTGAGTCTAAGGCAACCGCCTTATATACGATCGCTTCATGGGGGAAACCTCGACTATTTACTCTTCCAGACGACTTGTATTGTCGTCCCTCCAAACTTAGAATCAGGGAAACAAGGAATTTTTTATTCAGATCGATGAGTGATTATTACAACTCCGAATAAATCAATTCATATAAGTATAATATTTATTCCGAATCACTGATTTACGAAATAGTATTCCACATTACACCTCTACAATAAGCATACCGGTCGATACTAATCAAAGTTTGGTCCAACAGGATGCTCATAGTATTCCGTCATCCACGAATGCTTCAAGGTCGCTACTTCTTGTTGCAACCATTTCACATGGAACTGTGGATTGCGGTGTTAGTGATTAACTTTCTGGCAGTGGGCTTCGTGTTTGGCAGCTTTTGTGGAGAAGGCATTAAGCTGTACGGCGACCGGCAGATTGTCGATAATCGTGGGCTGGCGTGGCTAACCGTATTCGGAATTCTCTTTCAGCAAGGTTAGTTTGTGCATGATTTGGTTGAACCGTTCGGCAAATAGTGATCATTTCAGGCACACACTGCAGAACCCATCTCAGTTCCACCCGGATTGCTCTAATCAGTTCGCTCCTGTTCTCAGTCTTGATTTGGCAGTTCTATTCAGCGTACATAGTTGGTTATCTCTTGATTTTTCCTCGGAAGACCATGTCCACGCTGCAGCATCTGCTGGACAGTAACCTGAAAGTGATCGTCGAAGATCTGTCCTACAATGCGTACTATCTCAATGTAATTCCCCTCGTGTGAATTTCCTTCCTTATTGTATGGAACTCTTATTTCAGAAAACTAAAGATCCCGTAGCCATCGAGCTATACCACAGGAAGATTCTGATCGGAGAAAACAACTTCATGAATGTCACCGAAGGCATCTCCTGGGTCAAACGTGGAGGCTATGCGTTTCAGTGCGTGAAGCAGACGTTTACCGATAAGGAAATTTGCGACCTGCAGGAAACTTTCCTGAATCCGATCCGACCGATGATCCACTGCGAAAGGGCAGTCCGTTAAAGGAAATGTTTCGCATCGCACTGAGGAAGACGGTGGAAACGGGCATCGGACGCTACCAGCAGAAGATGTACTTCACCGAGAAGCCCAAGTGCGACAAGAACGATCTGGAAATAGTAGCCGTAGACATCGATCATGTTTTGATGTTGTCCTACGGGCTGAGGGTCTGGATGGTGGGAAGTTTTTGTTTGATGCTGTTGGAAAGGGGTTCGTTCTTGTTTTTCAATAGGCTTTCGTCCACGGATAAGAGAAATATTTTGCCGTAGTGTACCGGACACCCCAACTCTGGAAACAGGGCTGGTTGCGATCAATGCTGTCAAAAACAGTGATTTTAGTGACCATGTTGAAGAAATAAGTGATCAATCAGTGACTTATAGTTGTGAAAAATATGACTATAAAGGGACCAAAGTGAAGAAAAGTAGTCGTTCCGAAGGCACTCCAAATAAATGTTAGTAGATGTTCTAGACTCATTCAATTGTTATCTCACACTTATGTTCGATATGAACGTTTAAAGCGAAAGATTCAATATACAGCTTATGACCAAACCGACTGCCTGGAAAACCATGGAAAACCAGGAATCTTCAAGGAATTTTACTTTTCCTGAAAATACCTATAAGCAGTCTTGTAAGCGGTCGCGGTAGACGAGTTTTGTTGTTGTGATAATTGACTGCCTTTGCCTCCGACACTTGCAAAACAAGCTATCATAGTACAGTATCAAACTAAAATGTCATATGACAGTCTCTGTCATACGATGTCCTAGTAATAACATAGAGGCCCCGTAACGTGGGTAGATCACCTTTTCGTGGTACGTTACGGGATGTAAGATCTACCACCGAATCGTAGTCTTGACTACTTCAAACTAGGGGAACAGGATTTTTCAGTAATCCAAGGAACACATCTTAATCCTTCTTACTTTTTATGCCTTGTTGATAGTGACAAGACTCGGCTTTGTCCACCGAGGATGATCTTGAAACAAGGAAAAAAATAAGTTAGTTGTCTTCATCTATGTGATTTCTAATCTTCTATTCGTTGTTGCCTAGTTTGAAGTGGTTAAGACTAGGGTTCTGATGCATGGTCATTATCGGTGTCATACCTTACTTTTGTTGCTAAGGAATCCAATTTTGACTGACAAAGGGGCGCGCCTTTGGAGGGTGTTTCAACCAGCGTTGCCAGAATGTTTTGAAGCTTATCGGTATCAAAGGTTTTAAAAAATCGGTATTTATCGGTATTTACTATTTTAATTAATTTTATATTTTTGCCGTTTCTGAAAGCGAAAGTTTTAACTTTTGAACTATGATCGAAAATTTCCGGAAGAAAATTCAGGGGAATGTTTGAATTAGCTTCTGGAGGCAACTGAAAACAACATCCAGAGACAGAAGAAAGAAGCTCTCCTGGAGGAAATTTGAGGAAAGTTCTGAGAGAAGTCGGAAAACATCCGCGGAACTTCCAAGACATAAATTGAGAATCTTCTGGCGAAAATTTAAAGAAACTTTCGGATTTCACATTCAAAGGAAGACAGAAAAGTTTCGGAAATCAGAAGTAAATTCCAGAAGTAGCCATTTCCAACGGAAGCCAGAAGCTCGGAAAAACCTACCAATAGAAGTAAAAAAAAAACCAACTGGACAAAATTCCAGAACTAGACTAAAGAAATTTCTGGGAGAAGTTTAATCGAACTGCCTGAAGAAGACGGAAGAAACCTCCTGGAGACGCTGGCAGAAACTTCTTAATGTAGATTGGAAAAAAAAATCTGGACGAAGTCGGAAGCCAGAGCGCTAACGGAACAGTCGAAACAAACAAGGACATAATTCTGGAAAAAAAAAGAGCTCATGGGGATGTTCTAATGATCCAGAAAATTTTCCAAATGGTCATAAAACATCCCTGAAAACCCTGCAATGCCCCTGAAGTTTTTGAAATATTTAGGAATATTCCATAATTCCTCGAAATTCCTTTAAAGTTATTGTAATTTTCCTTAATTTAGTAGGGCTATTTTGAAGTACTCTGATCATCTTTGAAATACTTGGATTATGATGAGAATACTGGAATATCTCTAATCAACTTTGAAGGTCTCTAGAATTTTTTGAAGATTACGAAATTTCTTAGGCGCTCTCACAATTTTTTTGAATTTATTGTAACATCAGCATCAAAATTCTCTGATCTTCCTGATTTTTCTAATTTTTAAAAGTTATCGACACTGCCATTAATAACCACGGAACTTTCCATAAAATGTTCTCACAATGTGCTTATGTTCATGTAACTTCCCTAACGTTTATTAAATTTGCATGAGCCCCTCGGAACATTGCTGAAGTTTTCGGAAATTGCCTGAGTTTCTCGGAACTCCTTTAAATTTCAGCGATTTCCTTGAAATTTATTGATCTGTCCTTATGTTCTCGGAGCTTCCTTAAGTTCTCTCAATTCTCCTGAAACTAATGGAACTGTCTTGAAAACCATTAAATTTTCCAGAATTCTTTGGACTCGTGAAGTATCCAAAATATTTATGATGTTTCCTTAAGGTCACTGGAGTTCGCTGGACCGGGTTTTAGAATTTTAACAGAAGTTATTGAAACATTCATTAATTTATCGAAACTTACTCAAATAATCATTGCATTGTTTAAAAAATCGGTATAAATCAGTATAAAACCTCAATAATCGGTAGTCTGAGGAACCTTTTTTTTTTTCCGTCGATTTTGTTTTCCGTGCTGAGCACCAATGCTACCGATGTGCCAGGAAGGCAGCTCCCACACCTGGACCCTACCTATCGACCCATCAACTCATAAACCGGGGACCAACGGCTTTACTTCCCATCCGAAGGAAGGCGTGATCAGAGATGTTATGCCGCAGAACATCCCGGTGGCGCCGACTGGGTTTGAACCCAGGCCTGCTGGGGTGAGAGGTAATCACACTTACCACTACACCACCGGCGCCGTTAAGGAACCTTATCTGTGTATCGGTATTTAGTTCGGAAATCGGTATAAATACCGATAAATCGGTATATCTGGCAACGCTAGTTTCAACACTCCGAAGGGTATAAATAGCGGGACCTTTCAATTAGAGTCGGATCCTTGCGATAAAGGCAAGAGTGGCAACTGTAAAAAAAAATCGAATACTTCATCATTTCTCAATAGTGATGGAGTAATACGACATGCACTAAACTAAGGACACGGGACATACTACAATAGATCAATTTACTGGTCGCAGGAGTGTTAGGTCCCGAACAGAGGAATAACATAGAGGTAACTCTAAGACTAGTAGGTCCCGAAGAAACGAGCTCAACTTTTTGGCTCAGCTCTGGTACTATCTTCGGTCCCAAGCTAATCAATGCACTCTTCGAAACATATGAAAATCCACGAACCCCTCATTTTATCTGCCAAACTTTCATAGCGAATTAAAACAAACATAGTGTAGTACTGGAATTTATACTAGAATGAGGTACGTTAATTGATTTGCTTGGGACCAATAGGCTAATCAAGTAGTGAGCCAATTTAAAATCGTTAGTTTCGTATTGATTGTTGGTAATAACATTTCTTATCATTGTTTAATTTATACTAAATTTAAGAATTAGAACAAAATGTCATTTGATAGTAATTTGATAATTTTCTTTTTGCTCGAATGTAATTCTACCGTTTGTGTTGTGTGAGAGAGACAACTGTCGCGCAATACAACGAAGCGAGTGAAGTAAAGAACGTCAACCGTTTCAATCCCTGCCTGGAAATCTCAGGAAATCCAAAAATTTTATTTTCCTCGTTATTTTCATTCACACTTTGAACTTTATAGACCCAGAGTCAGGGGATAAGTCACTCTGCCACCCTGTGTCTGTGCTGTGCAAAATATCAATCAAAAAATTATGCTTACCGGCAACCATAACATCCACAGCGCTAAAAATGATAAATCTCTTTGCGACTCCTTCGCTGATATTATTTAAGAAGCAACGTGTGAGGAGGATTCGGGCTGAGCTAATACAGTTAGCGGCATCGGCTATTGGAGTGGAACCGGAGCACGATCATCAGCCAATATCACCGAGTTGTTCTTCATCTTCAGTGTCTCGTGGAGCAATCGGTTTCCCGTTGGGAGGAAACAGGGAATTAAATGCTGATACCTGTCCACCAGTAGAAAGATCGACGATTTTGAAATGAAAACCACAATAGCAGCAACCGCTTTTCTATTTGAAGGGATTGAGTCTCTGAAGAAACACGAATGGTGCCTTTTATCCCTGCTTTTATCTTGGATTTTTATTTGATTTGGATTAAAAGTTTATTGACAATTTTTGGGCGTTTCTTCAAATTATGTTGCCTGAAAAAGAGCGTCTCTTCCAAATCTTTTCCCCCATCGAGGTCCGGTGCAATCCAACAAACCGACCACCGTGGTTCTCTCTCCTTTGGAAAAAAAAAAACCACAACAACTAAATTGATCAAAAAACGTAAACATTATTGGCACTGGTGCCAGAATTGATGAAAAAATAGCTTTTCATGTGGCGGAATGGTTGTTACCTCTATGGTTTGAAGTGTGTCGAAGTGTTTTTTTTTGTTGTGTTTAACACAAGGTGGCAGAGTGACTTACCCCTTGCCCAGAGTAGATTAAGCTTCAGTAACAGTTAAAGGGTGTCCCAGATCAAATTGCATCACGAAAAAAAACGTTGAAGAAAATTACCCATTGGATGTTTTCTCTTGATAATTTGGGTCGAAGTAAATTAGAGTGTATTGTTGACACTGTATTTTTTTTATCGCTGTCAGTTTTTCGAAAGTTGGAAAAAAATGGCGTCACCCGAAAAGCAACGTCACGAGTTGATTTTGCGCAAGCACCTGGAAAATCTTCAACTCTCTCATCGGGACATCGGAAAACAACTCGGAATCGTGCAGTCAACGGTGAGTCGTGCGATTAAACATTACTACGAAACTCTGAGCATCGAACGGAAGGAGAAATGCGGTCAGAATGGATATTCTATTAGTGATCAGGATCACAAGCATGTCGTGAAAGCGTTTAAGCGAAATCCCAATGCTTCGGTCAGGGATGTGGCCAAAAAGTTGAATCTGTCCAAGTATTTCGTTCAGAGAGGCAAGGACCGGGAGGGACTGCATACGTACAAAGTGCAGAAGGCTTCAAATCATGACGAACGGCGAAATACGGTGGGAAAGTCACGGGACCAGAAACTCTACACCCAGATGCTGAAGAAGCCTCATTGTCTTCTCCGCTGCATGGATAATCAGCCATACAAATGTTTAAAAATGTCTATGGATCATGGAAACTCATCATTCAAGCCATGACTCGATCTTCTGAGAACTGCTGAATGTGCTTCATCAGTTTCAAATAATTCTTTAGCTGCTGATGCGAGGTATCCAGGCATGGAAAATCATTTGCATTCATTTCGTGCATTCATTTACATTCATTTGCCCCTAACTTTTTTCATCAACAGAATTCCGCAAAATAATGTATGAAGCTTTTGTAGTTTTTGTTATTAGCTACAATTTTTGTTAACAACTCAAATCCGTATCTATTATGTATGACGAACCAGAGCGAACAGAAGCCACTATTATTTTTCAGTGAATGTATTTTACATTCACTGAAAAACAGTAACAAGTTCTGCCCGCTCTAATTCGTGATGCATAAGAGATACAGATTTGAGTTATGAGCAAAAGTTGTAGCCAATAACAAAACCTACTAAAGCTTTATAAATCATTTTGCGGATTGCTGTTCATGAAAAAAGTTAGAGGCAAATGAATGTAAATGATTGCATGAAATGAATGTAAATGATTTTCCATGCCTGGAGGTATCTTCTGGTGTTAAATTCATCCATTATTTTTTTTGATTGGCCATGACTTGGGCAACACAGTTAAAATCTGTAGTTTTTCACTTCTTGTGGTATCTTGTCTGCCAATTTTTTCTTTCAATTGAAGAATTATTTCTTCAAAATCCTGTATTGCACTTATTTGGTCCTCCTGCGGTCATAGTTGGAAAAGATGCTTCCTCACTTCTTGGTTGATTTCCTTAATTTTATGTTCAGGATAGTAAACGTTGTTTGACTTCTTTGCATCAATCGGTGAAACTTGAATCCAAGCAATACCTCGGTTGAATATGCCGATGTTAACTAGCGTTAGCGTTGTTATGATATATTTCGTAGATTGGATACTAGCGACACTCACGTCTCTTCTGAAATTCTCAGTTAGACTACTTTCAGGAATAATGCTGAGGAGTAAACATTGGTTCCAATCTAAACAAGAGTAACACTAGGGATAGGGAAGGAAATGTTGATGTAGTACTTACTTAACGAGAGGCCACCGACTTAGCGACACCCTCATAAGTGCTACGGAGTTGGAGGGTTGGGTAGGGTATTCGGTTAGGATTCACCTCAAGTTGGCGATGCAACCAAAAGTATGTATTCCTTATTTGTTGTTCATTTAATCTCTCGATAGCCGACTATCGAAAGAAAATATTCATTTTGTTTAGTGATCATGAATTTTAATAGTTATGACGGAGAGCTTTGGGATTAAACCCATGTGCATAATTTTCTGCTCAGTAAGTTAAAACGATCCCTCCAGGGTCATCGAGCATCTCAAAACCATAACGCTTCGCGAAAATACAGGACTACGTTTTCGCCTGATATGCAAATAGTTTCCGAGGTTAATTTTCAATATCAAATATACAAATGATGGTGGTGATTTATTGTGCTGTGGAAGAGCTTGGAGTTAAATGCATAATTTTCTGCTAAGTAAGCAAAAGCAGACAGATAAAGCCAGAATACTGGTGTCGGACCGGCAGGAGTGACGAAAGGAAGGGAAAGGTCCTCAAAATTCATCGCCTTTGTGCCTTTGTTCGCAGTTGGTCGAATGGTTTGATCATCATCATCGCGACGACGCTTTGCACTTACTCTCGGCCAAACTGGTGTCCTGTTCTCAATTGATACAGTGAACAGGACAATTGTTTTGTATCGCTGCAGATAAAATGTTGTCAACTTTCATGCTCAGCACCTCTGCCATGCCAGATAATTGCTGCAATTGTGAAGCAAGGCTGTTGGTGTTTGTCGATTTGGACGAGTCCAGATCAGCTACATAGGCGCGGATACTTCTTCCGCTCAGTATGCTCCTGCATGGAACATTGCTGGCTAATGTGGAAGAAAGCTTCACAGAAACCAAACCCGCACTGGCTCCAGATCATTGATATCCAATTCGCAGGTGCCGCATTGTTTTTTATCCATTTCTGCTTTCGATTTCCTTCGTAGCTGCCGACACGATTAACAAACTCTAAACTAAATAAACAATTGCACTTGGATGGTGCTAACGGTCACGATGGCGTCCACAAGTGTAGCGCTGACTCCAGAATAAAACCGCAAAAATATCCGATTCAGATGCGAAAAACTAGTTGTTCTCCACTTTTCAAATGATACACGGTAAATAAACAAAGTTTTTATCGCCGAACTAAAAAGATCAGTGGATTGTAACGCAACTTAAATACGGAAAGACTAAGTATCACAAACCAAAACAAACGTACACAACAGAACGAAGATGAGCGTTGAAAGTTCAACGAACTGATTGGAGCATGTGTTGAATAGTGTGGAATCCGAGAAAATCCCGGCGGCGCCGACTGGGATTGAACCCATGCCTTCTGGGGTGAGAAGCAATCACGCTTACCACTACACCACCGGTGCCGCTAGTGAGCAAATCCTGTACTTCTGTTCTCTAACCAATCTGCCTTGACCTACTGTGCAATTTTGCCCAAGACAGTAACCTTTTAAATGGCCAGGATCATGATATATTCCGTGAGGTCGTGTAGTCTCTAGGCGTGGCTAACCTTACCCCGCATGACTTTGTTCTTTCATTATTTAGTCTGTTTTTTAATAGGGATAAAACATTATCGAATGAAAAGGAAATATTCTGAAAATCAATGTTATTATGGAAAGTACTCTAAGGATCAATGTTAACTTTATTTATCGCGGAAATTCTATATAGTTTTGGTTAAATTTTACTTCAAACTTATGGTGGCTGTCTTACCCTTAATCAGACAGAATGATTATGAACCATATCGTTTTTGGTACTCAAACCGACGACAAGACGCGGAGTACTTGGAATGTAACACGATATTTGACGAAGTGTTTCAAGTCGGACGTATCTTATGGAACTGTTAATCAGTAGATTTAAGAAATTCGGTTCAAATCATCTAACGATGTTGATATGAAAAATACTGTACAGAAGACTGAATTGTCAAGAAATTGTCCTATGCCAGATGCATGGGAAATCATGTCACGCCAATAGATCCACTTTGTCCCACTCGAAGATCACAATGCAACAGATGCAATCAATTAGACTCAGAATGCTCGAAATTCGAACTTTCTGTTATCAGGTGAATCTTTGCCATAGACGAAAAAATGAATGAGATTTTGACAAAGGTTTTTTTTTTTTTGAGGATCAAGTCTATCAGTGACTATGTGAAAAACAATGTTGTCAATATGGCGCGAAAGTCTGTCAATGACAATTATAAATCTCAGCACTGCTGCTCACTCCTATAGAAAACCCCCAATTGCAGCAAACGTCAGTTTCGTGTAACATAGCGGATCGTTTCTAATGCTTTCACTCCACTGAAAAATTCCGTATGCAAAATGTCAATCTTTGCGTAGAAGGACGGGTCGAAACGGTACACACACTTAATCACGGCTTCCCTGTTGGGTAATTTTTTTTTCAATTTTTGAACTGTAAATTACAAAAAAATTCCGAACATTCAGCTATTCTCAATAAAACTACTGATGTTCAGTTAGCTTTAGCGAGAAACTACTAAATACGTTAATAGCAACCGGTGCAAACTAACGATTTAAATTGGCTCACACTAGACTAGCCTCTCGGTCCCAAGTACATCGATTAACGTACCCAATTCTAGTCGAAATTCTAGTACTACACTATGTTTGTTTTAATTCGCTGTGAAAGTTTGACGGATAAAATGAGGGTTTCGTGGATTTTCCTATGTTTCGAGGGGTGCATCGATTAGCTTGGGACCGAAGATAGTACAAGAGCTGAGCCAAAAAATTGAGCACGTTTCTTCGGAACCTTCTAGTCTTAGAGTTACCTCTTTGGTATTAGAAACAATCAATACGAAACTAACGATTTAAAATTGGCTCACTACTTGACTATCCTATTGGTCCCAAGCAAATCGATTAATGTACCCCATTGTAGTCTAAATTCTAGTACTATACCAACTTTCATAGCGGATCAAAACAAACCTAGTGTAGTAATAGAAGTTCGACTAGAATGGGATACGTTAATCAATGTACTTGGGACCGATAGACTGTCATTGCGGCACTCCAAAATTGGAATCAATTTGGGATCATGCACTTATTACGTAAGATTTAAAAACTAAATTTTCTAACGTGGATGCAGGGAATCTCAGAAATACCATACTAAATCATGAATAATAACATGATCAATACAGAACATGTGAATGTTTGATGTTAGATCTTACTAAGGAGGAGCTGGGATGGAAAAGTCTCTAACACAATTTGCAGGACTGTGAGCTAGGATTTTAGAACATTTTCTTATAATTGATCGACTCTATTCGACAGAAGAGCGATGTCTGAGCAATAGAAGTGATATAGCGAGAAGCCTGAAACTGACAGCGCTACACCCACATGCACAGGTCTGCGCTGCAGCGAAAATGACATCGCATCATGATGGTCGCATAAATTGATCATAACAATAATAGTTTTATTGATATTGCCCCGGCAATTTGCACTGGGTTCTAATGCACTTCCATCAACCTCAAGACGTCGTCCGTCGGTCGCCGTGTCGATGGCGTCCCCTTCTCCGAATGAACTTTTCCATTACTAAATCGATGGCTAGGGGAGCGTTCCAGCTGTCAATATGATCTATTCAGGGTGATAAATTTGCGCAAATTATGATCTAGTCGGAAGGAGCGCCACACGGCCAGCGTACAGACACCCGGTGGCCTTCCAAGCAACTCGCTCCGGCCGGCCGATAACGACGACATCAATTGTTGCAAATTTGTCTATGACTTAATTGTCAGTCGGAAGGCGGCGACCGGAGAAATCAATATCACCAGCGCCATTCGACGGGTTACAATTTATTGGGCGCTTTAGACGCTAATTAACATGTGTAGTCTGAGAAATTTAGATAAAAATGCAATCTTATGCATAGTTGATCGACGACGGGTTGGCTTCTAGTGGATGGTTGTTGCCACGATGGAATTGAAGTTATTGAATTTCGGCACTTCACTCGCGTTAGCAATACTGTTGAACGGTTGAATGATTATACACATTAAGGTCCGTAAAATAAGGTACAATTTCATTTAAGAAAGAAACCTGTTGAAGGATTACCGCTAAATGTGGTGCTTCGACCTGAAGGGATGATGATGATGCTTAATGGAAGATAAAATGGTGCAACTGCAATTTCAGGCCGGTCAGATGAATTGGAAAAGGTCACCTCATTACGTAGTTAGCGGTGGTGTGCGTAAGGTTCGAGAGGCCTCGGCTCAGTCAGCGATCATCATCAATCACGCGCACCGTGTCATGTGAATCTGCGGAAATTGCGGATTACCGTTTCTGCCGTGTGCTGTTGTTGTAACCTGTACTTTTCGTCATTGAGAAACGATCCCATCTGTGTAAATCTCATTCAATTACACCGAGCTGCAGGAATGACCGAATTTCGAGTGGCAGCTCACTTCTTATGGAACTCAGCTTGCTGATGCGGAAAACAATTGAAGCGTGAACAAGATCTCATTTTCGATGGGCATTGTATGCAAATTACGAAAATGCAGCTTCGTTGAAGAGTCAGAAATTTGTCGTGAGTTCGAAAATTAGGTTAGGTACATGAGAATGGACAGCTTTGTCAGTTTTCAGATAAAAAATGGTCTTCATTTCGGCTAAAAATAAGAGCCTGAGGATATTTTTCACCCTCAACTGATGAAAAAAATACGTTCCTGCAGCCCAATTTATCAACTTTGTTGTCCATCCATTTAAAGAAACGCTACCGGATGCCATCGCAGTGCTGCCCTCCCTGCGCCCGCACAGTTCACAAAGGTCATCAATCATGATTCCACCATCGATCGGGACATTCCTCGAGCACGCTCGCCTCATCAGGGCATCTTAACAAGCTCAGAACTGCACACCGGAATGCAATTCCCTTAAATCGTGATACGATTAAAATTGAAAAATGTCCACGGTTCGTTAAATTTCATGTTGGCCCACAGGAAAAAAAAAGTCACACTCTGGAGGCTCTGCGGGGCTACAGCCCGGTGCCACTCCAGGTACTTATTACTGTCAATCATCATCCCTGACCCGGTGGTGGGGCGAGTGTGAGGTGTGTGCAACATTTCACGTCGCAGTAAATCAAATGCATATCAAACGCCGACAGCTGCCCGAGCACCCAGCGCAACGCAGACACGCGAGGTGAGGAATTGTCAAGAAATATGCGATAATTCTGATGGTGTGCCTTATGAGACCCTACGAATGTGTGGTAAGCATGCGAGAATACCGAGTAAATCGGCTTTGCAGGAAATGGAAACCCTTGTGGGTTTTAAAGAGACAGCAGATATCAGCTAGGGTCTGGGATATGTGAAGCGAAATCTGCTGTTTCATTTTGAGCATGAGAGGCGTTAAGGTACACTTATTCTCACGTCCGAGGAGTTGATGGCCGGAGATCTGTACAGGCATTCGGAGGCTCGCTTGTGGTCGCAGGCTCTGAAAGGTTAAGTGATTTCCATTGGGTGGCAAGCACGGAAGGTGGCTCGCAAGATGGTGACACACTGACTAGGGAGTACGGAAATGTTTGCGTGGATGGTTTATTACTGCTACTAAAATGTTGTTACATTTGTTGTTACATTACACACCTAGAAATAACTACTTTTACACGAGACGTAATCCATATTGGACGTAAATCATAGAGCGTAAACAAACATTTAATGTTCAATTAAGTGTTCTCAAACCGAAACATCAGCTAGTCGACGAAGAAGAACGTTTGATTGAATTGATTTTAACTTTTCTTTCAACTGATTCTTATGTCAAAAGGCCCGCTTACATGTGTCGGTCTCAGGGAACCGAAATTTACATGACTTTTTAGTAGTGTGTACAAGTGATATAGCCTGAAGGGCTTTTTATCTTTGGTTTATAGGTGAATATCTAGCTTAAAGTTTCCGTTTTAAAACTAGTGTTAGGGATAATTTTCGATTATGGATGGACAAGAGAAAGCCACCTGGAATTATTGTTTATAAAGGTGCCGCTACACGGAGGCTATTTCTAGTTTATTGGAAATAGTTTTTTGACAGCAGTCTGTGCGCGGTGCTTTTGTTTTGTTTTTGTTTTAGAAACCACTCATAGACATCTTATCAAAATGAATTCGGAGTTGTGTTCGGAATATGGACTCTGGAGACTAGGGGATGGTCCACTGGAAGATCAGGAACATCCGGAAAAGTGCTCAATTCATGAAACTGATCGTAGAGCTCCATGGGTTCTTAGAAACCACTCATAGACGTATTATCACAATAAATTCGAAGTTGTGACAAGAAAATTTATACTAGGACCACGGGATCGTCCACTAAAAAAACTGGAACATTCGTAAAAGTGATCATATTGCTCCGTGTTTTTTTTTTAAATCACTCATCGACTTCTTATCAAAATGAATTTGGAGTTTTGGCCAGTCAAGGGCTTCTGGAGACCACGGGATGATCTACTTTTTGATCCGGAACATTCATAAAATTGGTAAATTTATGAAACTGATCGTAGAGCTCCACGGTTATTTAGAAATCACTCATAAACGTCTTATTAGACTTTGACTATATATGTTTTTAGTATTACTTCTACGTGAAGTCAACGATTTACATAGTTGAAGATGCTAATTTCAAATAACAGACTGTAGTGGTAATTTTTATACGATAGATGGAGTAGATGAAAGCATAGAGTTGATAGTTCCGTTAGAGTACGGCAGTGTGAAGATTGTATATAGATATTAGACAAGCGAGCTAGGACAACTTTTAAGGAAGGTACAAATCGGTTTTTTCATCTCTCTTTACCAAACTCCCCCTTTGGAGAGGGATGGTGAGGGGTGTCCCCCCCCCCACCACCACTGGCGAAAAGAGATGAAAACCGACCCGCTCATGTACCAACTGTGTGTTTGAAACAGTTCTACCGATTTTTTACCGCACTTCAGTTGTTGTTTGAAGGAAGGCATCCAGTCGTAGGTTTGGAAATTGCAACTATTGGGACACCCCTCACCACCCCTCTCCAAAGGGGGAGTTATATTATACTAACCCTTGGTTCCATGTTCCAGCCACAACTCCGAGTTCATTCTGAAGAGACGGCTATTATCTTCCAGAGGAGCATTAATGGTCTCCAGGGTTTATTTTCCGATCATAACTCCGAAGTCATAATTATAAGACGTCTATGAGAGTTGTCGAATAGTACGGTGTTTTACGGATGTTTCGGATCTTTCGGACAAAAGTCCCAAAGCCGTACTTAGGAAGACAAAAATGTTTGCGCCCAAACCGTCAGTTTTAGGTATACAGTGTCGTGGGGAAATTTGATTCATATTTTTGGCCGTTCTGTTTTTGTCAGTGAAATTAGGATGGTCGACAAAATTGGTGAATTGAATATACAAACTTTATTATTATATAAGATAGACCAATGAAATGTTCTTCAAAGTTGTAGAATAATCAATTCAAAGCATTTTTGTTCAAGACGCCAAAGTTATATCTCTAATGGTTCTTGAGTTCTGAGTTTTTTAAACAAACAGGTTACGGAGCGTTTTTTGTTTTAATTATTTAATTTAATTTAAAAAAATCAAATTTTTTACCAAAAACTTTTCAAATAAAGGAGATATTGACTTGGTTGCTTCAACAAAAATATGCGTTATTAAAAGTTATGAAAGTATTTATAACAAAGTTTCTACGAGAAATGAGCGTATAAAATTATATTTAAGGAGAGCCGATTTTCTAGAAGTTACCTTAACCTGCTTGTTTAAAATAATCATAACTAATTAACCATAACAGATAGAAATGTGATGGCTCGAACAACAATGCTTTGAATTGATTATTTTACAATTTTTCAGAACATTGCATTGGTCTATCTCAATTAATAAAAAAAAGTTTGTTTATTCAATTCACCAATTTTATCAACCACCCTAATTTCACTCACATAAAAATATTGGCCAAACATATGAAGAAACTATCTTCAAGACACCATATACCTAAGAGTAATGGTTTGGGCGCAAATATTGTTGTCTTCCTAAATACAGCTTTGGGACGTTTGTGCACTGGTCCCCAAGGTAAAATTTCTGGTCATAACTCCAAATTGATTCTGATAAGATGCCAATGAGTGGTTTTGAAAAAAATGGACCTAATTGTGAACCATCTTGTGGTCCCAAGGGTCCATTTTTTGGTCACAACTGCCATTTTATTCTGATGCGACATCTATGAGTGATTTCGAACGATAAGAAGAGCTCTAGGATCAGTTCCATGAATTGACCACTTTTACGGATGATTCGGATGTTTCAGTGGACCATCTCGTGGTTTCCAGTGACCAGTCATAGCTTCACATTAATTATGATAAGACGTCTATGAGAGGTTTCGAAAAAACCGTGGATGTTGAGGATCAGTATCATGAATTTACCACTTTTACGGATATTCCGGATTTTGCGGTGAACCATCGCGGGGTTTCCAGGGTCTATGTCTATGTCCTACTGAATTGACCACTTTTACTGATATTGCGGATCTTCCACAGGACCAGACTAGTGTCCTACCGAAAACTGACTGTTTCTTATTTCTCCAAAAACATCACCCAAGCAACACGGCTTGTCATAAAGAAGTTAAAAATATTTAAGTCATTACGTAAAGAATCAATAGTACTGTAATATACGTAATTTAATACATTTAAATAACCTAAAAAGCGCAAGACGCGGAGCTTATGTACAACTAAATACTGGTCTTATAACATGTGGAAACATCATAAAAACCAGCGGCAAAAAAACATTAAAAAAAAACTTGAGCATGGGATTCGATCACTGGTTCTTGGCATGGTAGACTTATTACTTCCTAACTAGACCAACTCCGCTTGATGAGAGGTTTGTTATAAGTATCTATCATCTTCTTGCCAATGGCATGAAAATTATATTCTCGTTCAACACGCTTTTGATCCGTCATAAAGATGTTTTGTTAGCAGCAAAGTGTACATCTAATTGCCAGAGTGTTATTTTAAAGTATTTTCAACTCCTTATAAGACAACCTGCACATTTTCAGTTATATTAATTTATGAGATGTCATAAACAAGTGTTTTCAACTTTCTTTATAACAAACCTCCGAATACCTCATAAAAAACTGTCAAGCACTGCGCGAAGAGACAAGTCCGGCTGAATGGCGCCGTCAATGTTTACGTCAATCTGGGAAGTTCAGAATCTCTTCAAGAACTTTATAAATTCAACTAAGATTGATTTTGTATACGACAAGTTTTATTGTGGTATACAAACAGTAAGATGCACGTTTAAATAACATTTAAAGATAAAAGCAAAAGAAAACTATTTTGGAAAATGTTGAATCAAGGAAGTATGAAGAAAACATCTATAAACCTCATATATAACGTGGGATGTTTTCTGCATCACTTATAATACATTTATATAACAAGCCGTTCTAATTATTTTCCAAAAAGATGTTTTATGTGTTACTTGGGCAGGAAGTTTACTCTTCAAATTGCCGTACAATCAGTGTTTGGTCCCAATTAGCTCTAATCCCATATGCTACGTATATTCGTTAATGCCGGTTCCTATTGTGCGGTCCCTATTAACCGTACTATCGATTATAATCTTGACTGTACATCGAAAAATCCCTCCACGCCCTTATAAAAAATGACCATAAACGAACGATAACCCTAATGATTGAACTATTCCACAAATGATTTGGATGGTACCCCGAACTCGTCGTTAAGCAAATTAACCATAACATTTTTATTAGGGCGTACAGGCGTTACAGGTCAGTTAGGGAGCTGCATAAGGACATAAAATATGTTTTTCTATTTTATGCACTTCTAAACATTCGTAACTGGGATTCCACATATTTCGCATTCACAGCGAAGATTCTAGATGTTTCCCAGATGTTTCCGAGATAATTCCGCAAATTTTCAACAAAGTTATGACAAATAATTCATTTTCGTTTGTTTTAATAACACTGTTTCTTTAATTAACAGTTTTGTATTGTTTTCCAATAGTTGCTCTACTGAATTCTTGAGGATACATATGAATGATTATAATCAGCATTGTGGTGCGAACATTGCAAGGAACGTGTTAATCAAAATATTATTATTATTATTAAGCTTTATTTAGGAGGCTTTCAGCCTTAGGCTGGTTCGCCTCCATTAATCAAAATACAATTATAATGCCATGGAACTTGTACTTCGTGACAAAAGTATTCTGTTAACTCCTTGCAAATGGAACTTGCCTCATCAGAACCCCTTCGCGGAGTATGTTCAATTGGGCACAGATGTTCCCCAATTTGTCTGCGCCAGCTCTCATCATCTTTTTGCCGATGAATCATAAATAAGTTCCCGGAGGGGCGTACAATGACAGCTTTCTCGGGAAAGCAAAAAAAAAAAATATATATGCAACACACACATAGCGCGGACTATTAGAGACACTCGGAAGTTCTGATGTCCGGAAGCGAGCTGAAGCAATTCCAAATGCATTTTCCACAATCCTTCTCGCCCGGGACAGCCTGCAATTAAATATTCTTTCGTTAATGCTTTGATTTCTGAAAGAATAAAGCTCCATGATATGTTGATGAAGAGGCAATGCGTCATCCCCTAAAATGACTATGACACGGGTTTGGACCTCTGGAAAAGTGGTCTCGGCGTTGGGAGATGTAGCTCATTCCTTTACATCGACTTGGCGAATGAGCAGTCAGCAAATACCCCGCCGTCACTGATCCGGCCTTTTGGTCATGACATAGGTGAATTTGTATTCAGCGTCTACCAACGCCGTCAGAACGATGCTGAATTGCTTTTTGTAATTAAAGTAGTCGCTGACACTGTTTGCAGGGGCTTTTATGTTGACATGCTTTCCATCCAACGTTCCAACACAATTCGGGAATTGCCATTTTTCTTCAAATCCCTGGGCAATTTTAAGCCACTCCTCTTCCGTCGAGGGCATCTGAAAATACGTACAGTCAAGATTCCTATAGTACGGATTCGTTCTTGCCGAATTACTATAGTACGGTTGCGACTGGATTCCTATAATACGGTTAATCCAGGATTAACGAATACACGTACCATATGGGATTTGAGCTAATTGTACGGCAAATTGAAGAGATAACTTCCTGATGTATTTTATGGAGTTGTTAAACAGATAGTTGGCCAACTTTTCGGAAGAGTCAGCTTCCGGTAAGTCACAAGACTGGTCTTATGTGCACAGGTTCATTAAGCGAACAAAAATGCACAAAAAAAAAATCAATCGTGTGTACACTCGAAAATTCTATTTTATAGCACTACATCATAGTTATCTACTACATAGCTACTATTACGTCATAGCTCATAGTTTGTGAAAAAAAATTTCTGAAATCTCATAGAACTATGATATAGAAAACTAAATCGGCTATGTCATAGAGAACTATCACATAAATATCATGCGCCGTGTGGTGGCACATTAACTGGATGCAAGGAGCGAAGCTGCAGATAGCCCACCACAAAACGGAAGTGCTATTGGCCAGTTACTGTAAAGCTGTACAGCGGGCAGAAATCACCGTCAGGGGCACGCCATAACCTTAAAGCGTGTGTTGAAATACCTGGGAGTGTTGATCGATGACCAGCTAAACTTCAACAGCCACGTCGAATATGCCTGTGAGAAAGCTGTATACGTTGATGTTTTCACTCACTCACGTAAAGTTCTGCCGGAATCTTTGGAGAAATCATAACACCTTTACGCTGCCATCTTTCTCACGGTAGTGAGTGTATAACAGATACAATGACACCACTGGAAGCGGCTCCCATTCTGATGAAGGAGGCTTTTTGGATAGCAGAAGGTAAAGTGTTTAGTTTGTTGTACATTTTGACTTTAGTTTTAAGATGTATTGTATAGTGACCAAGAATCCTCGGCTCTGTAAAGTTAATTTGATTGAGCCTTATTAAATAAATTAATAAAAAAAAAAAACGATGCAAAAATCGCTGCTGCACGATTAGTAGCACCGTGCTATATTGGTGGCGAACAACAGAATCCCAAGGGGCGAGAAATCACTCTAAAGGCCCTTGAACATCTACAAAGTCCTTGTTGGCTGTCCCAGCGGACAGCACGCGCCCTTTTTAAATGCACAGCCCTGCCCCCACCGTGCCGGCGGCACTGGTGCAAAGTGACAGTGGAGCTGTCCGTCAACGATCGTGAGTACATAGCGTATGTAGGAAGAAGACTAAAACAGCAAGATCCAAGTGGTTGTACACGCGATTATAACTGTTCTTAAAGTAAGTGATTAAATCTATCCTTAATTCTATACCTAAATCTAAACTATCTTGTATTGAATTCAGGTAATTTAAATTGAATAATTATTTACAAAAGAATTAAATGATGTATCCTAAATAGTTCTAAAATCTACTATCAACAATTTCTACGAGCTACACCTAACCCACATTCCTATAACTAAAGCGAACTCGACAAGAGCAAGTGAATTATATACAAGCTTCGAAATTCTAAAGGAACTTATTACAGCATATTCCATCTCTACCTACTATGACCAATCCGGAACTACACTAGGGAAATTTAACGTTAGTCACACAGAACTTATTATAAACCATTCCTACATGCACACTCGTATTTACGCTACCAATTATGTTATTTACTATGCTAATAATCTTGTAATTCCATATATATATATCCAACCGTGTAACACACTTTGCTCTGGAGGTTATTAAACCGGAAGAATCTCCCCGGATGAACTAATTTTGACAGTCCTCTTATTCTAGCGTCTTGAAATTATTCTTAGTTTCTTAAAGTTCCATCAACATTTTATAAGCACGATAATTTTTTTTTTCTTAGTTGTATAACCTTGAACCATTTCTAGAAATGTTCCAAAACATTCATGGGCGAAAACTCGGGCTACCGAATCAAACCCTAAAGTTTTTGTGAAGTATGCTTAACTTTAACAAACCTGAGGTATCTTTTTATTAAATTACCAGAACTTCTATCAACATCACTGAGCTTCCACAATGTTGGCGAAACTTCTATGAAATCCCTTCAATTAATCTTAGTAATGGTCATTAACACCTACTGTAACTTCAATGGGTTTAATGGGCTTACGGGAATCACTAATATCGCCTATCGATTTTATCCGTTTGTTGATGATTTGGTAAGCCCAGTGTAGATAATGGTGGTTCATAACCGATGTTTGGAGTTAAAATTAAGGCAATACAAAATAACATAGTGATGTTTCACTTTCCTCGATCTTCGACTGTCTTCGATGCGAATAGTAGAAGCACTGATCTATTGTACCTACGATAAGAATTCGATGACCTGCTGGGTGTTCATTGGTGTCGGATGCCCATCGCCGTTCTCACTCTCCTTATCAGATCAACATTAGTAGTGGTAGAACGTTCTCTGAGCATGCCGTTGATATTGAAAGTAGTGGTCACTCATTATCCCGATCAATCCCGACATTCTTTCTTTCTCCCGTATGACTCGCTGTGTCACGTCGATCACGTACTGCTATCCAGGACCATTTGCATATTGCATACAACCACCTACTAAAAATAGACCACCTGTTCCGATGGTAGAAGTCAATCACACAGGTGACCCCTAATTCATGGTGTGTGTGTGTGTGTGTGTGTGTGTGTGTGTGTGTGTGTGTGTGTGTGTGTGTGTGTGTGTGTGTGTGTGTGTGTGTGTGTGTGTGTGTGTGTGTGTGTGTGTGTGTGTGTGTGTGTGTGTGTGTGTGTGTGTGTGTGTGTGTGTGTGTGTGTGTGTGTGTGTGTGTGTGTGTGTGTGTGTGTGTGTGTGTGTGTGTGTGTGTGTGTGAGTACAATCCATCGCCCTCTGTACCGGCAGAGTTTTTATGGAAGAAGCTTATCTGCATTTTCTGTATGTCGAATGTGCAAATATTTTTAGCCCTGGAGATGGAAGGTGACAGCTCTATCGTACATCAAACGACCCATTTCAAGAATGCCTGTTGGTGACCCCTAATTCATGGTATCACAAAAACCTAAACGCCAACGGAGCCTGTGGAGTACCATGGCAGTACCTTCCACAGTAAGAATCTGCTTTTCCGAGGCACTCGTTCGCCCTTCTTAAGTCTCAACAAAGAGTTTAACACTTGAATCTTCACAGGCCTTGAGCTTTAGAACTCCTCATTCAACAAATAGGGGCCTCTATTCCGAACTACTAGCAACCAAATCCCATGTATGCTATCTTCTTCTTCTTCCTCGCATTTCAAGCTTATTGCATATCGCATATTAGCTTATTGCGTGCTCTCAACTTAGTGTTCTAGGTGCACTTCCACAGTTATTCATTAAGACCTTCCGATGTCTGTATCATTTTTGCATTAGTGTGTGGCAAGTACAATCATACTTTATGCCCAGGGAAGTCGAGAAATTTTCTAACCCGAAAAATTTCTAGACCGAATCAAGAATCGAACCCACCCACCTCCAGCATGGTCTTGCTTTGTAGCTGCGCCTTTACTGACTGAGCTAAGGGAGGCCCCATGAATACTACCCTACTTTTAAATCTCAAAATGACTTGGATGACACCGTTCGTTGATATCACAACGTCTTACGTAATTGTAAACGGTTTGTAAAAAAGGCTAGAGGAACACCCTGGTAAAATTCCTATCCAGCCAAGCTAAGGAAAGTCATGGAATAGACGTCGCTAGATTTGGCATACATTTACGTGATATTTCGTGTGAATTTTTAATATTTAAGCACAATATCGCATAAATTTGCAATATTGTATGAAAGCTTGTAAACGAAAGCTTGTAAACAGATTTTTTTTTTCAGTGTACACATATACAGCCATTCCATAGCAAAACGATATAGTGCTTCTCATAATTTCGTAGAAATGGTAGGTTTGTTCCTTATCTCAAAATAGGGTCATTAGGGTAACCATTTCCATGTTAGGGTCGTCCAAAAAAATCGATTTTTTTTTAAATACCTTCCTCCAAACTTTATAGCTTTTGAACCACTGCAGTTGCAATGAGAGTGAGGAGTTTCTCAAGTTCGCACGAAAAGTGTGTCCTTATTCCCTGCCAGCACAGATGTTTCCTCGCGAATCCTTGCAATCGGTAGATGAGATCAGCCTGCCTTTGTCAATGCTGGAGCTCTCACTCGCGTTCCTTTCGTGTGGCAAATCGATAGGATTAAGTTCAACTAAAGCGAACCCAACACGTATCAATATATTGATGCGAAGGGGAATTATTGACAATAATATTGATGATGTGAACACAGAAATATTGTCAATACCGATGTATTGACGTCAATATAGAATATATTAACAATACATTTATTGTCGATAAAAGCAATCGTGTAGGGCCACTTAAGAGGTGCATGTTGAACTTGTTTGGTCAGTTCCTGGAGTTCAATAATATTCTGCATGATTGGAGGCGGGTGAGAGTTATAGCTATTAAAAAGCCTGGTAAATAAACCCTCGTCAGATTGCAACTCGTCCCATCGCGATGTTGTCGTGCATACAAAAATTGTTGGAGAAAATTATTCTTCTTCGCATGGTCAAATGGGTTGAAATGAACCACCTACACTCTTTGCTTTTGTAATTGTAAGATAGATAGTTTGCCTCAATTGAAACATTGATTTGTATAAACTTGACGAATCATACCTCTAAAATAGTAGTAGTTACAGTGCCGCATTATCTAACAACCACTGCCTGCAACTAATGTTGAGGGGTCGGCAGGGCTGATTACGGATCAAAACTAACATAACTCTAACACTGAAATGATCCCGAAACTAACGCTCATTCATTGCACTTTGAGTCATAAAGTAGTTTTATTTATTTTCCTACTAATCTATCTACACACTTAGTTTTTTCTACCGAGCTCGGCTGTGCGGGTCTCGGCGGGGAGGGTTTCGCTGAGATCTCGGCGGGAGTGACATTTGATTGCTGAGTCTCGGATAATGCCTTTTCTAATAATCTGCCTACGTTTCTTTTCTTTGTTATCCACTTTATCCCCTTTTTATTTTTCTGATCTTCTTTCCTCTTCTCTTCTTTTGTTTTGTTTGTTTACATATAACTAATACTAATACCTCCTTGTTTTCTCTCTAATTTGTCTACTATGTCCCACCATCACGATGAGAGATGAGCTACCGTACATGGTACACGCTCATATACACTCCCAAAATAGTATGCCGCAAGTAATTATATCACAGAGGCAACTAAAGATCCAGAAACGCCGATAACGCTGAAGATAATGAGCTGTGGTGATTTATATGACTAAATAGTATTATTTATTTATACTAACCTAAACACAACGTGGGGTGACCCAAATCCAAACGATCACTAACCAAAATAATAGACTTATCTTTTTTCAACAGGTGTAATTTCGTTTAGTTCTGTTTCTCTCTTTTCAGCAAAACAACTACAAAAAAACCTCTATAACTCTTCTGCATTCTTTTAATCTCCTACTATCCCCTATAAATGTATCGGAAACTAGTGGGACTGTCTGTGCAAACAAAAACAGACCTGATAGTGGAAGAAGGTCGTTATAACTCGCTTAACTCGTTTTCGGATTTGAGAGATCGTCGGTTACAGTGGCCTGCTTACTGAGCAGGAAAACGCGGTCCCAGGTCCTTACATATCAAAGAGATTTATGGTAAAATCGCTTGTGTATCGTGTATTTTGCGAAACTCGTTGTTGTCGTTAGTTCCGGGTTTGAATGGATACAAAAATTTGAGTAACGGTATTATGTGATATGAGGGGCTCGGTGGCCTTAGAGCAACCGTTTTTGCTTACTGAGCAGAACATCATGAGTCTAATCTCAGGCCCATCCACATTCAAGATTCGTCAATCCTTTTATTTGTTAATATGACTACATGGTAATAACAGCAACTCGGTGATTAAAAAGGTGCTCGTCTGCCTAGTGGCAAACGTTTTTGCTTACTGAGCAGAAGACCGTGGGTTTAGTCCCAAGCTCCTTCGCGTTATATGATCGTTAGGACATCAATTCAGCTTATCGTTTACCAAAACGAACCCTGCTGCAAACCCAACCCTCTTATCCAACATCCCAGTGATTCCTCGTGGAAGTGCAGAGGTGTTCTCGGCTTCCATCAAAACGAGTGTCATGTCAACACAATCCTTCCCATTCCTTTCTTGACCTGTGTTCGGGCGCGGCCGGCGCTGGTATTGCCTAATTTAAGATCACCAGTTTTTACACATTGAGGATGATTGCTAGTCCCAAGAATTATCTATTGGTTCTCTGTGTAATTACAGCTGATCTGGCAATAACAGAGTAGCAACCGTGGGCGGTCAATCAAGCTCAAGCTCAAGCTCAAGCGGAAGATCGTAAAGGAAGATTGCGGGGCGAAGTCGAGGGCACGGAAAAAACTCACATGATTACCAGCAGCATCCGGGAGCTACGAGTCGAACGATGCAAGTAAATCTTGAACTTCCTTAAGCGAAAAAATCCGGTAATCCTGTTAACCGACAAGAGCATGTTTACCGTCGATCCCGTATCAAATTCCAGAACCGACCGGTATATTAGTTCTCTTCCGGTAAAAGACGTGGCCGACGAGCACAAGAACGTATATCTGACCAAGTATCCTGCTAGCGTTATGGTGTTTGGATTGGTGACTTCCTATGGCAAAAAAATGGACCCGGTGTTCATTCCAGAAGGCGACAAGGTCAACACGGAGGTCTACATCGGGATTTTAAGTAAGTATTTTCTTCCATGGATTAAAGAACAGTACGGTCCGAAGCCAAATGTTGTATTTCAACAAGATGGGGCTCCGTGCCACACCTCGAACCGCACTCAGAAGTCGTTGCAGGAACATCTTCCGTTCTGGGCGAAGGATATGTGGCCGCCATCCAGCCCCGATCTTAATCCGCTGGATTACTCAATATGGCGCGTCATGAAGGCCAAGGCCTGTTCTAAACGCCACCCGAGTACAGCAAGCCTCAGACAAACATTGACCCGTGCCTGGAGAGAAATGGATCCAGACTACATTATTAGAACCTGCCGTGCATTCCAGAAGCGGAAGACTATGAGAAACATCCCCACTTTAAATAAATAAAAAAAAAAAAATCGAAAACGAAATGTTTGAGAATTTTTTTTTAATTTTGACATTGCTCAATCGTGCAAACATTATCACGCAAATGGTACGTAACTAAAAGCTTAACTTTATAAAAATAATAAATCCATTGGCAATGTAGAATTTAATTTTCTTCAATATACAATTTAACAAAAAATCCCATATTTATAATGTCAAAAAACCAGAATTGTGGAAATAAAAAAAAATATACAGGGCTACCATTTCAGAATCTAGTTGTGTTCAACAATTGAAAATCTCTTTTCAAGTATTCGGCCAAACGGTATTCGACCAAACGGCATTCTGCCAAACGGCATTCGGCTAAATGGCCGGACACCATTTTCACACTGCCGCACTCTAACCGAACTATCAACTCTATACTTTCATCTACTTATCTGTCGTATAAAATTACCACTTGGCGTTAAGCACCTCCACCAACTACTTAGATTATAATTTAGTTTATAATTTGTGTGTGTATGTGTTTTTTATATTTGTTTTTTTTTTATGTAATAATTGTATAATTACACTGCTGATATCAAATTGAGTAGAGATAAGTTCATGTTTTAGGTAAAGTGAAATATTTTGTATCGTAAATCATATTTCGAATCTCCTTCTCCCTCTCCCTATCCATAAAATTGTAAATCTCCACTAACCTCCTGTAACTCTACATTTAAGATTAAGATTAAGTATGTATAACGCAAAAGATAACTTGGCTCTGTACAGTTTATTTGATTGAGCTTGTACAAATACATAAATTTTCAAAACAAAAATATAAATAATTCAGAGTAAATGATGGATTTGAAATATACCAACAACTTGCTGTGCTTAGTTTGACTATAGGTTTTCAGTTGACTATTCCATTTAAATCACAAAAGTTGATATTAATTAATGATCATAATGGAAGAATGTATTTCGAATTTGAAAGTATTTACATAATTTTATGTATTTATTTTTACGAAAAGGGCATGTTTTTATCGCAACTAAAAAAAATCTGGATGAGGCCTGGCCCGCACAAAAAATAAAGTTAGATAAAACAAGCTGAAATTCTAAGACACGCAAAATGAGCAAAAACTATAAAACATCTGTGGGGGCTTGTCAATTCTGAGGAGAGGTATGGCTCCCTCAAAACCTCCATTATTTACGCCAATGGGCATGTTATTGATACACCTCATTAGTTATTATTTGATATTAATATTTGTTATGTTTTTCGTTCCATTTTTTTGCTTTTGTTCAAAACTCAAATTTAAATCCTGATGAATGTGGGTGTCTTAGTGGAATACCTGTATGAAGAGAGAGAGAATGATTAGTCATTTCCATTTAATTCCACTATCTTATTTGCTTATCCTTGACAGATACGCGTATTTCGTTTACAATGTGCAGACTTCTTCAGTGTCGACTGAATAAAACATCGCATTTTACCGAATATATAATAACCTAGGTACATTTTCACTTAGAAGCTAGGTGAACTTAAACCAATTTTCCTGTAGGAGCAGGTACTTTGCTGCTTAATCGTTGATGTGTCCTAGCTAGTAAATTGAAAAGCCTTGTGTGTCCGTTTCCTTGATCCCTCTTGAGTAAAGTTGAATTCCGTTTTTTTTTTTTTTTTTTACTTTGACTATATGTTTTAGTATTACTTCTACGTGAAGTCAACGATTTACATAGTTGAAGATGCTAATTTCAAATAACAGACTGTAGTGGTAATTTTTATACGATAGATGGAGTAGATGAAAGCATAGAGTTGATAGTTCCGTTAGAGTACGGCAGTGTGAAGATTGCATATAGATATTAGAATAGTGAGCTAGAACAACTTTTAAGGAAGGTACAAATCGGTTTTTTCATCTCTCTTTACCAAACTCCCCCTTTGGAGAGGGATGGCGAGGGGTGTCCCCCCCGCCACCACTGGCAAAAAGAGATGAAAACCGACCCGCTCAAGTACCAACTGTGTGTTTGAAACAGTTCTACCGATTTTTACCGCACTTCAGTTGTTATTTGAAGGAAAGCATCCAGTCGTAGGTTTGGAAATTGCAACTATTGTTTACCCCTACCACGACATGTGCTCCTGTCATCGTCGACTTGACGATCTCGAGGGGACACGGGTGGGGTAGTTGTTCTAGCTCGCTATTCTAATATCTATATGCAATCTTCACACTGCCGTACTCTAACGGAACTATCAACTCTATGCTTTCATCTACTCCATCTATCGTATAAAAATTACCACTACAGTCTGTTATTTGAAATTAGCATCTTCAACTATGAATTCCGTTGTTTGTTGATCTCGAGGCTCTCTGCAACATCCAATTTCCATGGTGTAGATACGGTTCGTAAAATCTTGATGTCCTCCGTCGATAGTTGGTGATCCTCTGTGAAGATGTGTTCTGCATTCTTTGATTTAAAATCATATGTTAGGCGTTTTTCCTCTAGCTTTTTGGCCTTATTAACCTCCACTATATGTTCTTTAAATCTAGCTGCTAAAGTTCTCTTGGTTTGTCCTACATATACTTTGTTACAATGATTACAGCTTATTTTTTATACACCTGCGTTACCTAAAACATTAACTGGGTCTTTAGTGGATCCTAACAATGATTTTAACTGGTTATGTCTACTAGTGAAAACTAAACTTCGTTTCAAGGTGCTGCGGTGAGGGTTGTAAATAATTTCTTTTGTAAAATACTCGCATTTTTATCGATGATTGGCTGGATAGTGGTCTCCTTGTATCCGTTGAGTCTCGCTGTTTCGAAGATGTACTGTAATTCCTTAACTTTCCTTGCTTCGCAGAGTGGAAGAGTCTGCATCCGATGAATCATGTGGTGGAAGGCGGCCATTTTCTGCTGGAACGAATGGTTGGAAGTATACACACTTAGAAAAATTGATGTACATTTAGGTGTTCTGAGACTGACATATACGAGCGTCAATTTTGACATGAAATTGAGTCATAATAGACGCGAAATTCAGCTCAATCAAACGTACCTTCAAGCTTTTTAGTCTCGGAGCTCTTAATTTTACATGACATGTTCGTTTACGTCTCATCCTTTATGTCAAATATGGATTCCGTCACGTGTAAGATTAGGTATTTCTAAGTGTGTAGGGGATAACTCTTTTGATGATTGATGGTTTTCTGTAAACTTCGTATTCAAGCGAAGAAGATGATGACAATTCCCTGATGAGTAGAAGATCGAGAAATGCTAGTTTTCGTCTTTTAATACATCGTGAGTGAATTTTATATCCTTGTCAATTCTGCTCTAACCTTTAAAATTGTGGAAAAGCTTCCCGTTTAAGTACGCTGAAGATATCGTCGACAAACCTCCACCAACGCGTTGCAACGGTTTGGTAATAGTCCTTTCTCCTTCAGGATTGTTTTCAAGTTAGCCATGAAAAGTTCACACAGGAAGGGGGATAGGGGGTTTCCCATTGTTGCTCCTTCGTCTGCTTGTAGAAAATTACCACGGAAAGAGAACCCGAGCAAAGTCGGTTAACAAAATGAAAGCAAATCGATATTAAAGTGTGCAGTTCCTATCATAATGAAAACTCATTTTGATTACAAATGTTGCGACATAAGTCTGATATCATATTCTGCTTTCATTATGCAGTCAAGACGTTTTAAATGAAAGCAACTTAACTTGAAGTTCTGCTGTTTAAGTCTTGTTTAAAATTTAATTGAAATTCATCTGTCGTTGAACTAATGATTATCGTTTATCTGATTTGTTTAACACATTTTAGGTCATTCGTGACTTACCCACAGTGAGATTGGAGCCTAAGTCTTTCAGCTTGAGAAACATGAATGGTAACCATTTACTCTAGGTCCGTATTCAGTTAAACATTATGAATGCAAAATCAGTAATCAAATTGATTTCGTTGAACGCAGGATTAGTTTTCCGTTTGCTCCAACAGTGTAAAATTTTGCTCTCATTTTTGCTGTGTTAACCGTTAAGTCGACCAAAATGAGATCAACTGGAGTATTCAAAATAAGTTACATCATAACAGCAAATTCTGATTTCAATTTGATCTTCAGCTTTGCTCGGGAAGTAGTTCTCGTCCATACAAAGGCGGGTCACCTTAAGGAACGTTCGAACCTTGTTTCTCCATGCTGCATTCTCTCGTTGTGTTAATAGCCAGTCCTCCAAATGGTTGATCGCTTCCTTGACCGGTATGCTAGGAAAAAAAGAGCTGTGACGTCGAAAGATACCATAATTTCGTCCTCGTTGATGACTGCTGAAGATTGTAATTGCTGGGTGATACTAACTGCCGTACTCTGGAACTGATTTGGCATACGCTGGAACTCTTTGACTAGCCACTTCGATAGTTTGTGGGGAACCAACTGCAAACACGATGTCTCGCATTTCATTCCCCGGTTTGTGGACTTTGGGGAGATCTTTGAACCTGGGTAGAATGGGATTGGATTCCCGTAAACGACCTGCTCCATCACCTAATATTGATTTGCACTCCTTCAGTGTTTTCTCCACGCGTTTCACTATGTTCTGTAAGGGGTCTACATGAAGCTGCCTATACGGCCTGTTTTTCAGAGAGTCAGAGATTATGCTGTGTGAATCTGTAAGGATTAGGACTGATCGGTCCGAACCGGTTGCTGCTTCTAATATCGCCGCTGCCTCAGCAGAAAAAAACCGAGCTTTGTGGTGGTAGGCTCAAGCTCGTTGGCGGGATTTTTCCAGCGATGCCTATCCCAACTCCGGTGTGCGATTTGAACCCGTCCTAAAAACGGTGCACATGCCTGGGGTACCCAGAATTTAGCATCTTCCAGACGGAATATCTGATCGCTGCCGAGTTGTCCCCTGCCCTAGACTGGTCCTTAATCCGGCTTTCAATGTTTAACGGTCTCGATTGACAACTTTTTCCTCTCAGCCAGGGGAAGGTCGGTGTTGGCTGCTATACGGTGGACTCTATTCCCCTCTTCGAGGAGATAGATCCGTTTGATATCCGATGTTTTTGCCAAGTAGGTAACCGCTTTGATGGTGAGGGGGAGAGGTAGCTCATCGATTCTTCCGGTTCGCCTCCTAGCATCGTGCTATAAGGTACCAGGCGATAACCAGCGTAGTTGATCGATAGCTCAATGACGTCATTTCGTTGGCGTCTGCAATGCGAAATTCTCATAGCAGGCGTTGACGATGGGACGTTGTCGAGTTATTGAATAGCAACTATCGTGGTAGCTCACCGATTACCTGTCGATCTGCCAAATTTGGAAAGACGTCTGCATTGAATTGTCTCATATGATAATATTCCGCCCACTATATCACAAGAAATTGCGAGTAGCTGAGTGGAATGGAGATAAGTTAAGCATTGAGTACAGGACCAAGTCTCCCCTGGGTGGTGCCAAAAGATGAGCGCAATAGAATCATCAAGTTGCCATAAGGCACGGAATGAGACTATTGCATGGCTGGGTAGTCAAAGTCTTCCATTCGTTAGTCATTTTAGGTGGATTAGAACAGGTTTAGGTTTAGGGTGGGCGTTGGCCAGATTTGGATTTTTCAGATGTAATCCTGGATAGGACCCTGTCTTTGAACGTCGCGTGAAAGTGGAACTTAATGAAGGCCTAAGTACTTTTTCGTAGTTTTTAGTTTTTGGATTTCAAAGATCGTCGGTTACAGTGGCCTGCCTACTGAGCAGAAAAACGCGGTCCCAGGTCCTTACATATCAAAGAGATTTATGGTAAAATCGCTTGTGTATCGTGTATTTTGCGAAACTCGTTGTTGTCGTTGGTTCCGGGTTTGAATGGATACACAAATTTGAGCAACGGTATTATGTGATATGAGGGGCTCGGTGGCCTTAGAGCAACCGTTTTTGCTTACTGAGCAGAACATCATGAGTCTAATCTCAGGCCCATCCACATTCAAGATTGGTCAATCGTTTTATTTGTTAATATGACTACATGGTAATAACAGCAACTCGGTGATTAAAAAGGTGCTCGTCTGCCTAGTGGCAAATTTTTTGCTTACTGAGCAGAAGACCGTGGGTTTAGTCCCAAGCTTCTTCGCGTTATATGATCGTTAGTACATCAATTCAGCTTATCGTTTACCAAAACGAACCCTGCTGCAAACCCAACCCTCTTATCCAACATCCCAGTGATTCCTCGTGGAAGTGCAGAGGTGTTCTCGGCTTCCATCAAAGCGAGTGTCATGTCAACACAATCCTTCCCATTCCTTTCTTGACCTGTGTTCGGGCGCGGCCGGCGCTGGTATTGCCTTATTTAAGATCACCAGTTTTTACACATTGAGGATGATTGCTAGTCCCAAGCATCGTCTATTGGTTCTCTGTGTAATTACAGTTGATCTGGCAGTAACAGAGTAGCAACCGTGGGCGGTCAATCAAGCTCAAGCTCAAGCTCAAGTAGGTAACCGCTTTGATGGTGACTGCAGTGTGCAGTGTCAATTCAAATCCGGAAGGGACGTACCCCGTAAACCGGTACAAGGCCTTGCAACACTTTGTCCTTGCGGTTAGCTCCAGGCCGTGGACGGCTGTCGATAATTGCCATGGCTACATGCAGTCGGATAGCTCGGTTGTTGGTGCGGTGCGGCATGGAGATTGTTCGGATAAGGTTTATGCGGGTCTTGCAACTAGCCTTAACGCTCTGGAAGAGTTGCATGAAGGTCAAGTGTCAATCAACTAGATGCGAGTCCTTGCGATGGTGCGACCGTTGGCCATAATTCGCACGTCATCCGCATAGACAAAAATGGGAATGTTGAGTGGCAAATGAGTAAAGATCCGATTTATCGCTCTTAGGGAAATCGTCACTGCAATAACCGATGCTTACGGCACCCCTGTTCTCTTTTTTTCCCTGTGTCCTTTGACAGTTCTTGGAGGTTCCCTTTCCTGCTCGGAAGGCGTGCTGCCGGTGGACGACGATTCGACGATAGCCGGTGGACGACGGTGGAGAAGTCGACGATTGACCATGCGTTCCAGCACCTTGCTTGCACAGATGGTTAACGCAATCGGACGGAATTTATCGGCACCTCGTGTGGAGGCGTTGGCCTTTGGGATCGGGATCACCAAACATCCTTGCTAAGCGGCCAGAAAGTCACCCGAACGCCACACCTAGTAGTAAAGGTTCAATAATTTTTCCTTTCCGTCGATAGGAAGATTTTTTGAAGTCCGCGGACGACTGGGAACCATTTATGCTCTCCAGCTATTGCGTTTGGCATCTCGGATGGTCTGCCTGCATTGATTGGTTGAGCCGTTCTCTTTATTTTTGTAGCGCTCATTCCTGAATTCCTCTAGAAAATACTCATAGACGATCAATCTCTTGCATGATTTTTGAATTTTTAAGTTTTTCCATTCATTGATTATGACGCAGTATTGCTCCACTATTACCCAAATGTCATCCATTACCGCCTGAATAAATGCCAGAAGCGTACAGTAACCAAATCAGGCGGATAATTGTACGTAAGGGAAGGTTAGCATCGCTGTACTACTTTATTACTGTATCGTTGATCCTTAACGACCAACAATATTCTCATCACAATAGTTCATCTCGGAAAATCCCTTCCAGCAACCTTCGAGACAATCAACCGCTCGACTCGTTAGAAGCAATATCATTAGCCTTAGTCTACCCACACTCTCTGGCACCGCGCAAACTGCCAGGATCGAAGTAAAAGTAAATCACACTTCGACTGTGTAGACCCATCTTCAATTTACGGCCGCTGGATGCTGCCGTTGCTCTGACTCCGACCAAATGTGACTCAACCCGGCCTTGCAGTCGCACGCCTTGCACATCCCCGGACCATATTTTACACGCTTAAAACGCCTTTTAGAAAGCTTTTAAGGTTTTCATTTCTTTCCTTTATAAACGTACACAATCTTTGTGCTCTTTTCATACCTGGCTCGGCGCAAACGCTCGCCAAAGGAATTAACGCCTGCCGTTGTTGTGTCTGTCCGTCTGACAGGAATTATTCGATCAGGTTAGGCATCTCGAGGGGTCTCGCATAGTTGATCCAGACAGTTCCCTATGCTTCTTCCCGTCTGACGAACGTCGTATAAGGAGAAATTTGAATATTTCACAGCTTCAGCCACAGCTACTCAAATTTATGGGATGCATACGCTGCCGAAAGAACGATCTGACGCGTAAAATGATTCACCAAAGGCGACACGTCCGACTACAATCGGACCCCCGGAGAGGTCTACTGCTCCAGTCCGCCGCTCGCTATCGTCGTTTTGCTACAAGAAGAAGCCCCGAAAACAACGAATAAACAACATCAAAAGACGATAATCCCTGTGGTAAGTCGCGTGGCGTGGGTGACTCCCACATATTCCGCGGAAGAGAGCTGCTCATCATCATCGTCGTCGTCGTCTTCATCGTTACTGAGGAGTCATCTTCACCACCGACCGGCGAACAACAACATCTTCCCAGCTTCTTCTTACTACTACTACCCTTTTTCCAGGTAAATCATCATAATAAAATCGTATGAAACGGCATGAAGCTGGGAATAAATAATAACGGATGACTTGTAGCTCGTTGCACCTTCTTCCGTGGCTCGTTCGTTCGGATCTAGAAACAATTTTGTGCTCTGCTCTGAGCAACTTTTTAGCCCCGGTGACGACGCGTGGCGTCGGCTTGTAGAAACATGGATGTAACAACAGCATCGCAAGGGCATGTTATTCCTCATTCAGACATCACAGAGAGGATCCACCCTCGCAGTTTGGCGCGTGGTGCTTGAGATTGTGTGACTCCAACAGACCACGCTGCGTTGTTCTTTGTTTCCGAACGTTGTTCCTACCGCAGTCAGTTGGGACGTGAAGGGAGCGATCTTGTCACTCAAGGAAACGAGTGCAGCAGCGTTGCACTCAGAGTCTGCTGTAGGAGATTCTGTTCGATCTGCAACATTATTATTATTTTGTATAGACAGGTTCCTGAATACTGCGGTTCGGATTTATTCCGCGGATACTATCGTGGTGGAAAAACTTCGTAATGCGAAATGTTGAAAATAGTACCTTAAACTTCCATCAGTTCACTAAAATTACACGATACAGACAGTTCACGAAAAAACACTACCGTCGTGGTTGGCTTTTGGGCACTTTTCGGGTGTGTGCCAAATTGCGTATGAAATCAATTAAATAGTTAATAACATGAGTGTAATGTGAAGTATATGAACGACCAAGATTGATTGTAGAAAATGTTCGCATTATAGCTTTCAAGGCACAGTTGGAAATGTAAATAGACGGGCGCAATATCAATGCTTGTAAAATCAATAATAAACGTGATATTTTGTTCTAATATCACGCGTAATATAGAGAGCATACGAGAGCACAACAATATCATTTGATTGAAGATTTTACTTTTAAACTTTCCTGAAAGTCTAGACTTTTTTCTGATGCTTTCGATGCTTTCCTGAAGTTATTGGAACTGCTCTAAAGTCCTTTCTTAAGCTTTCTTGAAGTTCTCAAAGCTTTCTTAAAGTTATTTAAACTTGCTTAAAGACCACTAAACTTTCGTAAAGTTCTTTAAACTTTCATAAAGTTCTCTATGCTTCTCCGATTTTCTCAGAATTTCCCGTTTATTTTCTGAAGTTAATTGAGCTGCCTTGAAGTTCTGTGATCTTCTCTGAAGCTCCCGAAATTGTTCATAAAGTTTCCGAAACTTCCTTGAAGCTTACGGAATATCTTTTATAATCTCTAATCTTCACTAAACTTTCTAACATATTGTTTGGTTGGAATCGCTGGAGGAGGATGTGTGCGGAATGATGGTTATGCAAGTCGGTTTGTCGGTGAATATCGTGAAGAATGGTTCGGGCCCGTCAGCCATACGCATAATTTATACATTTAGTATATGTTGGACGAGTTCCGGGTCGTTTTCTGAATAACGTACAATTTTAATTCATAATGTATAAATCCGCACCATTGGACAACGATCATGGTTGGATTTGATGAGCTTGTTCCAGTTGAAAAACGTTTGTTGTGACGACCAACAACGAGACGGTTTTCAATGACATGAGACAGCGGTTCTATGTTCCGGCATTACGACGACTTGTAAGGAGAGTAGCAGCCGAATGTCAACGATGTAAGAACTCCAAAGCGGTTCCTGTAATTCCTCGCATGGCACGATTACCTAGGGCACGGTTGACCCCCTTCTTGAAGCCGTTTACGTACATCGGGATCGACTACTTTGGGCCGATTATGATCAAGGTCGGACGAAGTCAAGTCAAGCGCTGGGTGGCCTTATTCACCTGCCTGAGCATCCGGGCAGGTCATATGGAGGTAGTCCATAGTCTCGCAACACAATCCTGTATAATGGCATTTCGGCGCTTCGTGGCACGGCGTGGAGCGCCTCTGGAGGTGTTGTACAGCGATAACGGCACCTGTTTCGTTGGAGCAAACCGACAGCTAAAAAAGGAGATTGACAAGATCAACGAAAGCTGTGCAGCTACGTTCACCAACGTCCGCTCTAAATGGATTTTCAATCCACCTGCAGCGCCACATATGGGTGGCCTGTGGGAACGGATGGTACGCTCCGTGAAAACGGCAATGCTTGCCCTAGGAGACGGATGGCGGAATCCTAATGAGGAGACTTTTGAAACCATCGTTCTCGAAGCCGAAGCGATTGTCAATTCGCGCCCTTTAACATACGTCGGTCTCGATTCATCGGATCAGGAGGCGCTGACCCCTAAACATTGTTTGTTTTACGGAACACAGGGCGTCAACCAGCCTGCTGTTCAACCGGTAGAGTACCGTAGCGCACTCAGAGATAGTTGGAAGTTGGCTCAGTGGATGATTGACCAGTTTTAGAGACGCTGGATACGAGAGTATCTTCCGGTGTTGACAAGGCGATCCAAGTGGTTTGAGCCAGCAAAGCCAATCCAGATCGGCGATGTAGTGGTGGTAGTAGATGACTCCATCAGGAACCAGTAGCTTAAAGGAACGATCATCGAAGTATATACTGCATCAGATGGACAAGTTAGGCAGGCCAAGGTGCAGACAGTCAAAGATATCATCGTACGACCAACAGTGAAGTTAGCAGTTTTGGATGTTCTCGGAAGATCCAGATCACACGGGTCGGGGAATGTTGTGACGACCACTGGGTCATCCCAGAATATTGTGCAACCGTGCACTCCCTCGACGAAGTGACAAGTTACATGAACGTCAACAGAATAGACATATTTGTATAACTATTATAGAATACCAGGGATTGTTTACAAGCGAACAACAATAGCTACAGATAACGTGCAGGTTTTCGACAAACTGAAATTTAATTTAAGTATTGCTAAAGTTATAAATTACGTACATGTGTGTGCCTATATTTACTGGATCGTGAAGATTTAGAACGAGTCACACAGTGCTAGTTGAAACATTATAACCAGTTGAATTACCGTATACAACACTGAAATCTTTGAAGCTGTTTTTGGACAGCTAGCAAAATTCGGTGTAATTCAACAGCCGCAACAACGTTCTTATGCAATTGTTATCATTGTTTTTGATTTATTGATTTTGGGAGTTTTTGAGATTGGCTTTTCGCTGACCGGAGTGTGTGAATGGGATTGGTGAATAAGCTTCTGGCCAGTGAGAATTATATGGAAGTATCGCGTTATTAAAAGCAGCTTAAGTATTAACAGCACAAAATTTGTTACACAGATGATGCAAAACTGACATCTATTGATTTAAATTATTAAAGTTTATCAGAAGTTCCCTTAATTTAAGTTTATGTTCAGCTCTTTGATAATGATACATCTTTAGATTAACTTTATTCAGCCTTTGTTAAGGCTGGGTTTATTGATTTATTTTTTCAGCCCTTCGATGATGGAAAATCTTTAAATTTATTTTCTAATGATTAATTTTTAGTCTCGAGCTCATCAACTGTCCATAATTTCTCAATAGCCTTGTCTAACGAATCCACTTTCATTACATGCCATGTGATGTTCGTGGCATCATTCGTAGATTTTGTATCGCCTGATACCACCCAACTGAACCTCGTACTGACAAAAAATGGAAGCGTACTACCGAATTTGCGAACTTGAAGCCGGCCATCATCGCGTATGAGGAAATCGTAAAAGTACAGAACATCCAAAACCAGATCGATCGGACCAGATACAAAGAATTCCGGGTTAACTAGTGCCATGTTAGCAGGAGGTTTCCATTGAGTCAACGGAAGAGGAATGGAAGGCTGATCGTTGGTAACAAGCTCCATAACCAGAAAATCCAGAGAGATCGAGAAATCGCGCACCCGAGAAGCGATTGTAGCGGAAACTTCATAAGTTGTTTGGCTGCGTGATCGTCCAATAGCAGAAATTTCCACTTTCATGTCCCGCCTTGGTAGCCGGAGTAGCTTGCGGAGATTTTCAGACATCAGGTTAGCTTGCGATCCAGAATCCAGAAGCGCCCTTGCGAGATCAATATTTCCCCAAATATCCTTGATGTTCAGCAGAACCGTTTGCAGAAACTCGTGCGATTTTGGCTGTCCCATTGCCTGATTAATTGCAATTGATGCCGCCGAACTAATAACCAAACCACCATAGTTCGAAGCACCACCCGATGTTGATGGAACAGGTGAATCCTCGTTGTCATTTACTACTGGGGCAGGATCAGAACCATAATCAGGAAAATCAGAGTAGAGCAGTGAATGATGTTTCTTTGATCAAGTCTAGCACCGACATTTGGTTGGACAATCTCGAGCCAAATGATTTCTTCCTAGACAGTTACTGCAGCCTTTTGTCAATCGGAAGTTAAGCGAAAGTTGGACAACCAGTATATCAATGTTCATCGCTGCATGCGAAGTAATCCGATGGAACCTTTTCGGACGCCGAGTTGACCGAAACCTTCGATGGACGAGATTTGAAACCATTGTTGGACGATGCACCATTGGTCGCAAATATATGTTGATCCACTGAAACTGCATTCCAACCACGAGTTTTCATCTAGAGATACAGGACCAACGAAGGAAATGGTGGCTCCTCTTCAGACGTAACATTCTCCTCCCAACGCTTCTGAGTCACCTCGTCGAGCTTCGAAACCATTAGATGAACTATAGTTAGCCTCACTCATCGAATAGGAATCAATCAGCTTCAAAGCACCACCCTTGAGGGCAGCGCGCAACTAGCGGAACTTCTGTGTGTCTTTCAGCTCTGTAGAGGAATCGATCAAGGCAACAAACGTATCGTGGAATGGAAGCCAGTTTTGAAAATTACCATCGCACTCAGGTACATTGATTTTAAGGAAGTCGCACGGAAGGTGTTAATTGGACCTGTGTTTTGCGTTGCATGCTGTTGTGATAATTTACTCGCCAACCTTGCCATTACCTCAAAGTATTTGTCCTCAATTTCTGCCCTCAGCTGCTGGTGCTTCTACATGTACTTTTCGTTTTAATTCATGCCCTCAATATCGTTCTGAAGTTCCTCGAATTCAGTCCATTTCGCTTCAAGTTTCTCCAGACGTATCTTGACTTGATGTTCGTTAAACTTCTCTGTGCTTTCCTCCGGTTGCTTGGCTCACAAAGTCAGCAACGCTGTCCTTAATGTGTAACAGAGTCTTGAGCTTCTTTGATATGGTGTGAACGAAGAAAGATATTCAGCCAGCATCACGGAACCGTTGAACTTGAATCGATGATGTCACGAATGTCACGATAGAGAAAACCAAATGTGGGCACGTTCGGTAAGAGCAGCACCTTTCAACCAAGAATATCATTTTTTTGGACAGGGACTCACCTGGTGAGCCTGTCTATTAGGCCTTGAATATAATTATAACCGTTCCAATCTGCTTGAATCGTTGATCAGCTCCAAACCTTTCACGTAGTGTCGATAGTATCCAATGTTCAATGATTTGATCCCAAATGCGTAGTTTTGATCGTAATAGCCATCGGAAACTCCGCCGAAGTAGTAAGCCGGTAGAGACGAAATTTGAAAATATTAAGTTGGACAGGTCCTCACCTTGTAGGCCGCCTTGTATTTTCAATTCATCTCTCCTGCATTCAATCTCCACAAAAACGGTGATGGCGCGAACTATAAATTTCACCGTTCACGGCCAGTCCGGAGCGGAAGAAGAGCGGCTTTGACATCCCCTTCTCGCTGATTGTCAGCCACAGCAGCACCTTCTTGGGGAACTTGGTGTGTGAAATGAACTTCACCTCGGAGCTCACTTCCTTCGTGGGGGAAGTAAAATACGAAGTGCCCTGCCAGCCGTTGCCATCCAGGGTGAGATAGGTCTCGTCGTCCATCACCACCGCCACGTCGCGATTCCCCGGGAAAAACGAGTTGACCATCTTATTCAGCCGCTGCCGCTGCGCCATTGCCTGCAGCTCCGAAACCAGTGGACGTGACTTCCGGTTCCTGACATGTATGTTCTTGTTCGCCAGGTACTTTTTCACTGTTTGGCCGGTTGCATCGACCTCCCGGCCAAGCGCACGCAGCGATGTAGCCACTTTTCCCTAGGTCTTCCTCTTCAGCATCCTTTGGAGCTTCTTGTCGCTCAGGGTCGTCGGCCGTCCGGAGCCGGGCTTTCTTTCGATGCTCTGATTATTGTCTAATAGTGCCAAGATGTTGTAGATGCCGGAACGGGCGTATCCGGCGTCCACAAAGTGCCGCACGATGTCAGCTTTCGACGCGGCGGGGTGCCGTTCTTTGAACGCGCACACTTCTGAACGGAGTTGCTTCACTGTTTTTGCCATCACGGTTAGAGTTCGACTGATCAACGGCGCCGGTGGTGTAGTGGTAAGCGTGATTACCTCTCACCCCAGCAGGCCTGGGTTCAATCCCAGTCGGTGCCGCCGGGATGTTCTGAGGCATAACATCTCTGATCACGCCTTCCTTCGGATGGGAAGTAAAGCCGTTGGTCCCCGGTTCATGAGTTGATGGGTCGATAGGTAGGGTCCAGGTGTGGGAGCTGCCTTCCTGGCACGTCGGTAGCATTGGTGCTCAGCACGGAAAACAAGATCGACGGAAAAAACAAACCAAAGGAAAAAAGAGTTCGACTGATAGAGCCGTCAAATTTTGTCTGCTGACTCATGGGTTACTATGATGGGTAGTTTCGTCAGTGCAGGTGAAGGTAAACCCATGAAAAATCGACAATTTTTGTTCATTTTTTAAATGCAAACGTTAGCTTAGCCATTTCTTGATAAATTCCAAAAATTGAGGTACCTCCAGATTTCCTAGGGTCTGTAGATTATTTTGATCATAAAAAGATTGAAAATTGGGTCGTCTCCTTTTTTAAAGAGCGGAAAAAAATTGTCACACGTTTTTTTTAAAGTGTGTTAATGGGCTTTGCAAGTGGTTTAAGATCTATAATTTAGCACAAATGTTCATAATTAGCCAGAATAAAGTCATGGTTCCTACTAATGGATCCTGGAGACAACGGAATGGTAAAAGTGGTCAATCTATGAAACTGATCCTAGATCTCCACATTTTTTTTTTCGAAAACACGTGGAACTGTGATAAAAGAAAGAAATTGCGATCGTGACAAAAACATGCTTCCGGATGGCCTTGAGGCGGCCGTCCTTCGAAAAATCCGAATCTTCCGTAATAGTGGTCCATGCATGAAACTGATCCTACAGCTCCGCAGTTTTTTTTTGAAAACACATGGAACTGTGATATAAGAATGAATTTGGGGTCGTGACATAAACATGGACCTGCATGGCGTGATAATTCCATGAAACTGCTTCTAGAGCTCCGTGTTTTTTTAATCATCTTCTGTTGCGACCCAGAACTTATAGTACTAACATGAAAGCACTAAATTACGAGCAAATTATACAAACAAATGAATTATAAATTAACCTAAAAATACCCACCACCCAGAACACCGCTTCTACACTTATACATCTATATACATCCCAAATTGATTACCCTTCACCTCACACTGAACACGACAAATAAATCAGTTACCTAAGAACTACAAAGCAACACAGACCAGTTTCTGCACTCTCGTCCGAAAACTATCTCGGTTCGCGCCAGTCCGCCCAGTGATTGAAACCACAATTTCGCCGTTGTACACAAGTTCGCCTTTGTCGTCGTGCCGGCCAGATTCCGGCAATCAAGCAAGAACATTTGGTGCCGAAACCCGGGAACACATCCCGGACAGTGATTGCGTTCCAACGGAACAATCAATTCGTCGCGAACATTTATAACCATTCGAACCGTCCCGCGTGTGCTTTCACTGCGTGTATCTGCCCAGTACAATAGAAGCTACCGTTTAGTTATTGTTTCTCCTCACGCTGAGGTTCTACATTGTTAGTGCGACTATTGTGAGGAAGATTGCCACGCCGCTCCCGCAAAGAGTGTTGTGCTGTTGGAGATAATTAATTACCGGTTGCTGCTGTCGCTGTTTTGGACTGCATAGGATTTGGGCCGCCCCAGAGTGCCGTCGTCAAAGTACCCGTTTGGCCAACCATCGTCGCAGTATCGCCGAGAAGATTTCCTCCAACAAGTCCACGTCGTAACGATCGAAAGGTTAAGTACGGTCGAAGCAGGTGAGTGACCTCTTTTTCTTTGTTGAGGCAGAATGGCTACCGCCACGCGGAGCAAGAAAGCCAAGCAGTTGAAACAACTGGCTGCCAAGCGGGGCAACCTACTGCAATCAGCGCAATTGATTCGCGAATTTGACCAAAATTATGATATTTCGCAAGCAGCCGAGATTCCATTTCGGCTTAATCGTTTGGACAAGTTATGGGATGAGCTGGAACACGTTGATATGGAGCTTGAAGCACTTTGCGGTAAAGACCCTGGCGCCGCTGAAACTCGTGCCGAGTTTCAGAACTTGTACTATCGATTGAAGGGTTCACTTACGAGAAAGCTTCCAGCTCCTACCCAAGCCAAACCACCTGCTCCCGTACAACAACAGCAGATTATGCTCCCTTCCTCTGGTGTGCGCCTCCCAGAGCTAAAAATCCCAGAATTTGATGGGAACCCTGAAGATTGGTCTGGCTTTCATGACTTGTTTAAATCCATGATCCATGACAACTACCAATTAACAAACATTCAGAAGCTACATTATCTTCGAGCTTCGTTGAAAGGGGATGCTGCTCGTATCATCTCTTCTCTTGCCGTTTCTACGTACAGCTACACTGTTGCGTGGAAGTTGATAACGGATCGTTACGAGGACAAGAATTTGTTGATCAAGCAACACATCTCTGCGCTTTTTTCGGTTTCTCCGCTGCGGAATGAGTCCGCTTCTGGCCTTTCTGAACTGGCAGATGAGTTCGAGAAACACGTGAAAATCTTGGACTCTCTAGAAACCAAGGCGCAGCATTGGGATTCTGTGTTGGTGGAGCTCCTTTTCAGTCGTATGGATGCCACCTCACAGAAACAGTGGGAAAATAACCGTGACAAAACCCAGCGTCCTTCGTACGACGATCTCATAAAGTTTATCCATGATCACTCACGCACACTGCAGTCCCTCAAGCTCTCCCAATTAGTTTGTACACCGTCGATGGAGGCCAAGCCTACGAAGTCACGACAAGTGTTGGCCCATTCGGCCACAGAACAAACTCCTAAATGCGCTGCGTGCAAACAAGCGCATTTTCTGTTCCAATGCGAGGTCTTTCGTGATCAAACTCCGCATCAACGTTTCGATTTAGTTAAACGGAACAACCTATGCATCAATTGCATCAAAGCATCCCACCAAGCAAGAAACTGTACCAGTGGGTGCTGCAAGTATTGCCAAAAGAAGCACCACACTTTGCTTCATCTCCCGTCGTCCGCCTCCTTGATGACGGGTGGAGCTCCACCACACAGTCAACACACTGAATTCCCAATGCATGAAACAAATCCCAATCTGTCGCATTCTCCTCCGGTTCCGTTCAATAGTGGCCCGGATGTCACTTCGGTCAATCGTGCGTACCCGCTCTCGTCGCCGTCGGTATTTGCGCCTCGCCTGCCCCCGTCGGAAATAGTCACACCTCCTTTCACCGCCTGTCAAACCGTCGCACCAGCAAATGTTGGTGAAAATACAGTGATTTTGTACACCGCACTAGTGAATATCCACGATAACCTCGGACACAGTCAAATCGCTCGTGCACTCCTAGACAGCGGCTCGCAGTCAAGTTTCGTTTCCGAGTCGTTGTGCCAACGTTTATCGCTCAACCGAGTGAAGATCAACATGCCTGTAAGCGGCATTGGGCAAGCAATTGTCAACGTACGTTACGTAGTCTCGGTGAGCATCTCATCCCGATTTGGGTCACAACAATTCCCATTGCATTGCCTGGTGTTGCCGAAACTAACGGTGAACCTTCCAACGAAGACGGTGGATATTAACACGTGGAAAATTCCCAAGCATCTACCGTTAGCAGACCCACACTTCTATCAAAGTCATGGTATCGATTTAATTATCGGTGCCGAGCTTATCCCGTTCATTCTGCAATCCGAGCAGATTCCGTTCGATGACCAGCTACCACCACTCCAGAAGACAACCTTCGGATACGTATTCTCGGGAAAGGTTCCCGCTTCGATGACCACTCCACTTACCTGCTTGGTCTCCGCTTTCGACAACCTGGACGCACAGGTGAAAAGGTTCTGGGAAGTGGAAAACTTTGATGTCGGGAAATGCCTGACTGCCGAAGAACAACAGTGTGAAGCCCACTTCGCATCTACACACAGTCGCAATGCCGACGGTCGTTATGTAGTACGTCTACCAGTTAGGCAAGAACTTCTACCGTCTATTGGAGACACGTGGAACACAGCAGCTCGTCGATTTTCTGCCCTTGAAAGACGGTTCCGCTCCGATGAAACACTATACAAGAGCTACACCGATTTCATGGAGGAGTACGAACGGTTAGGCCACATGGAGGAAGTGAAGACTCGCGTCGCGTTACCCCAGTATTTCCTGCCCCATCACGCAGTCCATCGTCCCGACTCGTCAACAACCAAAATAAGAGTTGTGTTCGACGACTCGGCTAAAAGCAGCAACCAGCTCTCCTTGAACGATCTTCTTCTCACAGGACCAACAGTTCAGCCTTCCATGTTGTGCATCGTTGTCAACTCTCATTTCCACCGATTCGTCATGAAAGCAGACGTGGAGAAAATGTTTCGACAGGCTTTGGTTCATCCAGACGATCGCCTACTACAGCAAGTTGCGTGGCGCCGAAACGAATCAGAGCCACTGAAAACCTATTCCTTGAACACTGTCACCTACGGCACATCTTGTGCTCCGTATCTAGCAACCAGAGTCCTAAACCAGCTGGCAGACGATGAAGGGCATGACTTTCCACTGGCTGCCCCCATTGTCAAGAAAGATTTTTATGTGGACGATGTTTTAACTGGATCCGAGAGCATCGAAGCTCTAGTTAAAACCAGCATACAGCTGACCGAATTACTAAAGCGAGGTGGTTTCAATCTGCGGAAGTGGAGCGCGAATCACCCCAGTATTCTGGAACATTTTCCAGAGGAACTAAAGGAGCATCAGTTGCCGCTAGAACTCGACCGATCTGCATCGATCAAGGCACTGGGCCTACTATGGTTTCCAAAGGAGGACGTATTTGGATTCAAAGTCCCTGATTTTCCAGCCCTGCCACACGTTACGAAGCGCCTCGTACTATCGGAGATGTCGCAGTTATTTGACCCCTTGGGTCTGGTCGGTCCAGTGGTGGCCAGTGCGAAGATGTTTGTGCAGCGATTATGGCAGGAGAAACTTAGCTGGGACGAAAAGCTGCCGGACATTCTGCAATCATGGTGGCTGTCCTTCCGAGCAGCAATTGGTATCGTTCGGAATCTTCGAGTCCCTCGGTGGGTGTTCGAAGAGAGTGCAAAGAGCTACGAGTTGCACTGTTTTGTCGACGCTTCTTCCAAAGGGTATGGGGCGTGCATCTACACGGTATCAACAGGACCTTCCACTAAACGAACAAGCCATTTGCTCATAGCAAAATCACGTGTTGCTCCAGTATGTGGTTATTCCATCCCACGGTTGGAACTCTGTGCAGCTGTACTGGGAAGCCAGTTGGCTGATACCATTCGTAGAACAACCAAGTTTGACTCTACGGTCACGTTCTGGTCAGATTCATCGATCGTTTTGCACTGGATTAATTCACCACCGTCGTCCTGGAAGATATTCGTGTCCAACCGAGTATCGGAGGTCCAGAAACTCACACAAGGATCCCAGTGGCGGCACGTTCCAACCCTAGAAAATCCCGCCGATCGTATATCTCGCGGGGTACAACCAGATGATATCAAGAACGATGCACTGTGGTGGCATGGGCCGTCCTACTTGCTGAATGAAGTGGAATCGTGGCCAGACCCGATAATTCCATTGACGTCGACCGACATTCAGCAGCAGACACCTGAGCAGCGGCAAACGGTTGTACTCCTAAGTGTCACATTTGACGATTCGCTAATCCACGATTACTCACAACTGTCGCATCTTATCAAAGTTGCTTCATTCTGTCAACGTTTCGCAAAAAACTGCCGATTGCCGAGGATGGCTCGTACAGTGGGACCAATCACTCCGGTCGAATACGACAGTACTTTGAAGTCACTCATCCGTGTTACGCAAGCTGCATGTTTCCAGCAGGAACTGCGCCACCTGCGGCACAATGATCAAGAACGGATGGCCCTGCGAAAGGCTGACTTCAAATCACCATTAAAAGACCTTTATGTGTGGATCGATGACACCGGTCTTCTCAGATTGAATGGACGGCTAGCAAACTCACCTGGATCCTTCGACAGCCGCCTCCCGATCATACTACCGGCCGACCACCACCTTTCAAGATTGATCGCCAACTCCGTTCACCATCAAACACTGCATGCAGGACCCACACAGCTCCTGGCAACAATCCGTCAGCGCTTCTGGCCAATACGCGGAAGAGATCTAGCTCGAAGGACAGTCCACCATTGCGTGACTTGTTTTCGTTTTCATCCCCCAGCAAGCAACCAGTTTATGGCTCCACTACCATCAAGCCGTGTCACTGCAGCGAAAGTATTCGAGCATACGGGGCTGGATTACTGTGGGCCGTTTTTCGTTCGACCATTGGCAGGTAGAGGCGCGTCGGTAAAAGTCTGGGTCGCAGTGTACGTCTGTTTCGCCGTAAAAGCCGTAGTCCTCGACATCGTCGCCGGGTTGTCGACGGAGTCGTGCGTCAATTCGTTGAGGCACTACGTTCGTCGGAGCGCGTCGAGAAGTTATGGAGATGCGACAAGCTTTGGTTGATCAACTCAACGGCACTGCATGGACCACCGAATGTTTGGAGAAAGGCATCGAGTTCCAGTTTATTCCACCACGTGCGCCGCATTTCGGCGGCCTATGGGAGGCTGCAGTAAAGGCCTTCAAGCGGCATTTCTGGAAGATCATCGGAGCAGCTCCACACCACTACGACGATATGCGCACAGTTGTTTCCCAAGCTGAATGTATACTGAACTCCAGACCATTGACGCCTCTTTCCAACGACCCGCAGGATCTCTCTGTCCTGACACCCGGCCATTTTTTGCTAGGAGAGTCCCCCTTTCATTTGCCGGAGGCAGACCTTTCTCAGGTGCCAACCAATCGTCTCAACCATTTCCAGGCCACACAACGCTCCGTCCAAAATCTCTGGAAGCGTTGGTCCACGGAATACATCGGGCTTCTCCACCAACGGCCAGCTAAGTGGAGGAAATCCCCAACCGAGTTTCACGTCGGGACCATGGTCTTGGTGAAGAAAGATAACGTTCCTTCGATGCAATGGCCCCTTGGCAGAGTTGTGGCCATCTATCCCGGAAGTGACAACATCGTGCGCGTAGTGGATGTGCGCACGCAACTAGGTATTCGACGCCGTGCAACATCTGAACTATGCGTCCTTCCCATCGAAGATCAGGGTCCAACGAAGGCACACGATTGTGAAACCGTCACCACCAACTCTTCTTGAATGCTGCGCTTCAACGGGGCCCGGTGATGTTGCGACCCAGAACTTATAGTACTAACATGAAAGCACTAAATTACGAGCAAATTATACAAACAAATGAATTATAATTTAACCTAAAAATACCCACCACCCAGAACACCGCTTCTACACTTATACATCTATATACATCCCAAATTGATTACCCTTCACCTCACACTGAACACGACAAATAAATCAGTTACCTAAGAACTACAAAGCAACACAGACCAGTTTCTGCACTCTCGTCCGAAAACTATCTCGGTTCGCGCCAGTCCGCCCAGTGATTGAAACCACAATTTCGCCGTTGTACACAAGTTCGCCTTTGTCGTCGTGCCGGCCAGATTCCGGCAATCAAGCAAGAACATCTTCTGAAATGTTTACAATTTTCCCTCTACCAACACATACGTGAGGGCTAGATCTCCACACCACCAGGTTGCACGAATTCAACTGTATTGCTTAATGTGCATGGAAACACATACGCAGTTAAAGTAAGCTGGTTCAATTCAAGATTTTTGGCTGAGCTTCAGCCATTATGGAATCCATAGCTGATGTTAACAAAAATGTCTAGGAACTTCATATAAAAAACTACAAGGTACAGCCTTATGGGATTGTACGCAATGGTGACGTAGGACTACGTGGTCTTAAATAATAAATCTTATTTGTTAACTGCAGCAGGAGCTTGTGTTTTGTGTAGAAATAGGAATTTGAGCGCAGTTCTCTCTGTGTAGCTACTGATTCCGATCAATAAAATCAATAAAGAAGATATACAGACATACCAGATTGAAATAAACCTATTCTATGTTTGGTGTAACAAAAGCCTCGTGCAACTAAACGTTCAAAAATGTAAATCAATAGCTATTAGTAAAAAAAGAAACAAACCAGAAAATACAATTGTATTAGGAAATCAGGCAGTAGAAAAGTGTGAACGAGTTAGGGATTTAGGAGTTATAATTGATTCAAAACTAGCATTCACTGATCATTATAATACAATTATCAACAAAGCAAATAATACGCTTGGCTTTATCAAACGATTCAGCTACCATTTTCATGACACGTATACAATAAAATCACTGTACATTTCATATGTAAGATCACCTTTTTCATTCACGCATGAGGAACGATTGGAATCAGTGCAAAAGCAATTCTTACTCTTCTACTATTTGCTCTTCGTAAATTAGGTTGGACAAGATTTCCTCTTCCATTTTATGAAGCACGCTGCATGCTCATCAACATTCAAACATTGAAAGCGCGTCGTGAATTTGCAATGGTTTCGTTTGTGAACGATATAGTATCGCATCGAATTGACTCAGTAGAACTGTTATCAAAGCTTAATTTTTATATACCTTCTCGGCAACTGCTAACTCGAAATATATTGACTACAAATCACTATCGCACAAATTATGCCAAATTTGGTCCACTAAATCAAATTTTGACTGCTTACAATAAACATAGTGAAGCTATTGATTTTATAATGACAAAAACCAGATTAATGCAGTGCTTTAATTCTATTCGTAATTTTAACACATGACTTGTAACTTGTAAAAAATGGTCTACATCTGATTGACGACAAATAAATAAATAAATAGTGGTGCGGCTTCTTCCTCCTTCTATGGATGCTCATGTGGACTGTGGCGCGCTGCTTGCAGTCAGCCTTTCATTGTGTACTGGAGAACACCACCACTCATCACGCGGCTATTGGTTGGATCGGTTAGAATTCAACTTTGAAATCTGTGTTAGGGACATCGCTTTTCGCAGGCAATCGGTAATAATTTAAAGTATCACAGCAACAGTTGCACTTTCGAGAAGTTTTCAATATTGACAGTTTGAAAAATGATAAAGTCTTAATTTTAATAGATGCGTAGAAAAAAATCCTATCGATTGGCGTATTAAGAATTAAAATCCATCATCTCTGAATCAAAATCAGACCACTTGCATGCCACAACCGACTTTGGTTTTTGAAATCACACCCCCAATTAGAGCTTCCATTTCCCGGTGGTTTTCACCATCCCGGGATTCGGGAAATATTTATTTGATATCCCGGGAAATCCCGGGATCCCGTTAAGTGAACAAAGATAGTAAATTGTTCTAATATTCGTATGTTTCATCTCCTTCGAAGAAATATTAAAAAATGGAGATTCCTTCAATACTAGGGACACCAGATTAAAAGACATATCTTCATATTAAAGACATTTAAAATTCGGTGAAGGTATTTTTTTAATGCAGACAAATAACAAAGAAATATTCGATTAGCTGGAGATCTTTTGAATACTTCCTGATCAACGTACAGTTTTGGGAGAATATCTTCACAATAATACTTGATCAAAAAATAAAAGTTTTCGCTTGTGGATAAGTGTAAAGATCTATGACGTATCAGCGAGTGCGAATTAATCTCCATGACTATCGACCGTCCTCAGAAGTGGCCCCCCAAAGGGCATCAGTGTTTTTATCACTCAAGGCTGGAGTAAATTGTTTGTTCGAGTGAGACGGTTCCTTTTTGTTTGTTTAATTTTATTTTAAACAGGATTAGAATTTAAATTTACAAGCTCGGCTAGCTTGCCGGCTGCCGCTTTTGCTTACTGAGTAGAAGATCGTAGGCTTACTCCCAAGCTCCTCGAGAACAAAACAATTACTATGGTCGCATCGCCTGCTTAAGCGAATCCTGACCCATCACTTACCAAACTATCCAACTCCGTACACGGTAAGAAAAAATACTCAAAATTAAGTTAAAAAAAACTCAACGTTGGGTTCTATCATTTGAGGTCCGCCGTTGAGTGAATCAGAAAAGCGGCGTTGGTTAAAATTTACTCAACTATTGAGTAATAATAAATGAACTCAAATATAAGTTTATTTTCATTGAGGTTGCTTTTATGCGCCTTTAACCATTTTATTTTCACAAGCGTTGATTGACGAGTGGTCAACACACGGGCCCCGTAATCTCAACGTCCATGGTTCGGTTCCAGTCTGCTCCGTTTTATTATTTTTTTGTCAACTTGGTCAACGCCAGGATTACTCAAAATTGAGTTTTCTTCTTTAACTTAATTTTACCTAGCCCCACGGAAGCCACGTGATGAGTGAAAGGAACTCAATTTTGGGTACTTTTTTCTTACCGTGTAGCATCTATGGGGGCGTCGGTGAGTCGCTGGCCTCCCATTAAGTAGATGCTACATCAACAATATCCTTCCTTTTCCCGTAACGGAGAAGATGGGCGTGGCTGGCAATGGTAATTGTCATGCTTTTCCTGTTCTGAACTTTGATTGGAGAACTATTCACTTCCAAATAGTTTTCCTCAAGCAATCAGAATAAGAACGCTAAAGTTGATACATGACAGTTACCAGTATGCAATCTACGAATTACTCCGTTACACACGCAACGCAACCAGGGTTGCTTCTACTCACTTGCTATAACACAATGGTTTTCCAAATTATGATAAAGGATGTGTTTGACTCTTAAAACCTGTCAATTCCGCTTTCAGAGCGTCACAATCGACGATCTTATAATTCACTCTGAGTGAGTGCTCACGAATCGTTAAATCGCTGATTGCGACGCACTGAAAGCAATATTGACAGGTTTAATGTGTCAAACACATATTTTACGACTTCTTCTTGTAACTTACAAGTACTAATTATCATCTAATGTTTTCATAATTCGGAAACACAATTTTTTAAAGCATGTGAGTGGAAGTAACCCTGAACGCAACGCAACGCAACTCAATATCTTCACAATAATACTTGATCAACCTGAAGCCTTGAGAAAAATCCAGAGGACTTTATTGTGATCTTCGATCAGTTTGAGATCTGTTTCCTAACTGATCTGCCATCTTGAGAGAGCCAATTGAATGTTTGACTAGTTTTAGATCTTCAGATTTCCTGATCAACCTGAATTCACTCATATCTGACCAACCAGCAATCTTGAGAGACTATTTAGAGTGTTATTTGAATTTTATGAACAGCTGAATATCTTAGGAATAATAATTGATCAACCTGAAGTCTTGAAAAATATCTTCTTCTTCTTATGTGCATTTCAAGCTTATTGCGTGCTCTCAACTTAGTGTTCTAAATGCACTTCCACAGTTATTAATTGAGAGCTTTCGATGCCAATTACCAATGCATGAATTTGTATATTGTATGGCAAGCACAATGATACTCTATGCCCAGGGAAGTCGAGAAAATTTCCAACCCGAAAGATTCCCTCGACCGGACCGGGAATCGAATCTGCCGCCTCCGGCTTGGTAATACCGTGCCTTTACTGACTAGGCTATGAGGCCCCATATGAAAAATATTTCTTTAAATCTCGGACCAACTGCATATCCTTTAAATACTCTCTAATCAAACTTCCATATTAGAAGGATTTCTAAAAGATGTCGTTTGAATTTTTGAACAGTTGCAGATCTTCAGAACATTACTTGATTAAGTTGAAAAGTCTTGAATTATATCGAGAGATATCATCGCAAATCCGTGAATATCAGTTATACGAAGATTCCTGTACTTTCAAGAAGTTTCTTGAACGTAGACTCAGTTCCATGAACTCAAAGCCTATATAAAGTTCTTTGAATATGTAGAATATTCGACGAAATTCTGGGATATTACGTCAACTTCTTCGAAGTTCCCAGTACTTCAAAGATTTTTGCATAGCTTAAATCTTTTAATTTTTCGATAGGTACAACTTAATTTCTGCCCAGCTTGCTGAACTTTCAAATAATTCATGCGATGTTCCGTAATCATCGTCCACGAAATTGTTTAACATTCTACGAAGTATCCTTAAGATCTATGATGGTCCCTGAAGTTTTACAAAGTTCCACGAACTTATAGAAAGTTCTCTGAAATCAAATGAATGTCTCTTGGCATCTAAGAAGTTCCCTAATGTGACGTGATGTTATGTTTGTCAGTCAAATTTCACAATAGTGCGTACAGATCATGATGATTATGGTGGATGATTTCTCTCATGAATGTATTTGTAAAAACTGTTTTGCCGTGCTTTTGGATTACATAGATTACATACTAACGGGTAAAGGTAATGCATACCTTTGTGCGTAACAAATGACAGCGATGGAGAGCTATGGAAGCCAGAATAGAAAACGTTGACATATAGAAGTTCCTCCAGAAGGAGTAAGCATTTTACAAGATTCTGCTCGCTAAGCTAAGGAAGGACTCTAAAAACTGCAAATACTGAGTTTTTTCATCAGTTGAGACTAGTACTACGTACTTCCAACCATCTTAACAATGCATTTCAATGGTTTTTCGATCAACTATGAATCATGGACATCTCACAACGCTCAACCTGATTTTCGTCTATGTACCATCTAGATACGCGATTATAAAATTTAATAAAAATGTTCACGGTTTGTTTCACTGCTAGATCGTATTTTTCACAAATGCTTCTTGTAAAACGGTCATACACAAAAAGTGATGTCTGTGTGCCATACTTTCGATAAATCAGAATGAATGACAAACGAAGGGAAGAGATATATTTCATAAGATGTGAAAGTTCTGGGTTCTGGGTAAATTCTGAAATCCGCGAAAAAAAAAACCAAAATCCGCTTTAAAAAAAACCGCGTAAATTGCGAAATCCACGTAAAAAAAACCGTGTAAATTCCGAAATCCGCGTAAAAAAAACCGCGTAAAAAATCCGCGTAAAAAAACCGCGTAAAAAGCGACTCCAGTGTACATGGTATGTTAGATTTAAACATATCTACATAGAGCTGGAATTAGGCGTAACAGCTTTTGTAAACAATGACTGCTCTAACATTACGGTCGGGTAGGCGAAGTCTTACCCTACCTGATGGTGATGTTGATTTGCGTGGGCGAGCCTTGACTTTCAAGACATCATCGAAAGAAGTCATTGTTTACAAAAACTGCTACGCCCTAATGTCAAAAACATACTCTTTAACAAATTTATGGTGGTCCTGAAAAGGACCGTTTTGTCGTGATGGTTGAGTAATGCTGAGCTATTAGGGTGTTAAACACAGATGAGGCTGGTGAGCTGTATGTTGTTTGGAATGAGCCATGAATCGTGCTTATGGCTCACAGCGACTCACGAAGGGCTACTGATTCCGATAAATAGCGGTGCAGCTTCTTCCTCTTTCTATGGATGCTCATGTAGGCTGCAGCACGCTGCTTGCGGGGAGTCTTTCGCTGTGTACTGGAGAACACCACAACTCATCACGTGGTGATTGAATAAACACCGTTTGGTGACACCGGATGAAATTCAACTTTGAAATCTGTGTTAGGGAAATCGCTTTTCACAGGCAATCGCACATTCATGCAATTTCAAATAGCGACATTTTGAAAAATGATAACCTCTTAAATTTAACAGATGCGTAGAAATATATCTGATCGATTGGTGATAAATTTATTGAAATTGGTCCAGGGACAGTTGAGCTATTAACGTTCCAAATATTTCATAATTTTGTTACATGTTCCATTTTCGGTTTTTACAAAGTGTACCCTCATATAGAAATCACAGACGTAGTCCTACGTCAAAAATATCGGTGATTGGCTGATGTTCATAGCCATCCGGGCCATGTTTATATGTCACGACCCCATATGCATTCTTAAATCACAGTTCCTAATATTTTTGAAAAAAAAAACTGTGGAGCTCTAGGATCAGTTTGATGGATGGACCACTTTTACAAATGTTCCGGATCTTCTGGAGGACGGTTCCATGGCCATCCAAGGCCATGTTTATGTCACGACCATAGATTCTTTCTTATATCACAATTCCTAATGTTCTAAAAAAAAAAAAAAAAAAAAAACACGGAGTTGGATCACGTTTGTGAATTGACCACTTATATAAGCCATGACTGCATTCTGCATTGCAAAACCTATAAACAAACCTTAAAAAAAGCGTGTAACGACTCCTTTCGCGTTGAAAAAGTAGACGACCCTATTTTCAATCTTTTTAAAAACAAACTAATCTACAAACCCGAGGAAATCTAGAAGTACCACAATTTTTGAAATTTACCAAGAAATTGCTAAGTTATGTTATTACAAACTTGCCGTTACACGCTTTTCGTAGGCTTCGTAGTCGGCGTAAAGTTTTTAACCCACCGTATTTGGAGTGTTAATAGTGTTCTCCAAATCCAAAACTAAACGCACTAGACACTCCGAGGTGATTTAAAGACTATTTATTACTTTAACCACCACTTTATTATAAACTACCTTAACACTAAATTCAAATTTCCGAGGTGGCCAACCAGGTGCGCAAGCGGTTCGAATAGATCAAAAAACGATCGGTACAATTCAAGTAAGGTTGGTTTCAAATCTTCTTCGGCTCGGCTACATTCGTGTCTCGGAAGAACTTTCGGTATTCTTGCTGTTTTGTAGCATTTCATACAGGCTCCTCCAATAAACACCAAAATTATAGCAATTAATCAATAAACAACTGTTCAATTCCCAGCCACGATTTAAAATAATACATCTATTCACCATGATTAAAAAAATCTTCTAGGGTGTACGATCAATGTTGAGATACACTGCTTGCGACAGTGCACAGTACAGGAATTTTTTAAATGGTGTGTGTTTAAGACGTTAAAAATCAATAAAAACGAATATTTCGCGTACTTGTTCAAACATATAATCTTCTTCTTGCTTGGCTTTATTACATCCCTAGCGGTACTTTACGCCAGCCCTCAACTTAGTGTTCTTTGAGCACTTTCACCGTTGATTGTTAGTTGAGAGCTTTCTAAGCCTGTACGATTGTAAGATCAAAGATTTGTTTTAAGATAGTTCACCAAGAAAAATCTTCAAGGTTCTGAAATTAAATTTAGTTCTATTAATTATGCAACCTTGGCCCACATCAACTTCCCCACAGCATGGTATGCTCCGCCTTTACTGATTAAGCTGTCAGGAGTCATTGAGTTTGTTCTTCTTTGTTCATTTATTCTAGTGCAGTTCTTTACATCCAGTCTGATTTTCTTCACAGTTTAAAACATGTTCTTTTTGGATTACCTGTTATTCTTTTCTTCTCTGTTGTTATTTCAATCGTCAATCTTGTTTGTTTACCTATATTTTTGTTCTCTTCTGTTTTCCAACACAGATTTTTTTTTTAAATATTTTTCATTAATTTGTATTTTTCACAGTTCTCAATACCCCATGAAGCAAACATAATGCATTTTGTTTGTTTTCCAGATTAAACAGGTCAAGAACAATATCAAAGCAGAAACCCCGCGCTTATCGCCGCCACCGACGACGACGCGATGTCGTTGGGTTAAACAAAGGAACCAGCCGAACAATCCAATCTGGATCTGTTCCAGTACCGCCTTCAGTTGAAACGCACACACACTTGCTCGAAGGATCGCAGAACGATCCACAAGGTTTCACTTACTCAAAATTCAATTGCCTTTTGCGATTGAATGCCGACAAAACGCCGGCACTGATTTCTCCATTGTTCTCGCGAGTTCGCCGTGGATCTCCTCGTGCACATTATTAATAATAATTGCAATTACATGCGTCGGTAGCTCTTCGGCTGAGCGCCCGAGGGAAATCCATTGTTCTAGAGCAAGATGATGTGATTATTCGGTGTTCTAGGAACTTGTTTCCGATTACAACTTCGAACACCTTAATGCATCCATCCAATCGAACTCCTAATTGTCGGCTTTGGAGTGGGTATCCGAAAACTGTTAGCCAAAGGTTATCAATTACCCAAACACAACAACCGTGGAGTGCTCTTCTCGATCGTCCACTTGGACTGGCTTTGTGAACAAGCCGACGACGACGCTCACGACCAGGGCCGGGGTTCGATTGCGCGTGCACACACGTAAAGTGCATGTACCACAATTACGATGTGCCATTTCGCATGTCAGTTTATCTGTTCATTTTTTTCCTGTTTCTCTGGCTAAAGATTGGTTCGTTTCGCTTCTTCAGCGATTCCTTTTTCACCAGGCATATTTTTTTGTTACTCGTATTGTATTTTCTCATTGCTGATCTGCACTTGATTAATAGAGTGCCATTTAGTAGAGTGTGTTGTTATGTAACCTTTCGGGTTGCTTCTGCTTGTCGTGGCCGTTGCCGCTGGCGTCGCCACCGTAGCTACGAACGACAACAACCGGGCATTGATTGTGTCGTGTGGCCTCGAAATGGACGATCGGATGGAGAGAAGCCGCTTCTGGAGCTGGCAGTTCACGCTGGTCTGCGCGCGATTATTCTCTTGTGGGCTTTCTCTTTCTGGCGCCTAGTCCGGGCTCAGGTTTTGCCCTTTGCGCTTCTTTTGATTTGTAGTTTTGCCAAAGTTGGAAAAGTATTGAGACGGGGACGAAATGCCGAGATCACTGTTGCAACAAGGATCTCATATTATGTTCATGTAGCATTTTAATGATTTTTCGTATGTTGGTAGAGTTCTGAATTCATCCAGGAAACACGATGCTTCTATATTTGAGTCAAGGGCAAGGAATGCAATCTAGTGGGACAAATGTAGCATAAAATTTAATTTTCAGTATCTTTGCTGAAGAAATCAAAATTCTATCTCATCAACATATCATTTAAAGCCCATTTTTCAAAAATTAGTTAGGGTCGTTCTGAAAAACCATTCTCAACGGACTTCAAGAGCCAAGCTACTAGAAAACCCGAATCTCTCGGTTCGGACGGTGGCTCGTAAAATAGGAATGTCACCTGGGCTTGTCCAAAAATCAAAACAGCGTTTGAGGCTGAAGTCGTATAAAGTAAAAACTACAAGGGACAGCCCTACGGGGTTGTACGCAATGGTGACGTAGGACTACGTGGACTTATATAATAAATCTTATTTGTTAACTGCAGCAGGAGCTTGTGTTTTGTGTACGAATTGGAATTTGAGCGGGGTTCTCTCTGTTTATACTCTTTAGTATGACGCGCTTGACATAGATGGCCCACAATGACTCACGAAGAGCTACTGATTCCGATCAATAGCTGTACGGCTTCTTCCTCCTTCTATGGATGCTCATGTCGGCTGCAGCTCGCTGCTTGCAGGCAGCCTTTCGTTGTGTACTGGAGAACACCACCACTCACCACGCGGTGATTGAATAAACACCGTTTGGTATGACCGGATGGAATTCAACTTTGAAATCTGTGTTAGGGAGATCGCTTTTCGCAGCCAATCGGTGATAATTTCCATTCGTGCAATTTTCAATAGTGATATTTTGAAAAATGATTAAGTCTCAAATTTAACAGATGCGTCGAAATATTTCTGATCGATTGGTGATAAAATTATTGAAATTGATTCAGGGGCAGCTGAGTTATTAACGTTCAAAATCTTTCATAATTTTGTTACATGTTCCATTTTTGGATTTCACAAAGTGTACCCCCATATAGAAATCACAGACATAGTCCTACGTCAAAAACAGCTCCAAATCGCTGCGACAAACAGAATTTGCCAGCAAAATCGCGGGCTCGACGTTTGTACTGCGAATATTTGACGAAGTTTTCAAGCAGCTTCCAGGGCTGGTTTTATATTCTACTATGGCCGAAAATGCTACAGCTGAGTGTTTCACGACGAAGAAGGCATCACAATTTCCCAAAAAATACCTTATTTGGCAAGCAATTTGCACGTGTGGCCAGCGTTGCCAGTATTCCAGATTTATCAGGATTTTACAGATTTTTAGCCGTCTTGCGAGATACACAGACAAACCACGTATGTATCCAGATTTTTAAAATGTGTTCCAGATATTCCCAGATTTTTAAACATGTTGCTTTAAAAATATCACTGCAATTTATTTACCATCTAATAAAAAAATAAAAAACAAAACTTGCTACTCACGTCTATCAACGTTGGACATAACATAATTAAGGTAATTCTGAAAATAGTTCACAGTGAAGTGTAAGGTGAATTCCTTGAGAAATCAAACGAGAATTTCAAGCTAATTCTGAGTAGAACTCCATCCATCTTTGTGGGCTTTGTGACCGCGTGACTTCACCCGTCGTTCAGGCGTATTGTGAGTGCCACGAAGTGAGGGTTCGATTCCCGCTCCAGCCGGTGCAAATTTTGGCTACCTGAAATTTTCCCTCCTGTCTACTGGGTGTGTTGTGTTGTCCGTTGTCTAGTGTTAAATATTCAGTCTGTGCAACCTCTGGTTGAAGACGGTGTCAATTGTCTTGTAAACTATGATGACAGTTGCACGGAGATTTTGTGGATAAAGGAAATACAATCCGGAAGAGAAATCATAGAAAATTCATATGATGATACTTAAGGAGTATGCTGATACGAATCGTGAGAATAATTTCAATGGAATTCTTTACTATGAAGATTAATTTTAAGACATTTCTACGGAATTATGCGCAATTTCTGGGAAACATTCAAAACCATTTTGGCAAAGTACTTGAATGATTAGGAAATACTGAAGAGGATTTCAAACAATTTTTACCTACAAAGCAGTTCAAAGGGATGAGTCTGAGAAGAGCGTGACAGTCATTCTGAAGAGCGTGACGGTCATTCTGAAGTGTGTACCTAAGAAATTATTATGAATTTTTTTTTCAGAATTTCGTAGAGAAAAATGGACACAAAATTGTGCCAATTCTTGGGAATTATTACCAATTTGAGGGAATTGTGGAATTGGAGAGTGATTTATAAGAGATTAAAAGAGGTAATGCTTAGAACTCTTAGAATGTTACTGTAGAAGTTTGGATATTATCAAGATTATTTTAGGGAAATATAGAAAAAAAGTATGATGAAATTTGGATGTTTCAAATGGAACATAAAAAAAGAGCGAAAATATCTTGTGAAGAGTTCCAAGAAAAATCAGACTAACAAAAAATTTCAAGATCTGGGACCCAGAAAAAATATAAATTCCGGAATTTAGAATCATTTCAAGATCCTGAGACTTCCAAAATGAAACTACCAGACTTTCATTTTAGTAAAATAATAAAATTATTCTTAGGCATAACATTATTCGTAATGGTCATGCGAATAGTAGAGTTACCCGTAGTTTAGGTAAACTGTGTGTGAGTTCCAGTGTTTCTTTATTTTTTTTTTAAATACAGGGGGGAATCTGCTCACAATCACCTGAGAAGGAACTCAGGGTGTGGGGATGGGAGAATTTCACTCCCGACCCACTAAACCTTACCCTGTGCGCTTGGCCCTTGACCTCCCCGGAACCGCCCGAAGGCATTACTTCGTGGGAGGGGCCGCTGTAGCGCTATGGCGCCTCTCTAGCAATACTCTAACGATCTAGTCGGGCAGTAGGCAACTGCTGCTCGGCACGCCACTGTCGTTGTAATACCGAAACTATGTAGGTGACCGCAGTCACCACCGCGCTCCAGTTCTCGGTGGTACCACACATCCTATGAACGATGTTATCCGGACTGGTATCCGCTCCGCATATCGCTAGCATAGCGCTCGATACTGGCTCGAAACGTGGACAGGCGAACACAACGTGTTCGGCGGTCTCCTCGACACCAGCACACGTGGGGCAGAGGGGAGTACTTGCATGTCCGAACCTATGCAGGCAGCTCCTAAAGCAGCCATGGCCTGACAGGAACTGTGTCAGGTGGAAGTTTACTTCCCCATGGCGCCTGTTGACCCAGCTTGATACGGAAGGTATCAAGCGGTAGGTCCACCTCCTCTTTGTGGAGTTTTCTCACTCCGATTGCCATCTCGCGGTCGACACAACTCGCGCGTTGTTGCGCACCCCTCGAACGGTCCTCGCGTCATAGCACACCACATCCTCCTTAATGATAAGGCTGATTGGCATCATCCCTGCTATGACACAGACGGCCTCTCTCGAGATAGTGCGGTATGCACTGGCCACCCTCAAGCACATTAGCCTGTGTGTGCTCTCTAATTTCTGCCTGTGGCAGTCAATATCCAGTACCGCAGCCCACGCAGGGCCGCCGTATCTAAGGATAGATACTACGACCCCAGCGAGGAGCCTGCGCTTACTGGCATTCACTGCCGAGCTGTTTGACATCATACGGGATAATGCCCCCACAGCCATAGACGCTCTCTTGCAGGCGTACTCGACGTGGCAGCCGAAGCTGAGCTAATCATCGAGCATAACCCTCAAGAGTTTCAGAGAGCGCACAGACGTAATTGTGCTTCCGCCGACTGTCAACGTCACATGCTGTACTGACATGCGATTGTTGACTACGACCACTTCCGTCTTGTGATGGGCGAGCTCCAGTTTCCTGGTTCTCATCCATTCCTCAACAAGTCTGACGCAGTGAGCCACTGTCAGCTCTACCTCCTCGAGGGATTCCCCGCAGACTACCAGCGTGACATCGTCGGCAAAACCTACAATGTTCACGCCTACCGGGAATTTTATCCTCAACAGTCCATCGTACATGACGTTCCATAACACCGGGCCCAGGATGGAGCCTTGTGGCACTCCTGCGGTGACTCTAACGCAGTTTTCGCCATCTTCTTTTTTTTTCCTTTGGTTTGTTTTTTTCCGTCGATCTTGTTTTCCGTGCTGAGCACCAATGCTACCGACGTGCCAGGAAGGCAGCTCCCACACCTGGACCCTACCTATCGACCCATCAACTCATGAACCGGGGACCAACGGCTTTACTTCCCATCCGAAGGAAGGCGTGATCAGAGAAGTTATGCCTCAGAACATCCCGGCGGCGCCGACTGGGATTGAACCCAGGCCTGCTGGGGTGAGAGGTAATCACGCTTACCACTACACCACCGGCGCCGTTATCGCCATCTTCTGTGTCGTACGTCAACACACGATTCTGGAAATAGCTTTCCAGAATCTTATACAGCCCTCCGGGAATTTGGAGCTGGTGTAGCGAGCGGGCTATCGCCTCCCAGCACGCGCTGTTGAACGCGTTCTTCACATCTAAGGTTAGCACCGCGCAGTAGCGAATGCCCCTTCGTTTCCGATGGACCACCTCTGCCGTCTGGATGACGTCGCGGATGGCATTCACCGTGGATCTGCCCTTACGGAACCCGTACTGGCTGCTTGACAGGCCGTCTACACCTTCGGTGTAGGCCGACAACCTGTTGAGGATGACCCTCTCAAGCAGTTTCCCAGTGGTGTCCAGCAAACAGATGGGTCTGTATGCTGACGGGTCCCCAGGGGGTTTTCCTGGCTTCGGGAGCAGCACCAGCTTCTGCCACTTCCACGCATCTGGGAAGATGCCTACGTCCAGACAAGTCTGAAAAACAGAACGGAACATGTTTGGATTTTCCGCAACGGCCGCCCTCAGAGCCACAACCGGGCCCGGGGCCTTGCCCACCACCAGCGACTTAACAATACCGCCAAGTTCAATGTTCGTCACTCTAGACACTTCTCCCTGATCCGCGCCTGGGATCCGCGGCCAGGAGTCTACGTCCCTACGTGGGAACAGGAACCCAACGATCGGAGCCAGTACCGCTGGTGATCCCTCAGGGGGTGGTCCATCGCCGAAGACCTCTTCCTCGAAGAACGACGTCCATCTGCAAAGCTTGCTCCTGTCGGTGTTCTTACAGTCACGGGCCACATGGCCCTGACCGAAGCACCTAAGCAAGCCGTAACCGGTCGGGGAATACTAACGGAGCAAACCGACCAGCCCACTCGCACCCTCCCTGCGGCTACCGCCTTTCTGGCCTCAGCTGCAGAGAGCCTGACGGTAGCCACTTGGGTGGAAAACAGTCCCTTCCTCAAGGTAATCGCTGTTTGCGGTACCTCAACTTGACACTGTTCCCGGAGCGCCGTGACTATCTCGGTCGCCTCCGTCACTTCGTCCAGGTCCTTGACCTGGATGGTGATCATCAAGCCTAGCGACTTCACCTGCACCCCAGTACCAACGACCTCCTTGGCCAGTTTCAGGTAGGTTGGTCCGTGGTCTTTAGCACCATGCTTGAGTACAGCATCTCGCCTGTACGAGTGCACCTGATGCTCCTCACGTTGCTGCCCATCTCTGCAAGACGCTCGTCCGTTCTCATTTTCTTCAGGACTTCCGCGTATTTCGACGCTTCCGTCTTGAAGATGAGAGCTTCGCCCTTCATCTTGTTCCTGTTCCGGGCAGCACTGCTCTTGGGGGCAGTTTTGTCCGGAGGTTTCGGGGGTTTCGGGGGTTTCGGGGGGGGGGGGGCGCCCTTCTTACCGCCCGGCTTCTCGCCCTACTTGGAGCCGCTACTTTTCTCAACTGATTTTCTATTGGCTATTCCAGCCCTCTTTTGCGGTACGTCCACTGATGCAGTGGACTGATGGGCCACCGCCACGCACTCCACCTGTGCAGAGACTTTCCGTCTCTTAGGGCGTGCCACGCCCTTTACTGGCGAGGGTGAGGGTCGATCGCGCTTCTGTCACTGCGTAACGGCAAAGTGGAGGGCCTCGCTGGACATCGTGTTGTTGCCCGCGAAGTTGAAGACGTCCGTCTGAGTAGACTTCGGCTCCTTCTGTTCCACCCTCTCTGCGACCTCTAGTCGCTTCCTAAGCCGCTCCTGGTCGTCCTGGGCCTCGTTCACGTTTGCACGGAGCTGTCGCAAGGCCTGTTTTAGGTCCTTCGCGATGTTGCTCTTCGTGCTCGTGAACTCTATGATGGCGTCGAGCTGTCCCGCGATTGCGCGCAACCTAGGGAGGGGCCCAAAGCTATTCATGGTTCTGATTAGCCCGGGCCAGTCCTTCGGCTGCTCCTCCGGCTGTCCACCGATCTCGGCTGTTGTCTCTGCGTCGCGCGGAGATTTCGGCCGTTTATTCGGGTCACTGTGTTGGGGAGATCTGGATAGACCACCCTTCGCGAATGTATTCGCGGTCGCCTCCTCGGCGACTTGTTCACTGGGAGTTTGGGTTTTCGAGCTTTTTTGATGATTTGTTGTAATCATCCCGACTATTGGGTCCCCCTTAGACCGCTATCCTACCGTGCAAATGGAATAATTGCTGATTGATCCCCATGGGTGCCTATGCGAGCAGTGAGGTCCATGACAAGGGTTGACATAGGCCTTCATGGGGCGTTATGTTCAGAGCCGGATCGCGTAAGACGGGAATAACTCAACCGAACCTATTTCCACCGCAGTCTCCCAACTGGGTGGCACGGGAGGAACGTATTCTAAGGCCTGCCAGGGTTTTATGGGACGGAGACGAACAAGGCATTAGCTCAAACGTCGTTTCGGTCGGTACCACCCGACTGTACTTAGAGGATGAAATACCTTGGCCGCCAGCCCGTAGCGTGGTTTATGAGAAGTTTCCACTCTGTATCCTCAACCTGTCGCGTATCAGGAACTGAGCTTGGACCACTATCCGGTGGTGGTGGAAGTAGGTTCCTCGGCCAATAGGTTTCAAGTTTCCCTGCGAAATTACCATCCTGTCAACTGGCAGCAGTATCAGCGCTGTGTGGACACAGCAATCGATTACGTCCTACCGGAGTCGTTCGAAGAAGTCGATCGGTGTCTGCAAACCATCGAAGAGGCGATATCCCGTGCCAGGGAGCAACACGAACCAGCATCCAGACAGGTGAGTCATACTCTGAATCTTGACAGCCCAACCAATGATCTTATCAGGCTCCGTAACACCATTCGTAGGCAGTTCCAGCGTTCTGGGCTGCCCCACTTGAAGACCAATGTCAATAGGCTAACCAAAATTATCCAGGCCAGGATGGTGGAACTCAGAAATAACGATTTTGCCTGCAAGATTCGCTCTCTCGCAGATTATGCAAAACCATTTTGGAAGATGACCAAAATTTTGAAAAAATAAGTCCAGACCGATCCTTCCGATTTCCTCTGTTGACCAGAACTTGGACCCATTCCTACTCATAATTCCAGTTGAAAAGGCCAATGCTCTTGGTCAAGATTTTATGATTTCACATAATCTTGGCCAAACCATGGTGAGCCCCCTTGGGCCTACCGTACTGGAGGCAATGTCTAGAGTCGGTACAACCCCCGTAGTAGTGCATGATGATAGTAGATTATCGGCTGATGAGGTGATAGCAGCTATTAGAAGCACTAAAAACATGAAGGCTGCATGTATGGATGGTGTAGTCAACCTCGACTTGAAAAACTTGATTATTGACTTCTTCAACCATCTTACCATTATCTTCAACAAATGTTTGGAGCTTGGCTACTTCCCTACATGCTGGAAGTTAGCCAAAGTGATCCCAATACACAAGCCTAGCAATGATACTACCAGTGCCAAAAACTATCGCCCCATCAGCCTCTTGTCCTTCATCTCGAAGCTATTCGAAAAGTTGATACTCAGCCGTCTGCTGGTGTTTTCAAATGACAATAACATCTTTCTCAAAGAGCAACTCGGGTTTAGGAAAGGCCACTCTACCATCCACCAACTCGCACGGGTTACTAACATCATCAAGCGGAACAAGTCCGTTACCAATACATCTGCCATGGCATTGTTTGAAGTCGAGAAGGCGTTCGACAATGTCTGGCATGATGATCTAGTGTACAAGCTGCATCGATACAACTTTCCGACCTACCTCGTGAAGATCATCTAAAACTACTTGTTGGGCAGATCATTCCAGGTCTACTTGAACAATGTCCCCTCTGATACGTTCAACGTTGATGCAGGGGTCCCTCAGGGTAGCCTGCTTAGGCCTATCCTATTCAACATTTTCACGTCAGACAGACGTTCCTCCCCTGCCGGGTGGTGGTATGCTGTCAATGTTCGCAGATGACACCTCCATCATCTATAAGGGTCGAGTGATCCGTGCTCTGGCGAGTAAACTACAATCAGGCCTAGATGTTCTGTCCGACTGTTTCAAGAGCTGGAAGATTTGTTGCAGCTAAAACACAAACCATTCTGTTTCCACACTCGAATTCACCTTGGCCTGCTTCCGCCTGCTAACGTCAAGGTCCATGTTGATAGCACTCCTATTGAATGGTCGAATGAAGCAGTCTACCTTGGTCTCACCCTCGATAGCAAATTGCTATTCCGATTCCATGTGGACAATACATCCACCAAGTGTAACATCTTGATCAGGTCGCTCTACCCTCTGATAAACAGGAAGTCCACTCTGTCCCCCAAAAACAAGCTTGCTGTCCACAAGCAGATCATTCTGCCGGCTATTGAGTATGGTATGCCAATCTGGGAGAGTTGTGCTAAGTGCCACCACCTAAAACTTCAGAGGATCCAAAACAAGATCCTCAGAATGATCCTTAACAGTCCACCGCGAACTCGTAATTCTGAGATTCACCACCTGGCCGGTCTTCAAACACTCGAGGAGCGAAAGACTTCCACGCTGGAAAGGTTCAGAGTCGCCTGTCTGCGATCAAACCACCAGATTATTCGTGATTTGGCAACTTAGTTTAAGTAGTTAGGCAGGTTTCTGTCGTCAAGTAGGTAGGTTATCAAATTTTTAAATTCAAACCAAAACAATCCCACAAAGGGTATTCTGCAAATTAGCGCAAAACGCAATCATCACATTAGAATAACCAATTAACTAGAACAAAGATGAAGAGCCAAAGGCTAATCAATTGAAATGTTAAACCAAATGTTGAAACATAAAAAACAGAAAATAAACGTAAATTTTACTACTACATTCTCACCAGACCAAGAAGTGCTCCTCCGACCAGCATTGAAATGGATTGTTGCGAAAGAACAACTAGCGCTACTTGACTCTTTCACAACAGTGCAAGTCTATGCCGACCGGATGACGGCGGCCCAGTCATGCTGCCCTTTTGCGGGAAGCCTTTCCTCCGGTCGATGTAGATGCATTCGTCGTCGTCGTATTCGTATTGGTGCGATGCGTGCTGTTCCACTCATTCGTCGTGCCGACGCTTATCCGTTCGTTGCTCGAAAGTAAATGACGAAGAAAACTACTACTACTAAAATGATTGTTTATTTACTTATTGTCTTGTGGTTTACAATTATTGTACATTTTAATTGATTTAGCCCGAAAGCTCTTCATCTTTAGTGATTATGCCTGTAACAAGTTACTGTTTGATTTTAGTTTTACGTTGTAGTTTACGTTTTGCTTTTAAGAAAAGCATATTTGTTGATTTTAATTAGAAAATTTGATATTCTACCTACCTAACCTAGTTGCCTAACCTAAAGTGCCAGATCCCTAATGATCTGTTGATCGGATAGCATGCAGTAATCTCTGAACCTTTTGATGGTATCATTTCTCCGTAACGCCAAGGTCTGAAGACCAGTCAGGCGGTGGACCTCAGAATTTCTAGTACGCGGTGGACTGTTGAGGATCATCATCAGGATCTTGTTCTGGATCCTTTGTAGTTTGAAGTGATGAGAATGTGCGCAACTCTCCCAGATTGCCAATCCGTACTCTATGACGGGAAGGATTATTTGCTTGTAGACAGCAAGCTTATTAACGAAGAAAACGATTTGGCAAGCGCTGCTTATCTCCTCCCTTCCATTCATTGGTGAAATGGTGAACGGTCAACCAAGCGGTGAGCTCGGTCGTGTGTTCGATTTGCGTTCTATCGTTACGTCCGTGTTTGGGATTTTTCGTTACATGTCTGAATTTTGATTTTTTTTTAATATGACCCCCGGTATAGAAATCCAATATTTGGGTCTCATGACCAAAGCAGCCCAATACCGTTTAATAATGACCAGCGAAAAACTTCATGTTTCTGCAACTTATTAGAGTTAGAAATCTTGGACTTGATGCTTGAACATTTTTAAAGACACACACAAACATTTCCCAATCTCCTCGAGCTGAGTCGATTGGTATGTGCCACTCGGATCTATGGACTATCCAAGCGACAGGCTTGATTCCACTCACTTGCTATAAGCAAATGATTTTCGGAATTTTGAAATCTTTAGATGTTATAATGACAATTTGTGCTTGTTAGATACAATAAGAGGTTGAAAGGCAAGTGTTTGACACATATAACTAGTGAAATTCGCTGCCAAATAGTCACAATCAATGATTTTACGACTCGCGAGCGCTCACTCTGAGTGAACACTCACGAATCATAAAATCGCTTATTGTGACACTCTGAAAGCGAAATTGACAGGTTTCATATGTCAAACACATACTTTACAACCACTTCTTTCAACTTACAAGTACAACATATCATAATGACATCTAATGATATTATAATTCCGAAAAAAAAGTGTTAGCAAGTGAGAGGAAGCAACCCTGCCAAGCGATATGTATCCTTCTTTGTAAGAAGGGTCATAATGTACAAATTTGATTTCGGACATTCCTTTGAATGAGCAACTGAGTTAGTCCTCACGGCACTGCTAGGTACTTTCCCGTCCATCGGATTTTTCGCGGTCACGCCGCCTTTGCCTTATCTTCGGCAGCGTAAAGTGCGTATCATGTGCATAAGGGCCACAGCAAGTACCTCGACGTATACACACATGTGGTTTCTACCTGCTGCCATGTTCGATCTATCTTCCAAAAGCCGTGTATTTGCCATGCGCAAACCGAACCTAGGTGGACCGACGTTGGCGGTCAGCGAGGAACCGGCGCAGAGGTGTGGTGCATATCGAATAGCTCTGGAGGACCACGCTGGAGAGAAAATGTTTTTCGGTCCCGTCTGGGAATGAAATCGAAGCAGTTATCATTGAGGTGTCGGATGGTTTTTATTATTAATTGAAGCTGTTATTATTTCGATGAATAATACCTGCACACCGCGCGGCATTGCTGCTTCTCTAAAGTGGTTCACTGTGGCCTAGCATGGTGCACTCAAACTGATCCGCGAATAAAAAAAAATGTTATATCGGTACTCGAATTTGCGCGGAATGCTTTATTCCATCGGTATGCCGCGGTCAGAGGAAATAAAAAAAAAATCGCGGCCCTCGAAATAATGCTTTAATGGGTGCTGTAAAGTGATAAACAATGCTGTGGGATTTTCGGGGAGATTCATTTTCTCCTCGGTGCCATTATTTCCGAGGTCGGTGGACTGCTTCCTTTTGCGCTTCTTGTCTCGGCTCGGGTGGCGCATGTGATAATCGCACGCACAGGTCCCTCCCGCTTGTCTTTTTTTCTGTTCCTTTAAGAAGTCGTTATTTCGCAGCTCCTTACGGTAAAAGGTCAGATTTTTGACAAGTTGAAATTATGGTTACAACACGAAATATCCGCATCTTCCAAGCCACGGTGGTGGCAGTTTGGTGGGATGGAGAAATGTTTTAATTCGGGTTCGCTTAATTATTGCACGTCACTTGACAGGAGGATCTTTGGGAGGGGATCGAAAAGAAGGGGGAAACAACATTCATTGTACTTATCTGGATTTGAGTGGTAGGCGGTTGGTTTGGAAACTGAAGTTGGGGGTGGCAACAAAATTAATGATTATGACTTAATCATGAAATAAATTGGATTCTGACGGTACAGTTGTGTAGTAGGGCTGGCACGTTTTTATGCGACTCGTCGTGGGTCTGCAGTTTCTATCAAGTGGAATGATCAGGAGATTGAATTTCATTGTCACGAAGTACCTATTATGATCACGGGATGGTATGTAGCAGCACTAATTTATGGAAATGGAGTTCAATAAAACATCAATGTGGGTTGAGTGGTGTATGGTCAAAGAGAAGGAGACTCGAAAAATTCAATGTATCTTATAAAAGCCAGATTTAGTACTTCCCTATTATCTTCAGGGGGTAAATCAAGTCCTAATGCGCATATTTTTTGCCTGAAGGTGCATCCAGAGCATCGTTTTGCAAAAAATGAACTCTCTAAGACTTCATAATAGGTACAAAAGTGCCGAAGCCATTATTTTCTTTATTTATTCGTCAAACCATTGAACATAAGTTGCCGAATGTATCACTTGTACATATCTCAGTAAGAAGACCCTACTGAAAGAAAATTATTTTTACTTTTGCTCAGTCCGCATCGTGCTCTCTTGCCGTGCGGATCTATTTGCTTTTTGCTGAAGGAAGTGTTACGACTACCTAAAGCTACAACAAATTTAAACAGCACTTTTCAGTGCTCAACCTGTAAAATGTCAACCTTGTTCAACTCTTATTCCTCTTCGATCCTTGTTTGGACCCTACCCGAGGTAATTCTTCTTGGATATCGATTTGGAAAATTCCTCTTCGATGCTTCAGATTCTTACAAAAATCTGCTCGGAAGTCGATTTGGATAAAAATTTACTGCCGCCATGGCGCCTAAACGCAAAAGAAAGGGGCAAACTCTTGACCCCCCTTCTGATGAAATTAATTTGAGTAATCAATTTGATTTGCTCACGGATGATGAGAATGATCCATCATCCAAGAAAAATTCTAGTCAACTTTCCCGGCTTAATGCCAAAAAGGAAAAGATTCCCCCTATTGTGATAACCACTTCCGATTTCCATGCCCTTCGCATGGAACTTTTGAATTTCGTGAAAGTTAAGTTTTCACTACAAATTGGACGTCGGGGTGAATGCCGTGTATTGGCTGAAACCTAGGACGGATTTAAATGTCTTCCCAAGTATCACACTGAACGTGTGTTCAAGGTTGTCATGAAAGGACTGCCCAGTGGTGAATCCCTGGATCAGATCATAGATGACATGATAAAATTACTTGGAGTTGTGCCACTCCAAGTAATCAAAATGAAAATGAAATCCCGTCCTGGCGATTCGCGCAACGGGATTTCTAATGATTTTTATTTAGTTCACTTCAAGTCTAGTGAACTAAACAACCTTAAGGCCTTAGAAAAAGCTAGCCTTATGCTCCATGTCCAAGTGAAGTGGGAACATTTCAGGAAGACTGGAGGAAATTTCCAAAACCACACATCCAATTTTTAAGAATGTAAGACTCGCAAAGCGATCCTACAATCTCGTTCTAAGCGACAGGTAGGAAACGCTCCACGTTTCCGAGCAGGTACAAATTCCTCTGCTGTTAACAAAGGTCAGCGAGGAACAAATTCTACATTCGTACCCGTAGGTACAAATATCACCCCTGCTTCAAATTTTTCATCTGTACCTACTCCCCTCGCTGCTAACAATGTTCAGCGAGTTAATGAAGCTACCTATGCTGCTATTGCAGCGGGTAGAAATCAAAATACTAACCAACGTAATTCTAACGGAAATTTTGACAATTTTGACTTAGGAAGCATTACTGCCCCTAAAATGGAATTTTTACAAAAATCATTAATTGACATGATTTCTGATATGTTTAAATCTAACTCCATGTTTGACGCTATTCAAACTGGAGTAAAATTTGCAAATAATATTGTCATGACTTTAAAATTCAGTAATGGATTTTAAAGCATTGAATATTTTAAATTGGAATGCTCGATCTCTTAAAGATAATGAAGACGAGCTATTTAACTTTTTGAGAGTTCATAAAGCGCATATTGCCGTTATAACTGAAACGTTCCTTAAACCTGACCATAAGGTTAAGAAGGACGCAAATTATTTGGTTTATAGAAATGATCGTCTTGATGGACCCTGTGGTGGCGTTGCCATCATTGTTCATAGACGAATCAAACATAAAATTCTTTCTTCATTTGAAACCAAAGTTTTTGAAACTTTGGGTGTTTCTGTTGAAACAAAATTTGGAAAACTTACGTTTATAGCTGCCTATTTGCCATTCCAATGCGTAGGCCAGCAACAGAATTTTCTCAAGGGTGACCTCCAGAAACTTACCCATCATAGGTCTAAATTCTTTATTATTGGTGATTTTAATGCAAAACACCGCTCTTGGAATAATGCTCAAAGCAATTCCAATGGTAATATTCTGTTTGATGATTGTTCTGCAGTTTATTACACTATTCAATATCCAAACAGCCCAACATGCTTTTCTTCTGCAAGAAATCCCTCAACTATTGATTTGGTCTTAACTGATTCATGTAAACTTTGTAGTCAATTGGTTACCCATGCTGACTTCGGTTCTGATTACCTTCCAGTAACTTTTGAAATATCCCAAGAAATAATTTGTCATCCCATCAGCTCTACTTTCAATTACCATAGAGCTGATTGGGAGCAATATCGAACATTTATGGAATATAACTTCGATCCAAACATTCCTTTGCAAACTAAAGATGAAATTAATTATGATCTTGAATCTCTGACTACTTCTATAGTTGAAGCAAGAGCTGCCTCAGTACCAAAAAGCGAGGTTAAATTCGATTCAATTATAATAGACGACGATCTTCAGCTCTTGATCCGTCTTAAAAATGTCCGTAGGAGACAATATCAAAGAACACGCGATCCTGCCATGAAATTTATTTGCAAAAACAAATTAAAAAACGGTTCTCTGCCCTGAGGAACAAATCTTTTGAAAATAATGTTTCTTAATTAGACCCGAGTTCCAAACCCTTTTGGAAACTCACAAAATTTTTGAAAAAACCTCAAACCCAATTCCAGCGCTTAAATCAAGGTGGTAAAATTTTGATCACAAATTTGGAAAAAAGCTCAGAAACTTGCTAAGCAATTCGAGAGTTCCCATAATTTCAGTTTGGGTCTTACTAGTCCTACTGAGAATCAGGTTGCTCGGGATTTTCTAAATATTTTTGATGATTCCTGGGGGACTGATTTGGACGAAGTAAAGTCTATAACTAAAAAGTTTCAAAATATGAAAGCTCCAGGTGATGATGGAATTTTCTATATCCTCATCAAAAAACTCCCAGAGAGTACCTTGTCTTTCTTGGTAAAATTATTTAACAGATGTTTCCATTTGGCATACTTTCCTAATATATGGAAAAATGCAAAAATTATTCCAATTTTGAAGCCGGATAAAAATCCAGCTGAAGCTTCTAGCTACCACCCAATAAGTTTGCTTTCTTCAATAAGTAAACTTTTTCAAAAGATAATTTTGAATAGAATGATGCTTCACTCCAACTTGGCAGAACAGAAAATCAAAGATTTTATGAAAATACGTACTTTTGTTTTTTCAAACTCGGTATTCTCAAAAATTGTAGAAATTCAACCCTCACGTATAAATTCAGCAACTTCTATTTAAATACAACATATTTTGCAATGATAGAAGCCAAAATTAATTTCTATAAAAATACCTTCTTTTGTGAATATTAACCAGGTTCGTCCTTCCGGTATTCAGCAAGTTCCATTCTATAAAATCCAAGCACAAATTTCAAAAGATTGAACCGAAATCCAACCTAGCTTTAAAAAAAATCTACCATCACGTATGAACTCACAAAGATCTATTCCATAACATGCAAGCTTGTTTTTCAATGGACGGAGCCAAAATCCAACGTGGCTGATCAAGAAACCCAAATTTCTATAAAAATACGTACTTTTGTGGATGTAAACCCAGTTTTCTCAACAATTGTGCTTGCTTTAAAAAGAAATCTACCATCAGGTATGAACACACGAAGGTCCATTCTTTAAAATCTCAGCCTTATTCTCAAAGGATGTGAATATCACAAAAACAAGGAAGGGATCTAAGGGAGCAGAATCTACGTTAAAAGCTTATTAAATTACTTCAGGAAAGCTCAGACTAACATTCAATATAATTCAATCACTCAACAGAACATTTTAGACTTTTAAACTCAAAAAAATGGCCGGTTCACTTCGGAAAAGATTGCAAGATTGTGTCCTTGTCAAACGCCAAAGCAGTTAACAAAAATCTGGAGCTCACTTAGGAAAATATCAAACCCGTTCTGACTAGTTTGGTTTCAGTTCGGAAAAAGTTGAATCAATGCAGGAAACCTTGGATTCATTTAGGAAAAGGATTAATCAGCTAATGTTGCCTCACTTCAGAAAATGCGAAACAAATTCATTCAAGATTGGATTTGGAATATGTTGAATCACCTCAGGAAAGTTTTGACAACTTATAAAAGGATTGAATAACATAACAGAAAAGTTTAAACTCAGTTAGAAAAATATTGATGACTTATTCGAAAGGTTGAACTCACTTCAAAAAAGTTCAGACTCAGTTTTGAATCTGCTTTGAAAAGTGTCACCTCAGTTAGGAATTTCCTGAATCGTTTCTGATTTGGTCTCACTTCTAAAAATTTTAATCCAATTTTGAAAAGATTGGATTTAGCTCGGAAATTGTTGAAGCACTGTAGAAAAGAAGTGAATCATTGAGTTACATTGCAGAAGGTTTGTAAGTTAAGAAATGTAGATCGAATGCAAAAATCTGGCGACTACGGTGGGCTGGGCACATCGTAATAATGTCGGATAACGAGCCACTGAAAATGGTTCTTTGTAGTGATCCGACTGGGACAAGACGAAGATGTGGGCAACGAACAAGAGGGATCGAGCAGATTGAAGGTGGCTTACCTAGTGAGTTGCCAAACAAGATTAGGAATGATGTTCGATAAAATCCGTTTTCAACAACTGAAACCGGCTGATCTGATTTCAAGGACCTGTCATGCCGTACTGGTCAAGTACCAATTTATGTGAAAATTATTTAAAAGAACAACGTTATACAACAACAACAACATAATAAAAACTAGCAAAGCGAGTATCCATACCCAAATGAATTTGCGAAAAATAAATATACACTGAAAGTTTTATTTTATTTCCCCCTTGGTCATATTCCACAATTTTGAAGGGGGGGTGACAAAAGAAAAACTTGATATTTGCTCCGGCCTTACGGTATATAAAAAATCAAAGAGTAACAAGCTCTCAATTTACAGTGACAGCACTGTTTGGGCATGGCGGAGCGAAATCGAAACTTGAACCACCCTAATGAATAATATTAAGAAGACATTTCAGATCCGTGAATGTAAATTTTGCTGTAATTGTCTTCCGAATGAGGTTTTACCTAGTAATTTCCATAAATAATCCAATCATTTAAATAATATTCAAACACGCCTACTAGACTGATGCAAAATTTGAAATTTTCGCTCCACAGTGCTCAAACGGTTCCAAATTGGGCCCTGATTAGCCTCCCAAAAGTTGAACTCATTTAGTAAGAAACTGGCTTGGCACAAACCTTTTGAAGTTTACATGGGAATTACTATAGAGAAACCATAATTTCTGTTCATATCAATCTCAAAATTCACCACTTCATTCTACTTTACAAAATGATAACTGAACTTTTTGAAAATTTTCTCAGCTACAACTTTGTTGAAAATCATTTTTCGATCAAATGTAAGGAACAAAAATTATTAATGATTCAAGTCACTGATGTCTTATGATCAAGGTTGCAAAGACTCATTTCAGCTAAAATAATGTTTTTCGGAATAATAAAACCAAAAGATGGTATGATGGCATGTTTTACTTGTAACTTACAAGAAGAGGTTACAAAGTATGCGTTGGAAACATAAAATCTGTAAATTTTGCTTTCTATGAGTCACAATCAGCGATTTGCTGATCGCTGAGTGAGTGAGTGAGTGAGTGAGTGAGTTTGTGAAAAATCGCTGACTGTGGCTCTCATGAAGTGAAATAAACAGGTTTAATATGTCAAACACATTCTTTGCAACCTCTTCTTGTATCCTACCAATTCAAAATTTGATCATGGCATCTAATTATTTTATAATTTAGAAAAACATTGTTTTAGCTGAAATGAGTCTTTGCAACCTTGCTTATGATTATGCTCCATCAACTGTTCAGCAGGCAACATTGGTGTTTATGGCGCCTAGAATAGAGGACAAAAAATATGGGTACTATCAGTGAAGCCACATTTTTTCGATTTTCAATCTGTATTTTCATCGCAAAAAGTCTTTTTAATCTGTATCTGACTGACAAAAATCTCAAAACAAATCTGTAAAATTTTTTGTTATGGTCTTAGTGGAGCTTTACGTAAATCTCCATTGAGTTAATTCATAGTTAAGTAGGACTGTGTTCAAAGTTTAGAATCTTGAAAAATTACTAATGTTTGCTTTCTAATGAATTTGACTATTTGAAAAATGTCGAAATCCTACAATATTTTTTAAAAGTGATGTGTATCTTGTCTTCAGATTGAAAATACAAAAGATTAAGTTCCAGTTGTGAGAGGCGAATCTGTTTCCGACTGAAGATTTTCTTAATGAAGTAACAATCACAATTTTCTAGAATTTTATTTTGTGTATGTCTGTAATTACGAAAACCTTTATCTGGACATTTATTTTTATTTCAACTCCGTAATTTTTCAATAAGTATTAACACAAAACTTTTACTGAAAGTTCAGCCGAATTGTATGCAATATTTCAAAGGGTGTTCAACTCGGCACACCTTAATTCGTGCCGAGCTACTAGTTGTGTCAAAAGCTGTGCCAAGCGCTCTGCCGAACGTACCTGTCAAGGACAATAAAGTATGCTTATCAAGCTGTTTGGAAACCCTGAAAGTTATGACTTTTGTAATTTTGTTTAAATTCTCAATTTCTCGGATGGATCATGCTAGACATTCACCTCCATTCTTATTAGAGCGTTGGCGGGTCGGGAAGTGGAAGAGGAACTGCAAACCATCAAACCAATCAAGCATAGTTCAATCCCACGCTTGGAGCAACATCGTTGAACCAGTTTTAAATCATCTGATCGACTCAGAAGTGCGTGTCCTCAAAGATATAACTCAAGTCTATCGTATCGCTGATTATGATGCCTTCCCCTGAAGAACTGTCATACTTTGAAAATAGGATTCTCAGCCACCGCAGACTTCAGCGTAAGCGCTTTATCAGGCGCTTAGATCTGTATAGAACTCGAGAAGATTCCCCCAAAGTCCACCCAATTAAGACTAATGACTGACAAGAATACCCGAGGAAAAACGCAGGAGAAAATGTGAAAATTTCCGTCCTGAAGATACTCGGAAAAACTGGGAGCCAAATCTAGCCACCCCCTATAATAAGCTTGTTTTCTTCTCTATTGTTCATAACAAAATTGATGGTGTACCTCAACTCTCGCAGAACATTCTGCTCTGATCCTTGTACGCTTCGAAATTGGATACACACGACAGTATCAAATGTTATGTTCAAAATTAAGAAGTGTGTTCTGGAATAAAGCCTCCAGTGGAGGACAGCATGTGGGCTAGAATGTGAGCAGCGTTGGAAAAATTTCACGATATTTCACGAAGTTCATCAAGGAAAAAGTTCGTGAGTCCTAGTGCGTTTTGGTGAACTTTTCCAATAGTGAATATGATGATCGTTCCACAGTTAAATCCGATCTTCGCAGGATGCATGGTACTCTTCTTTTCATACGAATAACAGCATAGTGTAGGTGTTCTGCCATTCCCGTTGTATAGTTGGGATCCATTTGCTTGATATTGATAAAATTGTTGGTGTGGCCATCGGGCATTTTTCACAATGATTTCATCCTCAATCGAAAACGAATCGTCTCTAGAGGAAACCCGTTTCAGCCGTCTTGACTGCCGTTTCGACAAGACACTCTGGACCGACCATGGTATACATAGATACACTCGATTGAAGTGAGGCCCTTATAGAAGCTTTTCTAGATGAAAACACGATCCATGTGTTTTTTGCTGCGATTCAAAATAGATGGACTTAGTTTTGTTAGGTTTGAAGAGATTCACGATTCGGACAATACTTACAGAATTTTTCGAATGATCCCCAACACCGGTGGGTATGCGTTTGTCGTTTTCAACTTCTTGATGGAATCCATGTATCACCAGTTTTATGTATGACATTCTCTCACTAGTTTCGTTTGTGAGTAAACAAAGTATTGGCCCGAGTAGTAGACCTTAGAAACGATCGGTAAAATTTCAACACTCAACAGTGATGCCGTTTTATATTATATTGTTTATGTCCTACTTGTCAAAGTGTACCTTAATGTGCCGAACAATGTATCATGCTGTGTTTCAGCACAGTGTGCAGAGTTGATTGCCCCTTGCAATATTCTTTATTTCTGAAATTTTGTTAATCAAATATCAATTTACCCAGTTGACTCTTCGACAAATAAAAAGGGAAACTACAATTTCTTCCAACGAGAAATCAGAGCATCTCAACATCAGAAGTCCATTCAAAAGATTCCAAGTCCATTCGAAGCTTAAACAATAATAATTTATTTAGTGAAAAAGACGATTTGGGTTTGATGCTCAGATTGAATTCAAGTTGTCCAAATGAAAGAAAAGATTATTATTCGGAATTAAAAAATAGTATAACATATTTTCCCCTTATTTGAAAAATTTGAAAAATCTGTATATTTTTGAAAAATCTGTAATCTGTATATACAGATATCTGTACCAAAATAGTGACAAAAATCTGTATGATTACAGATAAATCTGTATATGTGGCATCACTGGGTACTATGTCACACTGCAGAATACAGTGTTGCCCACAATACAGTTGCTTAATCTTGCCATAAGATTATCAATTTCTTAAACAATTAATAACTATTTAATTTGACGTTTGGCTCAACAACTATATTCTGCTAAGTTGTAGCTGAGAAAATTTTCCATAAATATAGATTTTGAATTTTTGAACAGTGCAATATGGAAAAAGGTAAGAAGACAATGAACAAAAAGTTTGGATTCCCCATAGTAATTTCCATTTAAACTTTAAATGGTTTGTGCCAAGTCAGTTTCTTATCAAATGAGTTTAAACTTTCGGAGGCTAATCAGGATCCGATTTGAAACCGTTTGAACACTGTGGAGCGAAAATTTCAAATTTTGCATCAGTCTATTGCTACCCAAGTAGCAATGTTGGTTTTATGAAGGTTCTGTAGACCACAATTTAGACTTGTAGTATTCTTTTAACCTCGATAAAACTTGCAATGTTACTTGAATAGTTTCATGGAAAAAAAATACTATTTCTATGCATATTCCATCCATTGTATTTTCATCTCACTGTGCATCTACCATCGCATCGTCGGAGTATTTAAGTTCAAATATAAAAAAGAAAATATTTTATTTTCTGGCCATATCGTTTAATTGTCATGAACTTTCATATCGAACTAAATGCTATAACTTTTTGTGATATTGAAAACATTATCAACCATGAGATCGGAATTTCCTTAATGAGAATAAGAAAACCTATCACGATTCACTGCAATCGTGCAAGTTTATAAAAAGTGTCGCTCAGCTATGCAGTTATAAATCGGCCCATTTTGAACTATTACCGATACGACAATAATGCTGCACAGATCGTGAGGATTTGAATACCCACGTGTAACTTGGAAGAAGTCTCGAAGAGCACTGAATCCGTGCTTCTCACGAGACTGCGTCAGTCTTTCTCGGATTCTCCTGCAAACCAGCAACCGTACAACGGATTTCTCCACCCAACTCCATTCTGCCCCCACCACAAACTAAGCGTAGTCCACTCACTCTCTTCCAACTTCGCTCTCTCCCGTAATGCATCGATCAAGCGCATGGTGCACATTCAGCCAAGCACAAAGCAGAACGAATGCAAAACCACCTCTTCAAAATTTCAACCTTTCCGCTGCTGGACTGGTGCTGGAGGGCGCGTGGGGTGTTCAGCAATCCCACACGCTCATTCAGCAATCCCACACGCTCATTCGCGAGGTCCCCAAACGGTGAGCAGTAGGGGCCATGGGGTGGGGTCCCTGCATATGATGGAGTGTGTGCGAGAGAGAGTGTGTGGAAGCGCGAGAGCGAAAACAACAAAACAAAATTCAGTGGGGGCGAGCGCGTGCTGAACTGGAAGATCGCGACAAGGTCCATGGGCCCGGACGACCACGCATCATCTCCACCGAGCGAACGAGCGAGCGATCGATGCCTTGGCCCGAGAAGAGAGGACTATGTGTGGTGCCAGGCCAACAACGTCAAGGTAGGTGTAGGCAGGTACCTCTGCCCGGTTTCGCTAGCTGCGACTGGGATCGTTGGCGAGGTTCAGTGCGATTGCGTCTGTCGCGCGGTTAGGACGATTATCTGATCTGAAGGTTTTTTGTTGTTGTTGTTGCTTTTCTGTCTATATTTGACGACGAGTGGAGGAGTGCGATCAGCTGAGCGTCTTGGAGCTTCTTTTTCGTTTCTGCGAAGGTGGATTTTGTGGCGATCGACTGAAGATTAACTGTCAACGCGGGCGGTAGCTCAAGAAGGAAACCGAAAGTGGTGCACCTACGCAGGCGTGCGCGCACATAGCGATCTCGTTCGTAGATACGAGATCAAGTGGGCCTACGCGAGTGGTTGGGCCTGGCGCCGCCGCTTGTCTACACGGGTCGTCGTAGGCCATCATCCGTCGGATTTGAGATTTACGGATTAAGTGTTGGTTTTTCGGGCGGAAGATCCCCGGAAGATTTGAGTGGACGACCAACCGCGAACTGTCCGGTCGTGGTTGTTGTTGTTGGACATCCGTCCGATCCGGTTGATAGAAGAAAGCAAAACACGGCTGGTGAATTGATCATTTACATACTCAAGTACAGGAGGGGAAGAAGAGGAATAAGAAGGAAAGTGTTTCATATTTACATCCAGTCCGTCAGTGGCAAAACGGGTAGCGGACCCGGGGTCTTGAAAGGGCTGCTGAGGAGTGAAGTACCTTCGTACGTACAAAAGTGGTTATAAGTTGCAAAATTTTAATAAACAGCGCATGCGATTATCGCGGTTAATCTTCGACGAGGGATTTTTCGCTTTATTTTGTGCGGCTTGTCGCCCGGAGGAGAAGGAGTGGATCCGAGCGAGTGGTCAGTGGAAGCAGCCGCAGAGGCATCATCAGAAGATACTCAGGTGCTGGAAGAGCTTGAAAGTGAAGTAGAGTCGTTAATAATTTTAAAGATCATTTGCTGGATTGCGGCGGTTCGTATGTGCGGTCGGGGGGTGACTGACCAAAGTGGGAAGAAGAAGAAGAATTAAAAAAAAACAAGAACCGACGGAGAAGTAATCGATAAGCCAAGGAAAAAGTCAAAATAAAAACAGAAGCAAGAAGAATAAGAAGAAGAAGAAGAAGGGAAGGAAAACAGTGAACAGATATTTATCGAAGAATTAAATTATCGATCGCGGTGAGGATTGCAAGAAGGTACAGGGCTACCGAGACATTGATAGCAGATCGAGCGAAGGTATGTATACAAGTGTGTTGTTCGGACCGACCGGACAGTTTTATTTCGCCGTGTATTATTAATTTGTAGTAAATGTTATCCTATAAAGTGGCTTTTCTGAAATGCGATATCAGATGGAGGTTATCGAACGTCTTGAGGGTAAAACAGTTGTATTTTTTTTTTCTGATATCGCTTTACTTTATGAAGTATGGATAATTGGGTATTTAGTGAATGGCTGTTATTGTGACTGTAGGCAAAGCTTAAACGAGTCTGTTGTGCAGTCAAAACATAAGATATGGCATTGATTTTATCAAATTTTTATCAGAGTATTGCAAAAATGGTAAAACATTGGAGTCTAACAAATACAATATGAGCGGTGTGTTCGATGCCCGGTCAGGCAAGGAATTTTTTCGGGTCGGGAATTTTCTCGGCTTTCCTGGGTATAGAGTTATATTTTGCTTGCCACAAATTATACAAGTTCATGCATTGGCATATAAAGCTCTTAATTAATAGCTGCGGAAGAGCTTCAAGAATACTAAGTTGGGAGCAGGTGACAGTTTGTTTAAGAGTGTCAAACCTGGGTAGAAGAAGGACTGTGGACACTTGAAAGCAAGGCAGATTGATACCGACTCTGCATCATCAACATATTTATTTCTCTGACTGTGGGTATGACTATGCCTTTGGAAGCAGTTGTCGTATTTTGATGATTTAAGGACTATTCAGTTTATAAAACGGTTGACGGTTATACATCGGTTGATGAAAAATAAATAATAAAATGTCTATAACTTTTCAATTTTTAATTGTATTCGTATTGTTCTTCGAGACATAAATAGATTATGATTCAAACCAAATTATGCAATACTTAAATTAATGATAATCAAACGCATAACTTCAGTGTTAATTCTCAAAGCAAGGTTTTTTGAAAAATTGATTTTCAAAATACCCTTAAAACAATTTTTTTCCCTCGATTTGTTTTCCGTCGATCTTGTTTTCCGTGCTGAGCACCAATGCTACCGACGCCAGGGAGGCAGCTCCCACACCTGGACCCTACCTATCGACCCATCAACTCATGAACCGGGGACCAACGGCTTTACTTCCCTTCCGAAGGAAGGCGTGATCAGAGATATTATGCCTCAGAACATCCCGGCGGCGCCGACTGGGATTGAACCCAGGCCTGCTGGGGTGAGAGGTAATCACGCTTACCACTACACCACCGGCACCGCTAAAAACAATACTTTGTTCTTCCATCTTTTTTCTTTTCTCGCGTAAACAAACAAGGTTTTTTAATTTGAATTTCCATGGGATCCTCTTACGAATAACCCTTTTGGTAAAACATCTCGTAGGTATTTTACACTTGGCAGATCGTTTCATTAGAACACAATGTGATAAAAATTGTATTGACCGATTTTGTTTTATAATACCCTTCACTAGCTCCCACAGAGGAGTAGGCTGTGCGTTTGAACAAACATAACGTTCGTTCTAGGGGCATCCCACTCTAAACTTTTTATTTCTCGCGTTGTACAAAAAAAAGTCCTTACAGATATCTAAGATACCTGGAAATACTTAAAAATACTTAATAAATATTTAGCGTTAGTTACCACCGTTGCTTTACACATTTATTTTTTTGTTTATCTAATATCGTCTAGCTTTTTTCAGCAAATATATTTAAGCTATGCATGCAGTGACGGAATGTTATCCCGATTATGACTTCTATTTCAAGAACAAATTGAATGATGCTAGCACTCAACCATTTAACGTTATGGTCTTGCTCCGTCTAGCTGGATAGTCGTGGGAATCTTCCACCCGTTCTTCGTTGATTTGAATTCTATTATTGTGTAATGGTGAAAATTAGGCTATTGACAGTATGACACTAGCTGCAGTAATTTAGGCTGAATTAGAAGTTGAAGGCACCGTAATTTTAGCATCCCGAGAATCACATATCATAGCTTCCCGCCGAATGTGTTAATCTAAAAGTGGACAATAATTTCTCACATTTGGAACCTTCGACGCTCTTATTCTAAACCATCGGTTTTCAAACTGGGGTTCACGAACCCCCACTGAACGAAAAGCACAGAAAAGGAATTAAGCGATGTAGACCGAGCTGATTGGTGGGGTATAGTTGAGAATCGATGTTCTAAACGATTATAAAGTCTGGCCAAGTTCGAAACGGCATATCCCCTTTTCGATAATGTTGGAATAGTTTAATTACTGCTTCTATAAGCCCTAAGTACCGCGTGTATGGGATTAGTGAGCATGTGCCACGGTCCGAAAAATACTGCTGTAAACTTTCAGAAACGGTTGTGGTACGTTGAAATATGAGTATGGACTGTTTTGTACTCAATTTATACCTAAGCTTTGGATTTATGTTTGCTTAATACAAACAAGCTAATGATTTTTTTTTTATTATTTTGAGAATTGCATGCATTATCTTTCACAATATTAAAATATGTTTTCCCTCTTGACAAACTTTGCAGACTTTTTCTTAATATCATCGTGTCACACGAATCATCTGATTGCCTCTATAAAATATAATGGTAACAAAGCGAGTCTTTTGCAATCCTCAATCGTCAGCTTATCATTGTCGGTTCCAAAACCTAAAAGCACGAAATTATGTAGAATTAAATAAAAATCATTAACTACTAGTAGAATACTACACACTTAGAAAAAAAAATCATGTAAATTTAGGTGCTCTGAGCAGCGTTGCCAGATTGTTTTAAAGTTTATCGGTATCAAAGGTTTAAAAAAATCGATATTCATCGGTATTTACTATTTTAATTTATTTTATATTTTAGCTGTTTGGAAAGCGAAAATTTTAACTTTTAAGCTATGATCGGAAAATTCTGAAAGAAAACTCCGGGGAATGTTTGAATTAACTTCTGAAGGAACATCCAGAGAAAGACGAAAGAAGCTCTTCTGGACGAAATTTGAGGAAAGTTCTTAGGAAAGTCGGAGAAACATCCGGGTACTACCAAGACAAGAATTAAGAAACTTCTGGTGAATATTAAAAAAAAACCATCGGAAAAAAAATCGGATGTCACATCCAAAGGAAGCCAGACAAGTTTCGAAAAATGGAAGTAAATTCCAGAAGTAGCCAGTTCTAGGGGAAGCCAGAAGAAGTTCGGAAAAACCTTCGAATAAAAGTCGAAAACCTATGGCTTATGGACAAACTTCCAGAAGAAGACGAAAAAAACTTCCTGAAGACGCTGGCATACACTTCCTAAGGTAGATTGCTAGAAACTTCTGGAGAAATTCGGAAGCCAGAGCACCTACGGAACACTACCCAAGTGATTTCTGCGGGATGTTTTAATTATGCAGCAAATTTTCCTGACAATGCCCCTGCAGTTTTCGGAAATTTCCTGAAATGCACTTAAGAACATTCCATAATTCCACGGAATTCCTTAAAAGTTCTTGAAATTTTCTTGAAGTTAATGGGGTTGTTTCAGAGTTCTCCGATCATCATCCAAGTACTCGGAACCTCCCTGATTATAATGAGGCCACTTGAATTTCTATAATCATCTTTGAAGGTATCTGGACTTTCTTGAAGATTACGAAATTTCTTAAGTTCTCTCACAATTTTCTTGAATTTATTGTTTCATTAGCATTGATGATCTCTGATCCTCATACATTCATACATTCATTTACATTCATTTGCTTCTACATGTTTTCATCATCAGCATTCCGCAAAATTATTATTATTATTATTATTTAGCTTTATTTAGGAGGCTTTCAGCCTTAGGCTGGTTCGCCTCCATTCCGCAAAATGATGTATAGAGCTTTTGTAGGTTTTGTCATTAGCTACAACTTTTTGACATATCTTAAATTTGTATCTCTTATGCATGACGAACCAGAGCGAACAGAAGCCACTACTGATTTCCAGTGAATGTATTTTACATTCACTGAAAAACAGTAACAAGTTCTGCCCGCTCTAGTTCGTGATGCATAAGAGATACAGATTTGAGATATGAGAAAAAGTTGTAGCTAATAACAAAATCTACAAAAGCTCTATACATCATTTTGCGGAATGCTGATGATGAAAACATGTAGAAGCAAATGAATGTAAATGAATGTATGAAATGAATGCAAATGATTTTCCATGCCTGGGGGCAGCCTAAGGGAATCAAAGGATTTGTTGACTGGACGAGGGTTCGTGGATCTGCCAGTCCCTTGTCACGTGATTACATATGGCCATCTGGTCGTTTTGTCTTGCAAAGGTCTTCAATAAAGCTGATTCACCCTGCTGCAACAAATAATCAGGCAGTACTTTTCGTCGAGTAACGAAATTTCCAGTCTCGGTGCACTTAATTTTACATGCAATATATGTCTACGTCTGATCCTTTATGTCAAAGATGGATTCGGTCACGTGTAAAATTGGTTATTCTAAGAGTGTATCTTAACATTCTTTCAGTACGGCGTAATCCAGCAATGTATGCTGCTCAAACAGTGGTACTATAGGGGAGGTCCAGCATCCCAACGAATAGTTCCTGCTGCAGCAACTGTAAATGGTACGCTTCACCATCGTGGCTCATTAGCAAATGAGCAGCATAGATAGCATCGGTTTACCTGATTTGCTGGAGTATTGTCAAGAACTTATACAATGCTCAGCCGAAATAATATGAAAGAATTCCTTGGTCTAAGACTTTGGTGACTTGATTGACCAGGTTAGAATAATGCCAGTTTGACGTCTTTTAATGCCTTCGGAATCTATAACTATTTCATAACCCAAATTAAAATACTTACCCATGACATAATTACGCATATAATTAAAATTAAAACAGAATCGTGACGAAAAGTCATAAATCGTCCAAGTTACAACAACAAACAACTACACTAGCAACCGGTCACTATGATGAAAATTATCTAGGATTGAAAATACTTAAAAATACTTAAGAGCAGTGTTGGGAAAATATCAAAATATCAAATCTCACCAACGCCCAAGATCAGACTTGATTTTCGTAGACAAAAATCAACTAGCAAACAACTGTGGTTGATTTTGCAAGCTGTGATATCGCAACTCGGAATATCAAGCTAACAAAACTCACCTACTGCAAATCTCACCAAACTGTGGTGAGATTGAGTTTAATGATTTTTGCTTTACACCCGAATGCAACCGAAACATCCATAACGGCTGGCAGCAGTCCCTTCGCGTCTGCCATCGGTGAAGATTAAAAAGAGATAGCAAACTATGCTTTCTCTTTCGAAGAAAACGTGGTGCAATGGAATCATTTTTGTGTCGAGTCAACTCTCAGCTTGATTTTTGCACTTTGTGAATAGTCTCGCAATGTCAAAGGAGCTTGTAAAATCAATATTAAGCATGATATTTTGTACCAATATCACGCGAGATATTGCGAGCGCATGAGAGCGGAAAAATATCAATTGATTTCTGATTTTGACAACACTGTTTAAGAGTACAGATGACAAATTTCTAAATATTTATTTGATATAAGAACTAAAGTTTAGAGTGGGATGCCCCTGGCGTTCGTTTTTTCTTTGGAATTTGTTTTCACATATCTATCCGGTAAAAATGACAAACTAATTTAATAACTGATATTTGAAGAGAGTGAAATACTTACGAGTGCTGCATTCCGTCCCCGAACACATACAGGTTCTACGTCCTTGCGACTTGCCGTTGACAATCAGTTTCAAAAGTTTGGAGAAGCCAGTGCTGAGATTTGTCATTTTCATTTACCATGCACAAAAATGGTGTTTAACATTGTTCCCTGAGTAATACTTCAATGAAAACAACGATGAAAGCTTGTCACGCAAATAGAAGGAGCACTGTTGGGCAATTTCAGAAATATTTCAATAGTATAATTCCCTTGCAAACCCAAATAAATCTATCAGTGTAAAAATAAATCAAATAAGAGTGATTTGCGGAAAAACCCTCCAGTATCGTACCCAACGTCAGTGCCTTTCAGTGCTGAGATTTGTTATTGTCATTGACAGACTTTCACGCGATTTTCACAAAATTGTTTGTCACATAGTCACTGACAGACTTCCCAACAAACAATTTTAGCTACAGACTAGCTTATACAGGCAAAAATTAGCTGTATAAGCCATTTTTTGCCTGTATAAGCTAATCTGCAGCTAAAATTGTTAGTTGGGTTGATCCTAAAAAAAAAAAATTTCGTCAAAATCTCATTCATTTTTTCGTCAATGACAAAGATTCACCTGGTAACAAAAAGTTCAATATCGTACATTCTGTGTCACATTATTGTTATCCAAGCAGTTCAGGAACGGCTCCATGTAATTGTGTTCCGCAAGTCATTTACAAATTTAGTTAACATAAAAATCTACACATGTTCGTCGCTGACAGCATTGTCATTGACAATTGACATGGCTTGCCTTGACTGTGACTGTTAGCTCAAATGAGTGACCAAAGCAGAATTGTCAATATCACCGTGTATTGTCGAGATTTTGCAACACTGGGAGGAACCCCCATCGGACGTCCCATCGTTCTACGTGTTCGTGTCAAAGAGATGCAAGTTGCAGTGCTGAAACAATACTTGGCCACTTACACTTGGGGCAATCGGTTACTTCCGACCAGACGATTGATTCCCGTAAGTCAGACCGTCTATGATCGGAACTGCTAAACGTGACAGAGCTGCTTGCTAAGGATTCACTTGGACTGATTTGGTGAAATTGTCCTTTTTTTTCCTACTTCTATCTATTTAAACTTAATTTGTATGAATCCGTAGCATTTGGAATCATTTGATTCGGATGAGACTCTTAACTTTTATTTATTTACATTATATTTCAATCAGTATTCTTCAGAACTTTTCAAAATAAGGTCTCAGCCAAGGGGTATTCAACTTTGCACACCCCAAACGTGCCGAAGTAGGCCGAAGTGTACCAATCAAAGTGTAAATATCTCATGAGTTTGGCAGCCCCGAAGTTATAATGACTTTTGTGATTTGTATACGTTTTCCATTTCTTTGATGGCTTATGACAAACATTAAACTTCATTATCATTTGAACGTGAGCGGAGCAGGCAGTGGAAGAGGAACTGGAAGCTATCCAACCTATACGGTGAGGCTTATTACGGAAGTCACTTCACGGTGAAAACTTGTCACTTGTCGTCACGGTGAAATGATTCCCATTTGATTTGTACGGCAATCATGGCTCTTATTCAGAGTATCAGCTTCTTATTACCGTGTAGTGACATCCGCAATTAAGAAAATTCGAATCGTCCAAAAGAAACGTGTGCAGAAATGAAGGAATAACCTGATTGATGATGGACAAAATTTCCTCCAGTTATCTGTTAAACGCTCTCCGACAAAATCAAAACTCGAACGGGTTCAATCCCACCGTAAAAACAACATCCTCGAACTAGTTCATCTGATCGACTCTAGAATACGTGACCTCAAAGACATCATCCAAGCCTATCGTGGCGCTGAATCTGATGTCTCTTGCCACCACCCGTTACACACGTTCAAGCCTACAAAGCTCCCCAAGTAACAATTCAGTAACCATTTGGCATCCACTCTGATTTATGATGGTTTTATAACGGCAATGAACAATCCATTGAGTTTAAATGCAGCATTTCAAAGGGTAAAACATTTCTGCTTAGTAATTCAGCTTTTAGCTGTTTTAAAAACCTTTTGTAATCTGGCAAGAAAGTCAAAAACTGTCTTGTTTTAAAAATTAATTTAAAACAGTTTGCAATCCCTCCTTAAAACTGTTCTGTAATTCAAGCATAAACGTCATTAGCAATTGTTTATTAATGTCTTGATAAAATGCTTTATAAACGTGTTCTATCATTATAAAAGCAACCATAAAACCATTAGGTTTTTCATTAGATCAAAAAGCATTCATTGTTGCTTTTTAGGCATTGCAGTGTGCATCATAAATTCCCCATTCTCTCTCTTACAAATTGAGCTTAAAAGATGGTTCCTCATAGTTAATAAAAGCTCAACAGCTTAGTATAATCGTGCGGGAACCGTTGACCCCACCGAAAGCGTTCTACCGCAAATCAAATGTTAGAGATTTAGCAAAGCCTTACAAGTCTTACAAGAACTGATCGGTAGGCCACCCATCGCATAGGGGCCTCTTGAGACAAAGTAGTTTAACAGAAGGATGATTACAGATATGCATCTGCAAAACGAGCGAATCGTTGATTATGGGTATGTGTTTGATGTTGGACTCACGGAATGGAGTATAACTGCATTGATCTGCTCTTTTAAATCATATACTATTCTCCAGATCCAGATCTGTTGGAATATTTGAGGTTATATTCCCCAGCAGTAAAGGCAGTTCAGGAACTTCTATGGACATCACTATAAAATCCTGTGAATTTTCCATCGAAGTCCATACCCTATTGAAACCAATGACTTGCAGGAAAAACAAGGGTAAAACGAAAGACCCTTGGGGATTTAAACCTGCACGACACTTCCCCCAAACCCCTAAGATGACCTTATTTTCTTTATTGTTTACTCTGCATAACAAACTTGTTTAAAAAATCCTCAGCAGTCACAATTTTGTCATCCTCCATACCATACCGGCGTATTAGACGACCACATCTTCCAGTCATTTAACCAACCGTCAGTGGAGGTAACCCATTTTGGCCGTCTTGACTGCCGTATTGACAAGACCTTAATGTGGTAGAACTCTATTGGCGTGAGGCCCCCATAGAAGCCGTTCAGGACGAAACCACTAGCCGCTGGGCGTTTCGCTACGAATCGGATGAGATTTGTTGGTTTTGACGAGATTCATGGTGTAGAAAATACTTACAGATTTTTCTTTGGAATTTTGCGAACCCATTGTGAAGCCCAATGGAGTAAACAAAGTGTCAACTTGAGCAACGATTGGCAAAACATCAACACTCGACAGTGATGCCGTTTTGTATTACATTGTGTGTGTGTCCTACTTGTCAACGAGTGCCCTAGCGTGCCGAACAGTGTGCCATGCCAATTATATTAAGGAGCTCGGCTAGCTTGGTGGCTGCTGCTTTTGCTTACTGAGTAGAAGACTGTGGGTTTACTCCCAGGCTCCTTCAAAATAAAACAATTACTATGGTCGCATCGCCTGCTTAAGCGAATCCTGACCCATCTCCTACCCAACTATACAACTCCGTAGCATCTATGGGGGTGTTGGTGAGTCACTGGCCTCCTGTTAAGGAGATGTTACATCAATCATATCCGTCCTTTCCCCGTAACGGAGAAGATAGGTGTGGTCGGCAATGGTAATTGTCATGCTTCTCCTGTTCTGAACTTTGGTTGGAGAGCTATTCACTCCCAAATAGTTTTCTTTAAGCAATCAGAACAAGAATGCTAAATGTAGATACATGCCAGTTACCAGTATGCAATCTATGAATTACTCCGTTACAAACGCAAATACCCTCCACTAAACTCCACACCAAGGAGCACGCACAGAGAGCCCCTTGGTAATGGAAAACTTCTAAATCATTTATAGAGTGATGACGGTTGTGGCTTAAGATAAATAATTGAACTTATCTTAACTGTCTCGCCAGAAACACCAAAACGATGATTTTCTTCTTGGTGAAAAATCTTTAAAATGTAAACGTATATTTAATAAAATCTGAGATCTTGACAAAAATAAACTCAAGTCCGACATAGTCTTAGAGGTTTATGCACATTTGAATATTTTGCGAGGCCCAGGATTTTTATGTTTTTCAAAGCCTTTTAATATTTGTCATGTCCCAGAAACCATAAAATAAGATTCACGTCCCATAATTGTGGATACTTCATCTTAAAAATTCTTCTTAATTCAAATACTAAAAAATTTGGCCCAGTATCTCATAATTTTTCGAAATCAGTTTGGTTTTATATGATCTTTAAAAATCTTGCTACAGTATTGGAGAATAGTCCATAATGCACGTCTGGAATAAAATAGCCCGACAACGCTTTTCGTTGTGTGGTTCATTACTAATTGTGGGATTTTATGTACCGTAAACCAGGGTATCTTTGATAATGCGATTTGATTAAATTTACTCGTTGCGCTTTTCCCAAATTAGAAATATTGGTTCCATATTGTAGCTTAGGGTATTTCCGTTGATATTGTATATAGTTTTTATATAGTAGGTTGTTTGAGTTTCAACCATATTTTTCTACATTCATCGAGCATTATCAAAGTAACCCCAAATCAAAAAACTGAAGTTCGGTCACAAAACAAAAAAAAATAGTACAAATGCTTAAATTTCATTTAAACATTTTACTGTCGAACTGACTCTTGGATCCTCAGAACGTGTTTAAAAATATAAAATTTGAAAAAACATTCATTGCTGTAAATATTATTTAGAATATACTTTAATAAACTATCAATGTTACCCCGTTTTACGGTACTGAACTAGCAATGCTAGTGGAGCCATTCTGGCCCGAGTGCATTTAAGACGATCCTACCCTACCTGATCAACCCTATTCCATCACCGTACAACTCATAGGGTCATCCAAAATATACAGCCAACACCAACTGACGTATGCCCGGTGTAGAAAGCAAACTTCAAATAATCACACCACTCACCGAGCTGCTTCTGCTGACGAGACGACCGCCTTGATCGGTTTGGTTATTTGTTGACTCTCGCATCCAAAGTCAACATTTGTGTGCACTCGAGCGACATCCATCGCAATGATGCTCAACTCTGCCCGTTTTTCCCCCCGTTCCGTTTCGCTTACAGTGTGCCCTATTGTTTTCCTGATTTCCACCTATAACAGTGTGACGCCTTGATCTAAAGCCGTGTATAATGATTCCATTTATCACGCCAGAAGAACCAAAGCCGACACGCGTGCTTTCTTCTCATTAGGCACACTTTTGCCCACAACGACGCAAAGCTGGAGTTGATGGGCCAAATCGTGTGCCGCTCTAATGCGCAATGCACCGCCGTCAGTGCGTAGGTCACCAGAAAACCAAACAAACGTAACGAGTATAAATGTGAAGAAATAATCAAGCAAGACAAAAGCCACATTTATCAATTCCGCGTGCTGCCTTCGGAGGACGTCGTCGTCGTCCGGAATCTGATGGATTTTGCAACATCCCAAGTGAGGGTGTGAAGTTGACCTAACTCGTCGTTGATGCCTTACAGAGTACTCCGACACCTATATTGGACATTCGTCAAGTGCCCGAAAGGTCAACATCGTACCACGCGGCCCATTACTCATAGACTCCCCGGCGGATTCGACTGCGATTTCGTATGGCAGACACGTCCATGCCATTGCTGAATGATAAATGTCTTCATTTTTATTCAAATTAGTTCAAAAACTCACATCTTAATGTCTACTCGGTGCACTTACTCAATTGGTGGCCGATGATGGTCAAACTTCCCCCTCACCCCATCCCGCGATTCGAAGAAGACTTTGTGCTACACTCGATTGTTCATGCCGGGTGTCGAAAAACTGAATGAACGACGTCGGACGCTGAAGAAGCGGGTATTGTACCTAGACTCGTGAAAGGCAAAGTGTGTTTAACTTGACACTTCCCCTCCCATCAGGGAATGGCCATTACGCGTGCTTGTTGACAAGGTCCATCGTTCCACCACTGTGGTTCGGAAATCGGGTGCGATATTCCCACATAAATTAGGCATTTCGAAGGGGTCCGTGACTTGGAAGCATAAGCAGCTGAACTGCGTGTTCTCTAGCATTGCCTGGCATATTTAATAGAGCGATTTACTGCCAATTGATTGTGGTCAAATTGGTGCCATAAAGTGAGGTGGGCTGAATTTAAATAAGGCGATGCTTTTGTGAACTAACCGAGCGATTTAACAATTATTCAATCGTCGATCGAACCACCTTTACAATGATTTGATTGTTTTGATTTATCGCTTGGGGCTTGGAAAGAGGCTTTAGGAAATAAACTAACATTACACTACAATGCAAAGCATCCGTTAAAATTAAGAACATCAATAGTCACTTTTAGATTATGCCCAGTGTAATGTTACGGTGATCTGGGGGCAAATTGATCACCTAATAATGTAAATTTAGAAATACATTTCTATATTAAGCGAAATTGACAAACTAATGGTATTAAAATCAGTGTCTACTATGAGGTCTATATCACTGCCGTCTTAACCACCGTTGCACAGTGGTTCCTGGCTGGCCAAAACCTCAAAAATTAAAGTTGATATATTTTGATATCAATATTTTTTATCATTTTTACATGTTGAGAGTATCTTAAATTGAATGATTTGTGCAGTTCTGTTGATTACATTTTTTTATGGTTGTTATACACAGTTCGAAAAGTAGTGTAAATTTCTGTTCAATATGATGCACACAAATGGAGCGTCATATATCATATAAGTTTACATTATATATCATGTAAAGTTCTAGCACAATTCATGCAATGTAGCAAATATTGTATACAAAAGCCCATCTTTGTAAACAACATTGTTTACAAGTTGCTCGGTTGTGTGAAATTAAATTTAAGTTTACGTGAATGAATGTTTACATCACAATTAAAATTCAGAATTTTTATCTGTGTAGTGTAGCGATATCACAAATTTTTGAAAAAAATTGTAATGTTTCTTGTTACTGTTTTGCTCAAATATAGCAAAAAATGATGTGTTTATCAACTTGGTTGCTCAAAAAGAAATGTTCCTTGGCTTATTTCATGTCAAATGGATGGTAAAAAAGAGTGTCTGCACTGTTTTAAGTGACAGTTTCTGATAAAAAAAATTAGCAAAAATATATATTTTTCACATTTAGGCTAAGCAAAACATATGACGAACACATCCGCCCACTATTCTTTAGTAACCAAAAGATAACTAGAAAAGTTAGCTTTCAGATAGGCTTTAATGTATTTTGCGATTTTTTGCGGAAAATGTTGAAATTAGGAATAACAAGTAAAGTGTTCTTTGGAAAATATCCGTTTCTACACAGCTAAAAAAAGTAGTGTATATTTCCGTTACTATGATGCACATAAATGGAGCGTCATAAATCATACAAAGTTACATTATAAATCGTGTAAATTTATGAGACATGTCATGCAATATTCCATATATTGTATGCAACTTTCCACCTTTGTTTGCAACATTTCTTGCAAGCTGCTAGTTTACGGGAAAAGGAAGTTTACATGCATGAATGTTTACATCACCAGTAAAATTCAGATTTTTTTAGTGTGTAAGTTATATAATCTGCGGTGTATCCTTGTAGCGAGCTTCACAATGCCTTTTTCAAAGCACATCAACACGCACACACATACACACACGCACCTTATGGTTCATGAGTTATGATTTTTTTAAACAAGCAGGTTAGGGTGAACCCTAGAAATGGGCATTCTTCAAATATCTTTTTATACGTTCAGTTCTCGTGAAATTTTTATGCTACAAACCTTGAGAACTTTTTATGATGCATATTTCTGCAAATTTTTTTATCTCTTTTATTTAAAAAATTAAGGCACGTTTTTGCAGAAAACATATTTTTTTTTAAATTGAATTAAATGCTTCAAACAGAAAAAAAACTCTTGCAGTTTTTACCAAAAATTAAGAAAAAAAAACAATAATTCCAATGAAATTAAATGTTTGAAAATCAGTTTGCTCCATCTTGAGATATTGAAAATTGAAAAGAGCCATTTTTTTTTCAACAAAATAGCCTTTAACTTTCTAATCAAAAAAGATAGTAACCTAAATGCTTGAGCAGAAATATGCGTCACCAAAAGTTCTAAATGTAATTACAACAATGTTTTTACGAAAAATTAACGCATGAAAAGATATTTAAAGAAAACCGATTTTAGTAGCCACCCTAAACTGCTTGTTTAAAAAAAAACAATTCATGAACCATAAGAGATAAAAACGTTATGTCTTCAACAAAGTTGCTTTGAATTGATTGTTCTACAACTGTTTACAACACTGCTTTGGTCTATTTCAAATAATAAAAAAGTTTGTATTTTTAATTCACCAATTTTATGGACCACCCCCACCGTAAACATAAAAAGATTGAACAAAAAATATGAAGCAACTTTTCCTAAGAAATCATATACCTAAAAGTGACGGTTTGGGCGCAAACATTTTTGTCTTCCTAAATACGGCTTTGGGACCATTCACACTGGGCCAGGAACCGAAATCAGCAAGACAAAACCATCTAGCGCATTGGGTTTGCATTATATTGAAATGATGTCTTTGGCAAAGTTTCTCGGTTTAACATTCGCCTTCATCTGGCAATGGAAATTAGTTCCAATTTTATCCGCATAGATGGTGCTGCGATACTAACTTTCTTATCTCACATGCTAGAGGTTTTGTGTCTGGGACAAAGTTGTAGAACATAAAAAAATATAAAACAATGCCCAAAACCTCAAAGCTCTAGGTCTTCAAACAACAAAGCTATAGTGAATATTGTAAAATTTAACTGAAATTTACGTTTTTTGTACTATTTTCCATACAAACGACAAATCCTTCATTTTTAACGCAGTGTATCGTTTAAGTCGGATAATTTGCAAGTTTCAAGGAAGAGTTCTCAATGTTTTGGGTCGATACAAGCGAAATGTTAGCCAAAATAGTGAAAATTACCATGATTTTCATAATCTGGTTTCTCGAAAAGTAGCAAGTTTTAGCAAAAAGCCATTTTTTTCTGAAATGTACCATTTATCATCAATCAAAGGTGAAAGTTTGCCGGACATATAATTTTATATATTTGAGATATCTGAATTCATAGACTGCAATGTTTATTCAAGCAGCGTTCGCCAACGCACGGCTTGCTGGCTGCATGCGATGGAAACGATGGAATATGTCTCTTATGCTTCGCTAGCTGCACGTTGGCGAACGCTGTACTAATGTATGCACAAAGCTTCTTCATGTATATTCTCGAACATGTGTGCTTGTGTGATGAGATATCTAGATTCAAAGTATTTTTTTTTTAACTCTAACAACTACCTGTTATCTTGCATTGTCGATTATTGCAACAGCATTTGCACGGGTCCTGGAAATTGCTTTTTCTTGGTCTGAGGAAACTGTTTCTGCACAGGAAACTGCACACCGGGTCAGAGGTCAGCAAAAGTCGATGGAATACGTCCTCGATTTTTGCAAGACGACTGAATTGTCGAGAATGGTACTCCCGATATTTTCTGATGGGTTTGTTTCGTCGCTCTTGCGCCTCTTCGGATAATAAACTAACCGGAATATCACAATGGCTTATGATTGTCGGGCCATCCACCAAGACCCTGTGTACCGTAGGTGGCAAAGTGTAAAAACTTTAATAATGGACAAGCTTCTAGTCTCTTCTGCGTAGGTTTCGAATGCCTTTACCTCGATTTCAAGCTTGCTAGATAGCGCACACAGAATTGTAACAAATCAACTAAGGATATCCTTCTCAATTCCTGTAATTCTTGCCGTTATTTCTGGATTCTGAAAAAATCTTCTGGCGGTGTTGCCATCATCTTATCTTTCTTTTTTAAAGAGACTTTCAGCCATCGGCTGGTTCATCTCTGGTTGCCATCATTACTATTACCTGATGAAATGAAAATGTATTCGTAATGTAAGGTAACAAGACGATAAAATGAAATTACCTCCAGATGGTAACGGTACACTTGTTCTCAGTCCTATTTTCTTGAACTCTTCTTTTATTGAAACAATAGAATTTTATTTCCATTTCGTCAAGCCAGTGTAGACTACATACAATGATTATTACAATGTTTACTTACATACTATGCATTAATTCTATTCTGTTTTAGCTTAGTTTTTATTTGCTGCTTGGACATAGTGATGTCAATAGTTCCACAATGCAAATTATATAGGCGCATCATTCGATTGTTTGGGCTATTTTTTGCATAGTTTGTTCTGTACGATGTTTCTGAAAATAAATTCCGTGTTCTAAGATATCGACAAGGTGTGTAAAAATTTAATTGTGCGAGAATTTCTGCCGAATCTATGCGCATTGAAATAATGTCGATGATGAAGAAAAGCATTGCAAATTGGCGGCGCTCCTTAAGTGTTTGTATATTGATGAGCATGCAGCGCGCTTCATAAGATGGTAATGGAAATGCAGTCCAATTCAATTTACGTAAAGCATATAAAAGGAATTGTTTTTGGACAGATTCTATGCGTTCTTCGTGTATGGAAATGTATGGATTCCATACTAGGTGGCAGTATTCCAGAATTGGCCTTACATATGTGGTATATAATAGCTTAATAGTGTATGGGTCTTCGAAATTATGACCGAACCTTTTGATGAAGCCTAGCATTCTGTTTGCTTTACTAATGATAGTATTATAATGTTCTATAAAAGTTAGTTTGGAGTCTAGGATTACACCTAGATCTCTTACAATTTTGCTTTTTTCTACTATTTGGTTGCCTAATGATATTTCAATATGCGGGGTTTCAATTTTTCTGCTAAATGCTATTGCAGTACATTTTTTTACGTTCAGTTGAAGTAGACTTTTACTACACCAGGTGTGGAATATATTGATTTCATTCTGGAATTCTTCTGCATCGCTAGAATTACTTATTTCCATAAAGAGCTTCATGTCGTCTGCATATACAAGCAATTTTATTTTTTTAAGTATGTAGGAAATGTCGTTCATGTACAAAATAAAAAGAAGTGGGCCTAAATGAGAACCCTGGGGTACCCCAGAGGAGACTGAAATTGGTTCTGAAAGTTTATTTTGAAAGCGAACTATTTGTTTACGATGTGTAAGGTATGATTGAAGCCAATTCAAAAGTCCAGGCTCCATTCCTATTTTCTGCAATTTGAGGATTAATAATGGTATGTCGATGCGGTCAAATGCTTTACTGAAGTCGGTGTATAGCGCTTCAACGTGCTTGCCACTGTCCAACGCTTTAATAATGAAAGATACATATTCTAGAAGATTAGAGGTAGTTGAGCGACCGTTAAAAAAGCCGTGCTGTTTACTTGTAATTAGATTTTTCACCTGCTGAAAAATATTGCCGTTTACGATTGATTCAAAAAGTTTTGGAATGCAAGAAATAATAGCAATTCCACGATAATTTCGAATGTCTGATTTTGCACCTGATTTGAAAATAGATGATTTCCAAATTTCAGGGAATTTTCCATTTTTCAGAGACATGTTGAAAAGACGCTCTAGAGGAAATTGCATTGCGGACTTCATGTTGAGAAAGTTGGTTGACAGAGATGTTTTTAGAAATTTCAGGAATGAATGCAAAGAAATCGCGGTCACGATCTTCTTCGGAAAATGTGGTGTATACTTCTTGGAAGAAATTTGCAAAGAGATTGCAAATTTCAGAAGAATTCTCACCTACATTTGCATCCAAATTCATTCGCGAAGGAAAATTGCTGCTTTTTAATTTCGTGTTTACATAATTAAAAAAGTTCTTAGGACATGATTTGACTTCATTTTTGACTTTGTGGTTATAGTCCTCATATGCAGAGTTGATGGCTGTATTTAATTGGTTGCATAAGTTGTGATAGTTTCGCAAATTGGTTTCAGTTTTTTTCTTTTTTGTATAGTTTATGAGCTTTCTGTTTTTTATTCTTTAAATTTTTCAGTTGTGGATTGAACCATGCGGGTAGTTTATTGTTTTGTGTGCGTCTTCTTTTTTTTTATGGTACAGTTTCTAAAATTAGGCTTTGAAGAATTGAGTGAAATTTTTCTACTTCAGTATCGACATTTCCTTCAATACTTATTAAATTTTGCCAATTTATTGTACAAAGTCTACGTTTGGCTTCTTCGTAATTTACTTTATGGTATTCCGGCACTTCCTCGTATTTCCAGGCGCTGGAGGAAGAAGAATTTTGTACGAAGATTGAGTATTCAATTGCTGTGTGAAACACTTCATTTTTCCATAAAGGTGCTAATGATGTATTCACACAGAAGTCTTCAGTACAATTTGTAAATAAAAGGTCTAAATATGAGTTTTGTTGATTTTTACATGGTTTATTTGATTAAAACCAAAATAAGATATTTTGTCGAATAATAATTGTAATGTTTCGTCTTCACCTACGACCGGGAGTAAAAATGATTCATTTTCAATGTCTGTAATAAAGTCTGCGTTTTGTTGATTGAAGTCGCCATAAATATGCAGTTTTACTTCTGGTTCCATATTTGACATTATAGTTTCAACAATTTGAAAAAATAGTTCAAAAGACTGCTTGTGGGCATGTTTAGGTGGAAAATACACAGAAGAAAAAATGTGTATTTCACCGGCAATAAGTGCTTTGACCCAGACATTTTCGAATTCCTTGCGCTTATTTGTTATGATTTCTTCAGAAGTAAAGTCAGCATTGATGGCAATGAGCACTCCACCACCAGACTTTTTATTACAGAGTTGAAAATTCCTGTCGTGCCTGAATACATTAAAATTGTTTCCAAAAATTTCTTCGCTTCTAACGCTTTCGTCCCAGCTTGTTTCAGTTCCAAGAATTATTTGAAAAGAAGAAGAAGATAGAATGTTCTGGTGGATTTCTTTCATTTTAGCTGGGCTTTTCATGCGGTTGAAATTTTGGCAATACACCAAAATTTCAGTCGCATTCTGTTGAGGAAGTGAAGAGATTTTTGGAGGGTCAGTATTACTTACATTAGCAGGGTCTACCTCATGTAGAGTGTCGTCATTCGATAATAATTGTAAGATCATTTTCGCACAAAAAAAAATCGCAAAGCATCGTCAGCTGCAAATCGTTCGATCTCTGGTTTGGCACTTGATTGGGCTTTTAAGCTTGTTCTTTGGTTATCTTCACAAAAAGATTTGTTTGGTCTTCCACCTAAATTTTTCTTTTGGCTATCGTCCTGAGCTTTGAAGTGGGAATCCATTCATTTTGTATATTTTAGGAAAAACAAACGCTTGTTGCGGCAGGACTTGGCATAACGTGAATCAAAGTCTGCTTTTAGAAATCTAAGCGATTTGTGAAAGGACTGTTCAAAGGCTTCACTTTCGGCACAAATAATTTTCTTTTTCACATGCGATGGCCGATCAACGAGCGATATTTTTTTGAAAAATAATGTTACGATTTCCCGAACACTCACGCTGCATACTTTTATTTTCAATAATGAAATAAATACCTTCTGAACAATTAAAAATAACCTACCTTCTGCCATAATAATCAGTTATATACTACAAAATAACACAAAATATAATCCACCGGAAGAGTCAACATTACTTCGAAATAACAGAGCTTCCGTTTTCGTGCTTACATTTTCAGTTAGTCAATCAGTAAGTAGTTCATGCGTATTCTCATTTCAACATTAGATCAGTGCACGAAGATTTGCTTGCACTCTTCTCTCATCCGTAAATGTTGACAGTTTTGGGTGGTTTGTTTTGGCTTCCATTCGTTGCCATCTCTTTTACTCAGAGACAAAATTTTAGTAACTAAAAAGTGAGGTTAGGGACCGTGCACTGCTCTATCAACTATCATCATCGACTTTTGTCACACGCACACATGTTCTAGAATGAACATGAACATGAAGAAACTTTGTGCATACATTAGTACAGCGTTCGCCAACGTGCAGCTAGCGAAGCATAAGAGACATATTCCATCGATTGCATCGCATGCAGCCAGCAAGCCGTGCGTTGGCGAACGCTGCTTGAATAAACATTGCAGTCTATGAATTCAGATATCTCAAATATATAAAATTATATGTCCGGCAAACTTTCACCTTTGATTGATGATAAATGGTTCATTTCAGAAAAAAATGACTTTTTGCTAAAACTTGCTACTTTTCGAGAAACCAGATTATGAAAATCATGGTAATTTTCACTATTTTGGCTAACATTTCGCTTGTATCGACCCAAAACATTGAGAACTCTTCCTTGAAACTTGCAAATTATCCGATTTAAAAGATACACGGCGTTATAAATGAAGGATTTGTCGTTTGTATGGAAAATAGTACAATAAACGTAAATTTCAGTTAAATTTTACAATATTCACTATATCTTTGTTGTTTGCAGACCTAGAGCTTTGAGATTTGGGGCAGTTTTTTTTATATTTTTTAATGTTCTACAACTTTGCCGAAGACACAAAACCTCTAGCATGTGAGATAAGAAAGTTAGTATCGCAGCACCATCTATGCGGATAAAATGGGAACTAATTTCCATTGCCAGATAAAGGCGCATGTTAAACCAAGAAACTTTGCCAAATACACCATTTCAATATAGTGCAAACCCAATGCGCTAGAGGTTTTGTCTTGCTAATTACGGTTCCTGGCCCAGTGCACAGTGGTCCAGAATGCAGATTTAGGTGGAATTATGTTTTGAGCCTGAAATTGAAACTTAAGACTAAAAGCCTCTTCTACAAAGTTGTTCCTTATAGTTAGGCTCTCATTTTTATGACAATGAATTCTAGGGTGGTTCCTATTATCATTAAAATTAAAAATTTTCATGAAAGTTATCTTCTAGAGAATTTTAAAACTCTTTAAGACGAATGTTTTATAGCAAATAGGACAGTCCTTCTTCGTTTAAATTTTTTTTAAATTTAACACACTTCTTCTTCTTATTTTAAGCTTATCACTTATCGCATATTAGATTATTGCGCGCTCTCAACTTAGTGTTCTAGATGTACTTCCACGGTTATTAATTGAGAGCCATCGATGTTTGTACCGTTTTTGCATAAGTATAATTGTGTGGCAAGTACAATCATACTCTATGCCCAGAAAAGTCGAGACAATTTCCAACCCGAAAAATTCCTTGACTGGATCGGGAATCGAACCAAGCCACCTCTAGCATGCACTATGGATCCGCTCCATACAAAAGCCTATGGATGCAACTGACAAGTTTTTTTTTTCGAATCAGGGTGGTATTTAAATTAAATTGGATACACAGGGTGGTACATTTTGATAAAAAGACTGAAATCTATTTTCGTTCATTTTGTTCTTTAACCACTGTCATCATGTTCCATCTTCAAAAGCATTTTAACATCGTCTGGTAAATTGTGCTTTCGTCCTGTTTCCTTTCGATACCCTGAAATTATGGGATCCGACGAAACTAGTAAGCCGTTAAATACATCTTCCAAATTTGCCACCCGGGAACATTTACGGGCATGATCCTTTCTCAATCGGCGTATCTCCTTATTCATGTGTTTCTGTGCTTCTTCAGATATTCGACCAGTCAGAAGCATAGCTTTATCGATGATTTCATGCTCATGTATCAGAATTTTATTCAGTGTTGTTGGCATTCGGAACCATCCATACAAAGACACATATAGCTGTGTTGTTTCGTAGGCAAAGCTTTCGAATTTATTCTTGTCGATTTTTTTACAGGATGAGATGGCAATTAGTACTGTTTACAACCGTTTTATCAATTCTTCGTCGATACCTGTAATAGCTGCGGAAATATCAGCGCTCGCAAAAAAAACCTACGAGCAGTGTTGCCATCATTGTTGTTCCCACAACTCACACGAGGTTTATCGACATGAAGGACCATCTTGTCAAGAAACTCTTGGTGAATGCGCAACTTTGTTGCTGTGAATTCAGCCCCATGCCCCGTTTTGCACCATTTCATGAAGTCGAGCCTATATTCAATACCCAACAAACAATTCACAGTCACAAATAAGCATACACATTGAATAAACGCTGTATAATAGTGAACATTGCTGAATAAAACAGGATGTCGAATTATGTGCTGAAAAAAGCTCATTGAGATCGAAAGACGCGCTTTTATTCCGCCGTTTGCTCTGATATGACTAATTTACTTATTAAAAGCTTTATAAACGTTGACTGTCTTCCTGATTCAGAACCAGAAGTTCTGATCTAACAGTAAACTGAATAAGTGTAATTTGCTCATACATTTACGCTTTAATTCGACTCTTTTCAATTGATTTAATGAAATGCTTTATTAGACGTCTTGTAAATGTTTTATAGCTCCATTATTAGATTTCATTGTATTGCTTTACAATATTGCTGTATAAAGGTGAATACAGTTTACAAAATTAGCTCTTATACCACTATGCGTCCATGTTTTAAGTTCATGCTTTGTGAATGCTTTACAAACGGCATATTCATTCATTATTCCACAGCACTGCTTCAGGCTAACAACAAAACGAAATTGGTAGCATAGTGGTTACCGTTTCCGCTTTCCAAGAAGAAGGTTGTGAGTTCAATCCCAACCTAAACCCTTTTTTATATTTATTTTCTACGCCTAATTTATTTAAATCGTAATCATAGATCGTATCACTCACGACAACCAATTCATCGATCTATCTAAAAGAATAGCCCAGCATCCTTTCCATGGAAATTAGATAGATGGAGAGGTAAATTGGTCTCATTTATTGCTTATTGAGCTGTCCATATGATGTATTCTAGGATAGCTCAGATCGCAAGGCAAGTGGCTGGTGATCGGAAGGTCATGGTTCGAATCCCATCTAACGACATGTGTTGTGTGTATGTGTATGTATGTATGTATGTAAATAATAAATTTTCTATGATCTATGTGTGGAGGGTGCGTGCTTCGACAGAAATAGTGATACAACAATCACTAACGAGAAACAACCCTGCTCTGTGCCGTTCTTATTTTCGGATTAATTATCCCGTAGTTGAATAATCGTTCAATAAATGTATAATTATTGTTTAAGTAAACATTATTTCACATGAGAATCAAGCGTATATATACACCTTTATACCATCGCTGTTTAAGGAAGTAACGATGTCTAATAAACGCTGAATAATCAAAAATTTGATCGTCACTCTGTCACAACTTTTGTAAGTCGAATAAAAGCATCTTGACATACCTAATTCAACACCAAATATTTCGATGTTGTGGTTGAATAAATTCTCCAGATTTGTGTGAACACAGCCTGAAAAGAAGTTATTATTTGAAATAATACAAGTATTATTAAACATGCAGTTGAATAAAATCGTCAAGAAGTCGTTTCTTCAATAGGCAATTGTTTGTTGGGTATGTAGCATTAGACTGATGCAAAATTTGAAATTTTCGCTCTGTAGTGCTCAATCCGTTCCAAATCGGGTCCTGATTAACCTTCCAAATTTTAAACTCAATTGGTAAAAAACTGACTTGGCACTTTTTTTTGACTTTAAATGATCTTTATTTCTTGTGTTTGTGTGGTTTACGTGTATGAATTTTCAAGTGACACAGATGCGTCTTTTCAACTTTGGTACATTTGACATTTTAATTATTAATTACAGGTCCTAGTCCTATCAGGCCTGTTTTAGGGAATGACCACTAGAGTGATGCAAAATTTGAAATTTTCGCCTCACAATACTTAAACGATTCCAAATCGGATCCTGACTAACCTCTCAAAATTTGACTCCATTTGGTGAGAAACTGAGATGGCACAAACCATTTGAAGTTTGTATGGGAATTACTATGGTAAAACCAAGATTTTTGTTCATGTCTATCTAATAATTCACAATATCGGTCTGCTTCAAAAACTTTCAATTGTACTTGTAGGAAATTTTCCCAGCTACAACTTTGCTGAATACCACTTTTTGATTAAATGCAAGGATCGAAAGTTATCAATGGTTCAATGCGCTGATGTCTTATGATCATGCTCAATCAACGGCTCAGCAGGCAACATTGGTGTTTCTGGGGCGTTGAATAGGACACAAAAATCATGGCTACTATGTCATACGGCAGAATACAGTGTTGCCTACAGAGCAGCTGCTTTATCATGTCATAAGTTTACCAATCTCTTAAATAATTAATAACTTTTTCCTGTCTCGTTTTACATAGAAACGGTCTTCAGCAAAGTTGTAACTGAGAAAATTTTCTATAAGAATGGGTGTTGAACTGTTTCGCAGCTCAATATGGAAAAAGACTAGAAGGCAATGAACAAAAAGTTGAGATTTCCCATAGTAATTTACATGTAAACTTCAAATGGCTTGTGCGAAGTCTGTTTCTAACCAAATGAGTTATAACTTTGGGAGGCTAATCGATTTGAAACCATTTAAGCACTGTGGAGCGAAAAAGTCAAATTTTGCATCAGTCTAATGACCACCTTGGTGGGATTTGTTTGTTTCAAATTAAAAAAGGAAACTACTTATAATTACTATTTACAACTACAACTACAACTAACCTACAACTGACTTGGCACTAACCATTTGAAGTTTATATGTAAATTACTCTGGGAAAGTCAAACGTTTTGTTCATTGTCATATTGCACTGTTAAAAAGTTCAAACGCTATTCTTATGAGAAATTTTTTCAACTTCAACTTTACAGAAAATAATTTTTCAGCCAGACGTCAAATTAAATAGTTATTAATTCTAGATAGAGCTGGAATTAAGGCGTAACAGCTTTTGTAAACAATGACTTCTCTCAAAGATTTCCAGGAATTCAAGGCACGCAATCCAATACAACCATCGGGTAGGGGAAGTCTTCTTCTACCCGATGGTTGATTTGCGTGGGCGAGCCTTGATTTTGTATAAATTATTGAGAGAAGTCATTGTTTACAAAAGCTGTTACGCCCTAATTCCAGCTCTATCTAGAATTGTTTAAGAGATTGATAATCTTATGGCATCATCATGCAGCTGTTTTGTGGGCAACACTGTATTTTGCAGTGTGACATAGTAGCCATTATTGATGTGCTCTATTCTACTCACCAGAAACACCAATTTTGCCTGCTGAACAGTTGTTTGAGCATAATCATAAGACATGAGCGACTTGAATCATTAATAACTTTTGTTCCTTACATTCAATCAAAAAGTAATCTTCATCAAAGTTGTAGCTGAAATTTCTTACAAGCACAATCACTTTTAAAAGCAGCGTGACCTGGTGAATTTTAAGATAGATATAAGCAAAACTTTTGGTTTTCCCATAGTAATTTCCATATAAACTTCAAATGGTTTGTGCCAAGTCAGTTTCGTAATGAATCAGTTCAACTTATGGGAGGCAAATCAGGACCCAATTTGGAACCGTTTGAACACCGTCGAGCAAAAAATTTTGCATCAGTCAAATGTAGCATGCATTCAAATGTTCGGATCCAGCAATGAAGCAACGAGAATCAAAAGATGCTCTCAATGCCCTTTTGCTACCAACGCGCTCACATTTTCCTCAAAACTCGGCTCTTAAACTCGTTTTTGCAGCAAAAAGTAGCTCACCTGAACTATTGCTCCTGCCCAGAAGTTCGGTCTTACGGCGTTTGCTGCTATCACAACTTTCGTCGAACTCTTTTGCTGGCCGTCCTTGCTTGTTAGTGATACGGAATGAAGAAGACGGTCCTTGGAAAACTACAACATCTTCGAGCCAGTAATTATTGACTAGCATGAACCGGACCAATTTGCGTTGACTTTTCTGCCAGCGACGCTGGAATTCACACCAGAAAAGGTTGATTGTATCTTCAACATCGCAATTCACCCGATCACGAATGAACTTCTCGATCGACTTCCGTTTTTCTGCAATATCTTATATTTCGTACGTAGATTCCAAGATATCTTTTCTTTTGAAGGATATTTCTAAATGTTGGAAAATAAAAATGGTAAACCAAACATAACTTCATTGCATAAAATAACTCACCAGAGGATTTGGAACCCATTTCAGCTAGATGAAACTTGAACATTGATTAAAGCAACTGGAGCAACTGCTGACTCTGAATACAATGGTTTGCCCACTCTATCGATGCTTAGCTGGGGAACGACCGATGTGCGGTATAAAAGGTGAGGAGAAAGGAAACTAGTGGACTCTTTTATTCTGACGGTGTTCTTATGCAACAGCAGACGTGACGTCACGTCTGTTGCTGCGTAAGAAGACGCGAGAACGAAAAAGTCCACTAGTTTCCTTCCTCCTCACCTCTTATACCGCACATCGGGGAACGACAACATAAATTCTTTTGTTCTGCGGAAGTCACCACAACGGCAGAGCGCAATGTGGTTTAAAATAAAGATGATAGTCACTTTTTAATCAGTGTTTACCATGGGCGTAGCCAAGACGGGAGAGCAGGGAGCAACGATGAGGGAGCAACGATAAGTAAATTTGGCGCTGCATCCAAAGGAAAGTAGCAATATAGTTTGTTTTACAATTTTAGTTCTTTTTATCATACTTTGCATAAACAACATATGATACATTCATTCTTAATTCATATTCTAATTCAGAATTGAATGTTCAGTGTAAGTGTCATGTTGGTAAGAAAATCTCAGATGTATTACAAATATATTTGACAAAATGACTTGTGTTTCATAAAAAAAAATATTATAGGTATCATCAAATTTGATACCTTGGCGCAAATCGGCGCAAACCGACGCTATAATTTTCGAAAACTGTGAAAGTTATGAAGGCATATAGTTAAAATCATGTTCTTACATTTCGGACTGTAACTTTTAATACATTAAATTTACAAAACATCTAAGTGCTCTGATGGATTTCTGAGAGAATTTTCGTTAAATTCATCTTTAGGTATACAGTTAGGAGGGAGTAGGCTGTGCGTGTGATCGAACCTTACGTTTGTTTTTTTCCGCGGAGTTTTTTTTTTATCTATAATCGGTTGCTGATCTGGCCAAAACCAGGCCCAGGAGACAATTTCTAGTTCCTCAGTTCCTATTAGTTGCCACTGAGAAGCTGTTCCGAAGACAAGTAGAACCTCCACGAGGCGTCCCATCATTCGGCCGATCATTAGTTCCATCATTCGTTGAGTCGCAGCGTTGAGCCTGACTATTGGCCACGAAAAGGCTTGCCAATGCACATCAAAAATCGACTACATAGGGGAAATGTAGGTAATGTCGGCCTAAGTGTCCCTAATTTGGGCCCATACATAAATTCAGCAATCGACTAAATTTTCAATAGCAACCAAAAATATCCATTAGTACCGTCCCAATAACGCGTTCATCTAGATAAAATTGATAAAAAGCAGATTTTTAGCGATGGGCCCAATCTTAGATCCATAGGCCAACATTAGAGACATTTCCCCTACATCCGAACATTTGTTTATCTCAAATCGACGGAAGACATTCCGCACAACTACCATAAACCGGACTAGTTCATATTGATCTTCGTCAAGCTTCGTCTACAATTTGTACTTCTACATCAACACATGTCAGCCAGCCTTCAGTTCAATTGGCTAAACTTGGAGAGTTCGTTCCATTTTGTAAATTTTTATCTTCTCAAACCAGTAACGTTGGGAAATCACCTTTTTGTGGTGCGTTACTGCTATAAGATCTACAACCGAACCCTAGTCGTGACAACTTCAAACTAGGGAATCAGGATTTTCCAGTAATTTACATTTTAGTGCTTGTTACTTTTTATGACTTGATAATAGTGACAAGACTTGGGTAGGGACCACCGCTGTTATGCATTTCTATATTATATATTTCAAATCAAAAATATTGATTATGTTCATAGAGTTTACATAATCCTTTTCCCTTTGTACTTCTCATTTTCCTTTCCCTCTTCTCTTTCTTCTCATGACCCAACCGTCAGAAGAAAATGGAGCATCACTTCTAGTTTTGATGCTTCCAACAACTAACCAATCATATAATTACTAAAATCGGAACGTACGGTACGAGATGTTCACGTTTCATCCATTTATTGGATTCTGAAGCATCGTGTTTAAATCTTCGATTTACACAGGTCCGATGTTTTCTGAATTATCTTGCCCCTTAAATGCTGCATAGTAGGCTTGGCCGTTTTGATATGTGCACAGCAAAAAAATAATTTTGATATCACATCAAAGTGGATGCACTACAATCATGTCGAAAATTTCATGTAATTTTTATGACCACATAAATAAACAAATGCAGTAAAAGCAGCGTAATGTCAGTTCATGCATTGTATTAATGATAATTTTGTCCTTTTTAGCAAGTAATATTACACCATATTTTCGACATGATTGTAGTGCATCCACTTTAACGTGATATCAAAATTATTTTTTTGCTGTGTGTGACGCATCTTCGATGTGAAACATATATCCAATAGACAAGAAAAATGATGGAGGATGCTTTCAAGAACTGGCTGTGTTGGTGTTAGATTAGATTAGACAGATGATTAATATTTAAAATCACCAAATACCTGACAAACCTCAAACGATTTTTTTTTTTACTTAATGATTTCTTGCCAAATTTACATACCATGGCAACTTCAAAAAAAATCTTCATTTTTTATCCGATTTACCTCAATATTTGGTATCTGCAAGTTCAAACATAGTTAAATAACTAAAAGTTGATTTTATGATAATTGTCCTGCCTGGCCCCACTGTGGCATGGTCTTGCTTTGTAGCTGAGCCTTTACCGAGTGAGCTAAGGGAGGTTCCATATTTTAACTGAATGTGTATTAAAATATGGGGCCACCCTTACCTCACCCGCTAAAGGCTCAGCTACTGAACTGAATAAACTAAATCTGTTGACGACTCCTCATACGTGCAAATGTGCTTAAGGTGATACTCTAAGGAAGTCTTAGCGTGAAACTTCAAAGGCACAAATGTCAGCTTCCACAAAATATACAAATTTGAAATTGCTACTCCTTGTTTGCTGTGCTACTACAAACAGAGAGTAGCAATTTCAAACTTGTATGTTTTGTGGAAGCTGACATTTGTGCCTTTGAAGTTTCACTCTAAAGCTTCCTTAGAGTATCACCTTAAAGAAGTTTATGTATAAATTTTCAACAATATTTCGTACTCAATATTCATGATATGTAACCAGATAAATCTGGTTTATTACATCACCCAATTTATTTTTTCCCTCATGTTAATCTTCATCATTCGGTCATCATTGAAATAAATATCCTGAGGATTATTTTCTCATTTGCGAAAACCAATTTCCCAAATAGCAACTTTGGTTTTGTCACAGCTCTCTTGCCCATGATTTGGCCGTATCAGTCCATGTGTCAATAATTAGTTTATACAACTAATAATCTCTGGTTTCCAGAACTGACTTACTAAAAACAAACCTTGAGTGTAGCATTTTGATGTCTTTTAGAATGTTTCTTCAGTTTTTTTTAGTACTTTAATTCTATGTTTTAAGTGGACGAAGCTATAGGATGAAATGGGGTGCAAACGCCATAAACGTCCTTAAAAACCGTTGTTTTACCAAAACTTTTTAGTTTAAATTTTTAAATTTTTTCATTGTTCCTCAAAGCAGTTTCGAAACCCTTCGGATACGGTTGTGTTTTAAGTTTGCTCTCTGTTTTGTGCGTACGTTTACTTTCATAGTTTACGGCTGCATTTGCCTGATTAGCGCTGGCACTCTGCCTCCCGGACGGTTAGGCGTGTGTGATTGGTAGTTTTCTCGCTTTCCGGGAAGTTTTAGAATCGTGAAAGAAGACGTGATTCATCATGTTTGCAAGCATCAGAAAAGATGTCGCTATCTGCGTTGTTTGATTTTTTCTCCCGGACCAGAAATTTGTGGCATTGTGAGTGATAATTTTTAATTTCAGTTTATTTATGCGATGCAAGGTGTGTGAAAGAGCTCGGTAAGGTCGGTGTTAATGTTGGTTCGCTAGCAACTATTTTTGCAAAAAAAAAGTGTTTTCGACCGAAACTTTACCAAAAGTGCTTCTGAACGTGTTTCGCAGTTGGTGTGGTGAAATTCATGCATTCTCGGTTGAATTTCAGTGGAAGTTCCGTATCACAAAATTGCTCACCGAGTGCCTTTTTGTTTTGGATGCGTTTCTTTGCACGGGTGTGTTTTTTTGTAACCAGCTGTGTGTAAGTGTGCTTGTGATTTTCATTGCCTCCCGGAAGGCCGGTTCACCGTGGTCGAATGTCACGCTTTCGGCGTGTAGTTCTATCGAGAGTCTCGTCACCGTGTGCGAGTTTGAACACGGTCCGGTTGGTAAATTAATCGGGGAAAGTGCTGATAATGTGTCCGTCGCGAGTTTTGGTGGTGATTCGGTGGCCGACGTTGCCGTGAATCAGCAAGTTTACGGCTTGCAAAAGTGCTCGTCTCTTGGTCTCTCGGCAGTGTCGAAGATTGTGAGCAAGCTGACGGACACCTCGCTGGATACGCCCAAGATTGGACGGGCGGTAGCTGATGACCGTGGGCGGTTACTGGGGAAAGCACTAGACGCGAACCTTCTTCCAGATGACCATGGCAATGCAAGAAAATTTGTTTTCGTTAAAGGAAGTATTGCAACAAAGGTAATTGCATTAGATATTTTTGCAAACAATGACATTAGCTGAAGCTCAAGTGGAGGTTCCGGGCAAAGGTGTTATATCCTAGACAAATGGTAAGTTACAAATTCGCTGTTGTCGTCGACGTAGCCACCGTCGTATTCGCCGTCGTATTCGCCGTTGCATTCGCCGTCGTATTCGCCGTCGTATTCGCCGTCTTATTCGCCGTCGTATTCGCCGTCGTATTCGCCGTCGTATTCGCCGTCGTATTCGCCGTCGTATTCGCCGTCGTATTCGCCGTCAAAGTCGCCGTTGGGAGTACCGTTAGTATATTTAAAATTACCATCAGCTGCTGAAACTATACGAATCATCGTGTATCTCTGTTGTTCATTAAATACCAAGTGAAAACTTTATCATATTTCGCCGTGGAGTGTTGTGATTTTGAGATGCTCGATAACCCTAAAGGGATCGGTTTTGCTTAATGAGCAGAATATCAAGGGTTTGATTCCAAGCTCTCCCACAGCAGAATAAACCACCATCGTTGGGTTCCGAGAGCATAAAACGCAGTTAATAACCAATAGTTGAATTGTATAAACCATGAGTTTCAGAAAAGGTGTATGCGTGATCTAGTTTGGACGACATTGTTGGCTGCTTTCAGAGACGTTGCTTCATTTGAATAGCTTTTTGTTAAGTCGGTCGTAGATTGTGGTAATGTAAGGGGCACGGTGGCTATATATCAACTGTTTTTGCTTAATTAGTAGAAGTTCATGGGTTAAAACTCAAGCCTTATACATTACTGAGTTAATATATCACCCAGGCCACTATTGTTGAAAATTGCTAATAACAGAAATTGGAGGTACGATTCAGAAAAGTAATAGGTATATTTATACCAATGTGACGTACGCCTGATCCGGTTCGGGAGACAATGTTAACTACTTTGGAGGATTTCATTTCATTGTAATAGCTTCTTGTAACCGATAATGAACGATCGTCGGTCGTAGCTTGTTGTGATGTAAGGGGCACGGTGTCCTTAGAGCAACCGTTTTTGCTTACTGAGCAGAAGATCGTGGGTTAGAACCCAAGCTCCTTTATATACATTGATATGGTCGTGTCATTTGATTAACAGGCTTTAAAAGGTCGCATCACTTGCCAATGTGAATCCAGATCTAACATACCCTTCCCACTAACAAAAACGTCCTTCCCGTGACAACCGTGGAGATGCAGAGGTATCCTCGGACTCTAGTAACAATGGTTGCTGAAATAGCAATCCTTTCGCTCCCCGATGATCGTAAGGACGTGGCCGACGTCGTTATTAACCTCAACAATAGGGATTCTCCGGATTTTGTACTCTGAGAATGGATTGTCCCAATGAGTCCCAAGCCCCATTCATTTGGTTATTGGTGCGATTTTCACTAAATCTGGTCAATCACGGAGTAGTGACTACTGAAATGTATGGTCGTCAATGATCATGCACAAGCTCATGCTCATGAATTTTTAATTTTTTTCAATGTTCTTCAAAATAGTAAGTGCTCTAAAAATGCACATTTTTACTCAATTAAGCATATTGCTATCTCTTCATGCCAAGGATTTACATCCGTATTTATAATTTTTCAACACTAACTTTAAAGGGGTGTATCTTGCAGGTTAGCAGGTATTAGCAGCAAAACTCAACGTAATTTTGTTCAGCAACTTATACCCTACTGTTACAAACACAAATAATAGGGGGATCCAAGTGGATATCTAATGAGTTTTCTAATAAAGTACCTTAATGTTTTGTTGCGTTTTGCTGTTTACATGAAAAAAATGATCATGTTTGATTTGAATGAAATTATGTCTCAAGATAGATAATTATGTTTACTACCAACCATCCGTATATTGTGAGATGAGCACTTTTAAGGAAAAAAAAGTTTATTTCAGACATAATTGTTTAAGGTGCCATTTTTATAGAAAACTAAACCACTGAAGGTCATTATCATCTCAGAATTCAATGAAGCTCAATTTGCGAGTCAATTTTGTCTAATCAGCAACTAAGTAACCCTTTGATTAATCGAGAATTCCATATGAAAAGGGCTTTGGATTATGGATACTCGAGAAAATAGAACTTTGTATATGCTCTCTCTAAAAAATCTGTAATTAATCGCTTCATTTTCTTTAAATCTCTGGTGTAAGGTCAACTCGAAACTACTCGACTATGTCATTAATTGCGTTAAAATCCTTCCAATCAATTCTGACAATAACCTACCGGTTTACTTCAATAAAAAGTTCCCATTGGCATGTGAGTAGTGACAACAAAGGATCATTGACTACCAATTGAATTGCCCATCTATCTCCTATTGATATCCAACCAATCCATTTCCCCCCGCCAAGTACGCTCTCATCACCCCATGTTAAATGGAAACGAAATTATCCTCAACAGCCCAATTAGCCATTAATATGGTTAAAAAACGAGGCTCAATAAAATGTTTCATGCCGCAGCCGCTCGGAACAGCGGCCCCGATTGTACTGGAGGAATTAGTAGTGAACCGCGTCGATAGCCGTATCATTCGTTCGCGCTAATTTTCCCTTCCAATCACATCCCGTCAGTCAGTCATTCAGTCAATCGGTTACGGATGAGGGGGGGTGGGGCAAGCCGAGGGTACTGGATTTCCGATGGAGTGTATGTGTAAATATGTACCAACTCGAAACCTCAGCATCTCACAACTCACAGCATATAAAGTAGGTGGTAAGAAGGCGACCCCTCGCTGCATCACACGAAGAAGTGCAAATTAAGCCTACTTAAAAGCGGTTCAGCTTTCTGTTTCAACCCATTACAATTAGTTGGCGCGCCGTGGTCTTTCGATACATTCCAACCGACCGCCAATTGGGTGCTGCTTGGAAGTGTGAAAACAATCCGGTCTGTTACTTCTATGTTGCAGTGTTTGATGGTTTGAGGGGGGAAGGGGGTAGTCAAATGACTGCTAATTGTCAATCGGCTTGTTAATGTACGAACGAATAATGATTGGCAAACCCCGACCAAGGGTTCCATTCAGCATCAATCAATCGAGAAGTGGTTCTCGATGGGACACGAGGGTAGAGGTGCGACGGCGCCGTACGATCAAACACAAGGCTTGCTGATCAAACACCGAAATAATTATAGTTCAATTAAACTCATTTTAAACTTGGTCTCCAATCCATCAAATCCATTAATAGATCTTGCAGGTCAATTTAAGGCCCCCCTGTCAAATTAGGACGTCTAATGTTTTCACTTTCAATTTAAGGCCGCTTTCGTCACTCGGAGTCTCGCATTGAAAAGGTCGAACGTCCTACGAATCAATCTCGTCGTCGAATGGATAATGAGATAGTTTGGGGACAGGCTCGCATCGGCACGCACCAGAGGTGCTGATAGTGGAACAAAAAGGCACGCAGACAAACCTGTTGTGATTGGCTTTCAGGATTCGATGGTCGGTTGTGGAATTTGGAAACCTGATGTCATTTAGCACGGCTGCGATTGACGAATGTTTTCGATTATTGTGCTCTCCCCATTTTTTCTCTCTCTCTCCTTGCGTTAGCGGATTTGACGCCTATGGACGGCGACAGGTGCACAACAGGTGGAACGAATTAGTCAGACCTTTTAATCGACTGTAAATAATGTAAATGGGAAGACAGAAACGTAGTTAAGGTGTTACCCGAGCACTGATGGTAAAAGGAATGAGTTTGGATCTGTTTCGAACATCCACAGAGTTTAAAGGGAACAAAAAATCTCCATATAACTGTTCAAAAGACTGATTGAACGTGTGAAATGTAATGTTTTTCAAATTCTGCTTGTGTTGTTTCACGTTTAATGTGTCTAGACATCGCATTCAAAACATGTCTTCTACTAAAATACAATGAATTCTGTGAAGCACAAGTCAAGAAATGTGGTGCTCTAAATTCATCCGTGTTTCTAGCATTACATCTATGAAAATCACTTATTCGATTTCTTCAATTCAGTCACACAAATGTCGAGGCAACAAATCGTTAACTATATTAAAAAATGAACACCATAGTAAAATATAGCATTTTTTGCTTCACCGACAATCATTTTAAAGCAAGACGCAAGGTAGAGTCTTTCCGAAAAATAATTTGATCTTCCCTGAAGAGATTGTCCTTTCCTCTCTTTTTTCTTCAAAATCTCTTATCTTCCCTGCACTTCTCTGGACTTCCCATAAGTTTTTGGAACTTTCCTAACTGGAATCTATGTAAGTTTTTGAAGATCATACAATTTCCACTTTTTAAAACATTTCTGAAATTATCGGCATTTTCCGCAGTTCCCTGGAACTTCATGCAAGCTCTTGCAATAATTTGAGATTACACGATTAAAAATAGAGACGAAAAAAAATCGTGTTACAGAATTGAGTGTAATCGAAGACAACAAATCAAGCAGACTGGCAACTCTTCCATTTTCTCATACGAACGCTATGAGACAGGTAAAATCGCGCCATCTGCCGCTCAAAGGTAAATGCTTCGAACGAATTTGATAGCAAAGATTAAACCCTCAGAAGAAGGGTTTGTGTATTTGCTCATTTTCCTATGCGTTGCTTCCACCTTTACTCAAGCGCAGCGCCATTGTATATGTTGCTTGGATTCTGGCAAAGTTGCAAGTCTTCTTGATTTGTTGTCTTCGGTGTAATGCAATAAAAATGTCTCATACTGAATTTTATTTCATAACACATTTTGATCATTTCCTTGAGAGTAACCGTTCTCGAATTTGGCCAAGTTGTTTGAAAATGGTGCTTAGCCTACACAGTTGAAAAAAGTAATGTGAATTTCTATCACTATGATGCATATAAAAGGAGCGTCATGTATCATACAAGTTTACATTTAAAATATTGTTTGCAACATTTCTTGCAAGTGATGTTATGGAAGAAATGTACTTGAAATTATCATATTAGAGATAACTGAAAGCAGCTTTAGTCCGGGAATTAGAAGGTGCTAGCTCTACTGTTGATCCAGAAACCCATTTTAAAATGTTTGATCATTCATACCAATTCCGAAGTCACTTTCAGAAGCCATAAGCTCCACATGTCTACAGTTCCAATATCACATGGCTAATGGAGCTGCAAGCACATCTTCAGATTCAGATCAATGCTTTGAATCCAGCGCGTATTTAATAAAGCATGATTGGGAATATCCATTGTCAGTAAAATAATATGAAAAGATCTCACCAAATTATGTGTCGATAGATCCTGTCTTATGACATTATTGTCGCCATCGTTCTCCTCCTTTTGCTTAAAGATGCTTTTTCGCAGCAGCACATATCAAAACTTCTATTCAAAGGCACTAATTTCCTACTTTATAGCTTTAGATATTTATACAAAAATGCAAAAATATTTGAAAAAAGTGACAGAAATCAACGAAAAAACAGCGACCGAAAAAAAAACACAATTCCATCCGCGAGCACAGCACACTGCGATCTCTCAGACTTTCATCTCCTCCATCTATCGTATAAAAATTACAACTTTAGTCTGTTATTTGAAATTAGCATCTTCAACTATGTAAATCGTTGACTTCACGCACTAGTAATACTAAACATAGAGTCAAAGCCTCAGGAGTTGTCTGGTATATCCTTAAATTCTCGGAATCTCTTAAAAGTGTCTGCAGTTGTCTAAAACTAATTTAAATTCCTTGAATTTCTCTGATCATTGCAGAAGGTTTGATTTATTTCCTTAATTTTTCGAAATTGCTCTGATGTTAACGAAACTTTCCTTAAGCTTCTTACAGTGTCAGCGTCAGTGTCAGTGCCAAAAATGACCCAATGTACTAGAAATATTAAAGTGTTGCTACTTTCTTTTGGGTTTTCAAAATTAAATTGAGCTTCTTGGAACTACTTTAAAGTACCTGCAATTTTCTTGAAGCTAATGAAACTGCCATAAGATTATTTTATGATTCATGAGGAACTGTAGGCTTTCCTGAAGTTCTTGCAATACTTCTACCCAAAAATTAATTAAATTGTCTTATAACTTCCCTTTAGTTCCCAGGTCTTCTGTAAAATTTCTGAAGTTTTCTAAAATTCTCAAATCAGCCTTACAGGTATTCAAACCACTCTAATAGTTTGAACTCAGCGGCGCCGGTGGTGTAGTGGTAAGCGTGATTACCTCTCACCCCAGCAGGCCTGGGTTCAATCCCAGTCGGCGCCGCCGGGATGTTCTGAGGCATAACATCTCTGATCACGTCTTCCTTCGGAAGGGAAGTAAAGCCGTTGGTCCCCGGTTCATGAGTTGATGGGTCGATAGGTAGGGTCCAGGCATGGAAGCTGCCTCCCTGGCGTCGGTAGCATTGGTGTTCAGCACGGAAAACAAGATCGACGGAAAACAAATCAAAGGAAAAAAATAGTTTGAACTTTCCCTAAGTTTTCGAAACTTTACGTTTCACACCATCCATCAGATTTTGTACCGCTGTTGTATTAACTTTATTTGATGCTGAACGCCAATTTGCTTTGAACTGTTTCTCATTTTCTACTTTTTTCCTGAGTTTTCTTGAGGTTTCGCTTAACGATTCCCCAATATTTTTCGATTGGACGCAGCTCCGGCGAGTTTCGAGGGTTTTTGTCCTTGGGTACTGCTATGACCGAGGAGTCGAGTCGTTCGGACAGATTGTAGGGAAAACACGTCTTGTCAGTTCAAACTATGAGAGTTGCCTCGCATCTCTCCTCTCAGGTACGACTTGGACGTTGTTGGCAGTATACCATTCCTGAGCCATTTTCCCGTAGTGACAGGAAGCGAGGTTTGGCCAAAACAGCACGGAAGAACCGTGTTTCTTCAAAAAAGGCAACAGAGCATTTCCAGCCCAAAACGCAAACCGGTTGGTCATGAGTGTTTCCGATTTGAATGAAACATTTCTCACGTGTTCGCTGCTACTAATGGTTGCATTTTTCATTTAAATATGATTTTTTCCTCCAGAGTAACTTTTGAAAAGGGCGTATAAGAAAATGGATTATTTTTTTTTCAAAAAATCATAACTTGAAAACTATTGATCTGATCAAAATGGCATATGAGAAGAAGTTTTAAGTAGTTAAATTATCTTTGCGGAAAAAAATACACTGAAAGAAAAACTTAGTAAATTAGTATTTAAAAAACGTAAAACTATGATTATCTCAAAACACCCCCCCTTCGATCTTTATAATTTTTTTTTTCAAGAAAACTGAAAAAATGCCCTAATATTTGGTAAAGAGTGTATACTGGTAACTTTCTTAAAAAAAATTTAATAATTTTTGAAATTTTTGTTGGTTTTTACAAGTTGGTAAAATTGCATATTTTTTAGTAAAATAGTAATTTATTTGTATTTTACGCATAATTTTCAAAAACATTGCATATATAAACTTTTTTCCTAAGTCCAGCCGTTCTCAAGTTAATGCAATTTAAAAAAAATAATTATAATAATTTTCTACATTTTGGGCCATTTTCAAATGTTAGTCGTGATGTCCAGCAACGAGATGTTTTTCCATGAATATATATTAAAAAACAGACAATTCATTCTCAAATATGGTAGCTGTCAGACTTACCCGTTTCTATTTAGACGCAGCGGAAAAGAAACAAGTTTATAAGTAAATACTCTCAAATATACCCAAATAATCAACAAACCCACTCATGTGCCTTTTTTCTGTCCTCTATTAGTTGTATACCTGGATAGAATTGTGTATGTCATAACAGAGGCTCAAAACATAAACAGGTAAACAAATATGTTATTAAACCTGTAATTGAGATAAATTCTCTAGGTACTTCTCTGACGTATACCATATTGTGCCTTAAGAGCTCATCCCGCGATATCACAACTACATAAAAAGGCACCCCGTGGAGGCTTCTTACACTCACACTTAAAAAAGTTTGCTATAATCAATTGTACCTAATGAAGATAGGTATAATGTCAACATTGTAATTATTCTGCTACATATATATATATATATATATATATATATATTGGGACGATCTTCACCTGTTCCATTCAGTTCATCTCTCTTAGCGTTTCAAGTTAAAAAGCAAGTAGTTTTTTACGATGGATAACAATTTCAAGTGTTGTAAACCTCCACCTAAATCAATTTCAAAGCATGACACAGTAGCAGTTCAGTTGTTTATCTCAAAATTATTAGAATTTTCAAAGTTGCAAATAACAGTCCAAAAGTGTATTTTTATGTCAGATGGAGCAGCATCACAATACAAAAACATAAAAATTTTTGCTAGCATTTGTGGATTTAAAGATAAGCATAATGTAGAAATTGAATGGCATTTTTTTGCAACTTCACACGGCAAAGGTCATTGTGATGCGATTGGCGGTACCCTTAAGAGAATGGCAACCAGAGCAAGTTTAGCTAAGCAACACGAGCACCCTATAACGAACCCTTAACAACTGTACGACTGGGCAAATAGTCGTAAAGAAGATCTTCAAACAAAAATGTCATTTTGTTATGTTTCTACGGAAGAATACAAAAAGGCTGACACGGAATTTGATCCAATTTTTAAGAAAGTGAAACCAATTCCTGGAACTCGAAAATATCATTGCTATATTCCAGTTTCAAACAACCAAATTGCAGTAAAAATATTCTCTAATTCAAACGATACACCCAAATTATTCAATGTATTCAAATAATATGAGTTGCCAAATAATATGAGTTGTAAAATAAAATAATAAATAGGGGAATTTACGTATTCTCGGCAACCTAAGCAGCGACCTTCTTTCTTTAGCCTTTTTCTCTAAGGAACGCACACATATGCAGTATTGGTTTGTTTACAATCTTTTGCTACCAGCTGCTCTAACACTTTCAGTCGAAAGAATTGTCCAAACACTGTTTTGAAACGCTTTTACAAAGCTCCAATCTTCTCTAGTGAGAGCGAGTATTGTCGGCAACCAGTTTTTCTTCGGCAACCGTTCCATTTGAACTGCATGTAAATCTGCTGTTCTATTATCGGCAACTCGAAATCAGCTACAATTTGTAGTGCGTGTGTTGCATTTCAAGAAAACCTTGCTAGATTGCTTTTTCTAAGTGGTAAAAGTATAGTCAAATTGAAGCTGAAAGCATAAAGAATCGTTTGCATGCATTCAGCGAAGTGTTTTCGTAAGAAAATCCAGTGAAAATAGTGTTTCAATTTGTATTGCCGAAAATAGTATGTCATGCCGAAACCGTCATTTCCCCTATATACTGTTTTTAATCTCAACAAATCTTTCATTTGACCACATCAACGTGCTTCTCTTCCGCTGCCTCTAGATAGAAACGGGTAAGTCTGACAGCTACCATATCTGAGAATGAATTGTTTGTTTTTTAATATACAATCATGAAATAAAATCTCGTTGCTGGACATCTCGACGAACATTTGAAAATGGCCTAAAATGTTGAAAATTGTTATAATTATATTTTTTTAATTTGCATTAACTTGAGAACGGCTGGACTTAGGAAAAAAGTTTCCATATGCAATGTTATCGAAAATTATGCGTAAAATCCAAATAAATTGTTATTTTTCAAGAAAACATGCATTTTCATCAACTTGTAAAAATCAACAAAAATTTAAAAAATTATAGATTTCTTTTTAAGGAAGTTACCAGCATACACTTTTCACGAAATTCAAGGGTATTCCATCAATTTTCTTGAAAAAAAAAATTATAAAGATCGAAGGGGGGGTGTTTTGAGATAATTATCGTTTTACGTTTTTTAAATACTAATTTACGAAGTTTTTTCTTTCAGTGTATTTTTTCCGTAAAGATAATTTAATTACCTAAAACTTTTTTTCATATGCCGTTTTGATCAGATCAATAGTTTTCAAGTTATGTTTTTTTTAATAAAAAATAATCAATTTTTTTATACGCCCTTTTCAAAAGTTACTCTGGAGGAAAAAATCATATTTAAATGAAAAATGCAACCATTAGTAGCAGCGAACACGTGAGCAATGTTTCATTCAAATCAGAAGGGGTCGAGACAAAATTGACATTTTTTTTAACGATTTGAGCTAGAACTGCTCAACAGGCGTTTTTGCAAACATTCTTTTACAAAAATGTATTGGTTAACAGTGCCAGTTGTCACGAAAATTCGCCTGCAGTTAGCCGTGTAAAACTCTAGACCTGGGAGCTGCTTGAAATCCACCTTCACGTATGTTTCATCATCCATGATGGCGCAATCAAACTTGGTCAACAATGTGTTAGATTATCTTTTGTCTGGGGACTTCTTTTTGTCCCTCTCCAGGCTTGATCCTGGGATTCAGGGTCGTTTAACCTGCTCCAGAGAGGAATTGGGCGGAAATACTTCCCAAAAACTAATCAAGGTGAAGAACTAGAGCGATAGAGGAAATAGGGAATGCGTGTTTTAAATAATGGACTAAAAACTGAGTAGGCTTAATTTAATCTAGTGTATTAATTGTGTTTTCTTTAAGTTCATGATTTTTGGAATTTTAATTTGGAAGGAAAGAGATCTAGGGTTAGGGAGGGGTTTAACCATCACCTGGCACCGTACCCATTCGTGGGTGATGTATTGGATGGTTGGCAGACATCGGTGGATTCGTCCGACGTGTAGTCCTTGGCTCGCTGGGTTTTCTAGCGGCACACCTCACTTCACCGATGGCATCGATTAGCCTCTGGAGGGCTTCCGGGACAATGCGATACACCGGACACTTCACCGAAGGCGTTGGTTCACTTCTTGAAGGCTTCAGGCTCCTTGCGGTACACAGGACACAGTCTTCCCAGTACTTCACCGATGGCTGGATTCGCTTCTTCGCACCTGGCGGATAAAAACTATATTTTAGAAAACTTCAACTTTTACTCGTGAAATTCGTTCACCTAATAGAGGTTGATTTCCCGGTGACAAGCAGTTTTATCGGCTTTTCTGCCGATCGTCTCTACCACACGCTCAATGACGTTTCTTGTCGTGGTCAACTGTGAATGCTGGTGGTAACGCATGATGGAAGTGGAAGGTTTATGTGGGGTGGGAATAGGGGAATAGGGATTTTCATAAAGGGAGGTGGATGTAAAGTTATTAAATTCTGTAGTTTAGATTTCAATTTCAATTCAATAAAAAAAAACTAAACAACTCAGTACAAACTAAAATAAAGAATATTTACAAAATATATACAAAAACAAAATGTAACCATTTAGCAGGTTACAAATGTCGTGTACAACTTATGTGCTCTTGCTTTGGCCGTGGTGTTTTTCTTATCATCTCATTGGGTGTCATTGGCCCTTTGCGCTGTTGTGTGCGATATTCCCAGCTTCTTTCTGACATCTCTGATGGAAATGTTAGGATAACGCTTGAAAACGCTGGCCACTCTTCTACCGGTCACTGCAGCATCCTGGTTTCGGTTTCCTCCTGATCCTGGTTTCCTAGTAGTCGCCAGACGTCCCCCAAATACTTTAATAACTTTTGTCACAGTCGATTTGGCCTCTTTCAGCAATCTTGCCAAGTCTGTGAAGGAAAAATTGGGATTCTACTTATGCGCGAGCTAAATTTTGATACGCTGTTCCTTTTGCTTCGACGCCATTTTGACAACTGAATAGTCAATGACAATAACAAAATAGAGGAAACATTCCGTACGCACACACCTACAAAAGCAGTTGGTTATCAAACTTTAACAAAATTCTAGCCATTTCCTTTCATTCCCAAGAAGATCTTGAAAGTTCCTACAATTTTTGTGTAGTTATTGGGACTACCTTGAAGATCTCTTATCTGTCCAAAAGTTCACGGAGCTCCCCTGAAGTTCTCGCAATTCTTCTGTTCATGTTCCTGGAATTGCCCTAAAATTAATGGAACTGCCGTGGGCTTCCGTGAGTTTCTTGGATCTTCAGTGTGATCCTTATCCTGAGGTAGGTCTCAAAAAAAAAAAACGATGAAACTGAAGTTTGTCCGAAAACAAGCGTACCTTGGGCTGAACGCTTGTATGAAAACAGTCGTTTCGACTTGTTTCCAAAATGTGGCTCCTGATTCCAGCCAAATCTCATCACGCGATGATATCAAATCATAACTTTGTAAGAAGGGTTCGATTTCACCATAAGTGTATAACTTTAGGTTTATTTTTTTATCAACTTCGTTTGACTTCTTCACTTCCATTTGAGGCCAAATTAAAACGATAATTGGTAAAAAATTCTTTCGCACATTTCAACACACCGCCAACCATCGTCGTCGCTGGTCGTTGATGAAAGTGCGCTACCCACAGATTAACTCATATATACAATGGCCGAGTGGGAAGTGCTCGACGAATGTCGCCGCTGGCTACCCGTGGGATGAGTGAGTGTCATAAAATCCAAATTTGGTGCACTTTTGGGCATTCGACGCTTGATTGGGGTTTATTTTCCAATTAGGAGAATTAAGTTCGATTTAAGAGAGTGCAAATTTGGCAACACAGAGTACATAGTCGGCTTGGGATGTAAAAGTTACGTGTTTCTGTCTACATGAGCATCTTCTCGTCATTGAGTTTGGTAAAATGCCAAGATAAATTCCATGTTGAACTTTCATTCCGGCCCACCGCACTTCGATCGAATCACGGTGTTTTTTGATTGAAACTATAATTAATAAGTTTTCGACGTAAATTGCGGACTACCTTTCGTCCTCTGCTGAAGCATCGGAGTACAGAAACTCCGAAATAACTTCATTGTACTGCGCTGACGGACTGAGTGCCGCACACAGTTGACGAAGTCCGTCGAAACAGTTTGGGACTGCATTTTTGTGAGCTACTCCTTTTATGGCATCTCGCTGCCACCGAAAAGAAAGCACACGTGAGCACTTATTTGTCACGCTGTGTCCCGGTAAATTAAGGCCAGATAATTTCTTTTTTTTTTCGGCTAGTGTGTAAACTCATCTCACTGCTGCAGGGACGAATTCCTCAAATTAACACTAAAATATGCGCGCGCATCTTGCACAACTCGCCGCAGCGCATAAGAGGTTGCCAGATATGCGCGAAGTGTAGAGTTCCAATTAAAAATCTTGCAAGGATTCGGAATTCATCCGTCTGACCACCCTGCCCCATGGAACGGCCACGAACGGCGATGGAAGATGCAACTCCAGAAATTAAGTGAAATCAATAAACTCATATATTTTATTCCGTTCCGGCTGCTATCGGGAATACCTACCGTGAAGAGAGCCTCCGTCCGATGCGATACGATGTGGCGGTGGTGGTGGAGCACTTTGATTGCTATCGCTCGGTCGCGCTCCGGACTGAACTGGGCAGTGTTTCACGGTGTTATCGAAGTTTAATTAATATTTTACCACAAGACAAGGGCGTTGCGTCGCGTCGCCTTGAAGCTGCTTGCATCCGGAACTTGCTGGCAGACGACCAAGACGACGACGATGACGACCACGTTCTTTTGCGTATGGTCAAAGTTTGAATTTATTAGCTTGCCTCTCGTCGTTGGCGCAGCCTTGAGATGCTGGCCTCGGGAAGGCTCTCCGTACGGGCAAAGAAGGGGTTTGTTTTCGTGAAAAATTTAATTCAATTATAGGTGGTGCTTGCGGTACGTGGTAAACTTGATTGGAGGCATAAAAAAAATCACTTCCTTGGAGGCATAATATCTGGACCGATGCGGTTGCTTTCGTTTATGTTTTCGTAGACTAAATTGAGTAAGTTGGAAGTTGTTAAAAATCAATTCTTTTTTAAGATCAACTAGAAGTTCAGCCTGTTTAGGATAATCCTTTCTAGTAACATCCACCAAGCATATAGGCATATAGGGAAGTGACTTGCATATAGACAGCCCATAATATCGCGATGAACTTATAAAATAAACCTTAAATTATTTTAACGGTGCTCAATTCGATAGCAAATCTAATAATTTGATTTTCATATTATTTATTCTACAGGTGAGTTCATCAGTTAATGAAGTACTACACCTAACCCAAGTGTAAATATTTTAAATGTAAGTATGGCTTATCTGCATACACTACCGGTCCTAACCAAACATACAGCATAAGTAAGCAAAATAGTAGAACGTTTTCACATTACCACAAATCTTTGTTCGCTAATGACACAGGAATTTCCGCTAAAGGAAGAAATTTTCGTGTTATTTGAAGCAGACTGCAGAAAAGTTTAGATATTTCTCTTTTTATCGACAAAAATGAAAGATTTCCTCCAACGCTTCCAAAGCTCAACTTGTAATATTCCCAAATAAGCCTAGACCTTCCTTTTTTTAAACCTAGTAGTAGTCAAATAGTCACTATGAACGGAGTTCCAATTGCATGGTCAAGTCAAATAAAATATTCTTGGACTAGTACTTGACCAAAAATTAACATATAAAGATCACATTAAGGGCATTCAAGCTAAATGTAGCGGCGCTGGTGGTGTAGCGATTAGCGTGAAATCCTGTTTAAAATACTGAATTTCCAAAACGGGAACAATGCTAACACTATATATCATAACAATTAAGACTTGTCAGTTACTGTATTAGCTGAACCACATAGATTTTTTCATCTGATCAGGACATAACACCACTGCGACCAGTAATTCGATCTATTGTAGTATATTCCATGTCCTTAGTTTAGTGCATGTCGTATTGCTCCATTACTATTGAGAAATGATGAAGTATTTGGTTTTGATACAGTTGTCATTCTTACCTTCATCGTAGGGAATTGATTCTAATTGAAAGGTTCCGCTAATTATACTCTTCAAGAGTGAGAGCACCCTCCAAAGGCACGCCCGTTTGGATTCCTTAGCAACACAATTAAGCAATGACACCATGCATCAGAACCCTAGTCTTAAGCACTTCAAACCAGAGTTGGAAAAATATCAAAAAATCAAATCTCACCAAAGCCCAAGATCACGCTTGATTTTCGTAGACAAAAATCAACAAGCACGCAACTGCGGTTGATATTGCAAGCTGTGATGTCGCAGTTAGGAATATCAAGCTAAAAAAACTCACCAGCTGCAAATCTCTCCAAACTGTGGTGAGATTGAGTTTCTTGATTTTTGATTTACACCCGAACGCAACCGAAACTTCCATAATGGCTAGCAGCAGTCGCTTCGTGTCTGCCATCGGTGAAGATAAAAAAGAGACGGTATTGTTATACCTTCTCTTTCTAAGAAAACGAGGTGCAACGGAATCATTTTTTCGTCGATTCAACTCTCAGCTTCAATCGAGGCTTCAATTTTACACGTTGTGAATAGTCTCGCAATATCAAAGGAGCTTGTAAAATCAATATCAAGCATTATATTTGCTCCAATATCACGCGTGATATAGAGAGCGTATGAAAAGCGGGTAAATCACTGCTTCAAACTATGGAACAACGAATAGAAAATTCGACAGTGAGCATGCATTAAGGGCGTAAGCGCGACGATCGATTCTCTTCGTCGATTTTCTCTTTTGTTAATAACTCGCTGGAATTAACGTTTCTCGGTGAGTTTGCTGTTGCTTTTGATAGCCAATAGTTACAACTGTGCATTGAACAAATTCTAGAAAATTGTTTCGCTTAGCTGTACCAATGCAAAGAGAAAATCGATGAAGAAAATCGATCATTGCGTATACTGCCCATAAATGAGACATTGGCTACTATGCCATTTTTGTCAAAATCGAGAAAATGGTGTTACTTGATAGGTGGTACTCTTGTCAAGTCCCCACTGCATAAAATTGCCAACACAAATAGATTTGCGACGATAACGAATTGAAAAACTAGATGGCTAATGTGCAATATAAATGATAAATTCAAGCTGAACATTGCGTTTGGTCCTAAGTAACATTGACAGATTTTCTTCGACGACCGTCTCTTTGCATACTCACGGCCATGTAAAGACATTCCCAGGTATTTTCAGCACACAGATCGATAAAAGAAGCTTTTATCTAGCACGTAATACGACAAACACAACAAGAAACAGTTATGTGCTCTAGTTATTAACGAAAGATAATCGATCAATGTTACTGGGGACCTAATGCAATGTTCAGCTTGAATTGTCTAATGTGAATGATGAGTCTAAAACCGAGCGCAGCAACTAGTGTGTTTTTAATAGAGAATTTAATAAGCATCAAGTAAGCTGGTATTATAGTCAAGTGGTCACAGACATCAGGTTGTGAATCCGATGATTCAGGTTTCAGAACTTGTTTTTTGTTAAACTTTTATAATTAAAAAAATGTTTAGGTTCAGATACTTTTCGGTTTTCGCAGCTTATCACAAGTGTTTGAATTAAAATATATGATGGTTTTATTTATTTATAGCAGCGTTATTCATGCATAATACATAGAAAGGGGAAAGGGAATTATAAATGGCAAACATATAAATATCAATATTTGTCATCGTGGGCTGTAAGGTTATAGGGGAAACGGATCTAATGTTGGCCTATGGATCTTAGATTGGGCCCATCGCTAAAAATTTGATATTTATCAATGTTTTCTAGATGAACGCGTCATTGGAACGGTACAAATGGATATTTTTGATCTTACTTACTTACTTAAGGGTCCTGTGCACCACCAGCGGTGCAAAGGGCCAACGTGAAAGACTTCCATCCTGGGCGGCTGCTCGCTTTTGCCTTGACCTGGGCCCAGGTCAGATTCCTATCGACTTGCTTAATTTTCTTATTGAGGCTCCGCCGCCATGAGCCCCTGGGTCTGCCTCTGCGGCGATGTCCTGCTGGATTTCAATCCAGCGCTTGCTTGCAGATTTCGTTTCCGCCCCGTCGAAGTGTGTGGCCGACCCACCTCCACTTTCGCTCTCGAATTTCTGTTGCTATCGGCTTCTGATGACATCGACGATGGAGCTCGGCATTCGAGATCCAGTTGTGAGGCCACCAGGCACGAATTATATACCGGAGGCATCGGTTGATGAAGACCTGCAGCTTTTGAGTGTTCTCCGCTGATACACACCACGTCTCGCTGGCGTATAACAACACAGATTTCACGTTCGAGTTGAAAATCCGGATTTTGGTGCGTTGACTTATCTGCTTGGATCTCCATACGTTTTGTAAACTCGCAAAGGCAGCCCTAGCCTTCTTGATTCGTGCACCTATGTCGCTGTTGGTCCCGCCGTCAGACGCTATTTGGCTGCCAAGATATTGGAAACTTTCGACCTTCTCCACTGCTTGCCCCGCTACCGTAAAGTTGGAAGGGTTGCCCGTGTTGATATCCAACGATTTGGTCTTGTTGACGTTGATGGTCAGACCCGCCGCAGAGGAGCGTTTGACTAGGTCATTGAGCTTACTCTGCATATCAGAGCGCCGTTGTGCTAGTAGAGCAACATCATCAGCCAAATCGAAGTCGTTGAGATGCTCCATGGTGATAGGTTGCCAAAGCAGCCCACGGTTCGGTACCCGGTCAATTGCACCTACCATGATCTCGTCGATTACGATGAGAAACAGTAGCGGTGATAGTATACATCCTTGTCTCACACCAGCGACTACCCGGATAGGGTCGGACAAGGCTCCGTTATGCAGAACTCTGCACGTAAAAGCCTCATACTGCGCTTCGATGAGGTTGACGATTTTATCCGGGACTCCCTTGCGTCTCAGAGCGCCCCACAGATTCTCGTGATTGAGACGGTCGAAAGCTTTTTCGTAGTCAATGAATACCAAATAAAGGGACTCTTGGAATTCATTGACCTGCTCCAGGATGATGCGGAGCGTGACAATATGGTCCACACAAGATCTTCCGGCACGGAATCCTACCTGCTGCCGTCGGAGAGTCGCGTCGATCTTCGCCTGTATCCGATTCAGGATAACTTTGCACAGAACTTTAAGAACAATACACAGTAACATGATGCCTCGCCAATTGTCGCACACAGTCAGATCCCCCTTCTTTGGGACCTTCACTAAGATGCCCTGCATCCAGTCAGCTGGAAAAGTCGCGGTGTCCCAGATATTACAGAATAGTTGATGCAACATTTGTGCGGATAGCATGGGGTCAGCTTTGAGCATCTCTGCTGATATGCGATCGACCCCTGGAACCTTGTTGGATTTCATGCTTCGGATAGCTGCTTCAATCTCCTGCAGTGATGGGGCCTCGGAATTGACGCGAGTGATGCGCCGCACCCTAGGCGGATCATGCCGAGATGTTGATGGCTGGTTGGCCGTCGAAACTCGAAGAAGTTGTTCGAAGTGCTCAAACCAGCGTTTCAGCTGGTCAGTGGGGTCGGTAAGCAATTGTCCAGTCGTGTCCTTCACTGGCATCCTCGGGTTCATCCTTGCTCCACTCAGGCGTCGTGAGATATCGTAGAGGAGGCGTATATCGCCAGTGTTTGCGGCTTTCTCCCCTTCGTCGGCCAGGGAGTTCACCCACGCTCGCTTGTCCCGTCTGCAAGAGCGCTTGACTTCCTTCTCTAGAGCCGAGTACCGTTGACGGGCTTCGTTCTTGGCTCCTCTGGTTCTCGCCCGCTCTATCGCGGCTTTTGCTTCTCTACGCTCCTCAATCTTCCGCCAGGTTTCATCTGTGATCCACTCTTTCCTCTGGGTGCGCAGCTTACCCAAGTTGTTCTCGCTTGTTTCTATAAAGGCATTCTTGATGGCCGTCCATTGTTCTTCTACGCTGCCACCTTCTGGAACGTCCGCAGATCGAGTCTCAAGCTCATGAACAAAAGACCTTTTTACCGCTGGATCTTCAAGTCGGCGTGTGTTGAACCGCCGCCCGAGTCTCTCCTCCCGTCGCTGGATCCACGCCATGCGCAGGCGGATTTCACCGATTAGAAGGTGATGGTCAGACGCGATGTCGGCGCTGCGTTTATTCCGGACATCAAGAAGGCTCCGTCTCCATTTTCAGCTGATGCAGATGTGGTCGATCTGATTCTCGGTATGTCCATCACGGGAAACCCACGTGACTTTGTGCACTGGCCCATGGGGGAAGAGCGAGCCCCCGATCACCATGTCGTTATTGCCACAAAATTCTGCAAACAGCTCACCGTTCTCGCTCATTTCGCCGAGACCATGGCGTCCCATGACACGCTCATAGTCCGTGTTGTCGGAGCCGATCTTCGCATTGAAGTCGCCAGTGTAGATCTTGATGTCACCCTTTGGAACTTTATCCACGACGGCATTCAGTTGACTGTAAAAATTCTCCTTGTCCTGTAGCTCGGCAGCATCGGTTGGCGCATAACATTTGCTTATGGTAAGGTTATGAACCCGCGTTCTAAATCTGGCAACGATTATCCTCTCATTAACAGGCTCCCACTTGATGAGCGTAGCACTTGCCTGGACGCTAAGTAGAAGACCAACTCCACGATGGCGGGGAGCGTTTTCACCTCGAATACCAGAGTATAGAAGTACCTGTCCCGACGGCAGTTTGTGTTCTCCAAAGTTTGGCCAACGAACTTCACTCAGTCCCAGGATTTCTAGCTTCATGCGTCGCGCCTCGTTGGCGAGTTGTGCCAGTTTACCCTGCTGTGCTAACGTCAATACATTCCATGATCCAATTCGTGTCCGTTGTTTTGCGCTAAAAGTCATTGCCGTTAAATCAGTTCGATGTCTTTCTCTGTTGGTTTCTGTAACAATTGTAAAGGTTTCAGAGACAGTAATGCCTAAGGTCTCCTATCCGCCGTGATGGGACTGCCATCTTAGGTGTAGCTTCCGGGAAAGAGCATTTCTTATTCAACCGCTGGATGCCATTCAGACGCTGCTTGAGCCGCACCTCCATGGTGAACAGACGCTCGGGTTGGCGAAGCATTTCCTATATCACCGTGCTATGGTTACCGCGCCAGTGTTCGCGTTGCACCTCCTCACTCTGCTATTGTCGGATTGACAACATTGCCCAGGCTACGCCAACCAGCTGTGTCCATGTTTCAGCTGGCAGCCTTTTGTGATCATATGACTCGTGGAGGCGTGAGGTAGGAACTTGTGAGGACCGGAGTTAGGTATATCGCTCCTTCCAGATTGTCACTCACCATTTTGTAGCCCATATTATTTTTATCGCTATTGAAAATTTAGTCGATTTCTGAATTTATGTATGGGCCCAAATTAGGAGCATTTATACCGACATTGCGTCCATTTCCCCTACCAATAATTTTTTTTTGCCGGGAGGCAACAACTGTACAATTTTATTAATTAGACCTTGCTTTAGTGTAAGTTCGACTCCTTTTATTAACAATGTTGCACAAACATTCACAATTCACATTTCAGATGGCATCTGCCCACTTCCACAAGTGGTTCCGTGCTTTTGTAGATAAATTAAAGCCATATCTAGCAGGAATTGACATAGCGATAAATAAGGACGTATGCACATTGTTTTGGCTGTTTGACAAATTTTCCCGGCTTTGTAAGTAAATGAAAAAAAAATGGCTAATGTGATTAAAAATAAGCATTTAATGAAATTGGCTACATTTTTCATCGTTTTTATTAAACGGCATGTTTCCGGCTTAGGAAATATAGTTATGAAAATTTCAAAAGTTAATTGTGTCAAGTAAACCTTATTCCACCAACAAAAATGTTAAAGTTGCATTTTTTCTTGATTTCGTGATTCAGGCACATTAGCCAATTTCTCATTTATGGGCAGTATACGCCCCTATGCATGCTAACTGGCGAATTTAGACCTCACGCGCTTTTACATTTCACCCATCACGATAAAAGCTGTACCCAGCTCATGTGTGTTGCCGCAGCTCTGGTAGATGGTATAACCACCCTTTATACGTATATGTACCGACGATCCCTTCCAGAAAACCTCCTGCAGCGCTACAATGTCGAACTTGCGATCCCTCAATAATTATTTTCTTCCTGTACTTTTTGAGTATTACGGTTGGCTTATAGGGCCGGCACCAACCTCCTGTCTCGCCGGTGGACCATCGTGCACAGCTCTGATTTGAGTCCCAAGCTGGCACTAGGACGGTGATCAGCCGCTCCTAACATGGAGCGTTATGAGCCGTCCCTAATATGGAGAACAGACGCTCGGCTAGGCTACGCTCTTCGGGGGCCCTTGTGCTGTGTCCGGTCAATTTTCCTGAAATTCTTTATCCAAATAACCAACATAGTCACTGAAGTTCTAGAAATTTTATCGAAATTCGTGGCACTGCCCTGAATTTAAAAGAGCAAATTTTTCATGATCTCTAAACTACTCGGAAAGCATAGACTTTAAAAAACAAATCGAAGCTTTCCTGAAGTTATTGTAACTAAGCTTAGGATCTGGACTTTCCTCTCTTCTTTCTTAGAAATCTCTAAACTTCCCTGAACTTTTCTTGACTTCCCAGAAGTTTTTGTGGAACTTGCCTACTGTCCTGTCATCCTTAAATTTATGGAGCTTTCCTGAAGATTATCGGGACTGTCGATAGTTCCTCGGAACATCTTGCAAGTTCCCGCAACTTCTTTTTTTTTTGTAATAATCCATTTATTTGTCAAGGCTCAAATGCGTTAGCTTTGCGGAGCCGAAGATTTTTTACATTATTGTGTGTGAATATCATTTTCTTACAACTAATGTTACTAGAATGGGGGCCGATTACTCGCGGTTTACTCGAGATTAGGGATTACATTTATTGATCATTTGGAGGAAGGACAAGGGAAAGCATTTTGAACTAATTTAAAACTTATACGTAAAGGATGACTAAAACACAAAACATTAAACACATACATCAACAGCTTTCAGAAAGTCGTAAATAAGCTTCATAATGTCGATATCACGGCAAGCCAAGACGTCTCTAATTGGCTTAAAGGATTGTTTTCCTCGGACCCTAAGGGAATCACACAGAACGGATCCCGCCTCATGATGCAAGGAGCAGGACCAAATAACATTCTCGATGTCGTGATTACCCGTTTCCACAGGTACATAAGTTGCTGTCGGCGAGCGTAATACGGAAGAGGTGGGCGTTTAACGAACAGTGATTGGACATGAGCCTGGACATTACACGAATAAAATCACGACTCATATCCAACCCTTTGAACCACTTTTGTTGCCAGTTGGTGAGGACTCGCTGACGAGAAATCGTGAAAAATTCGTGGTAGGCGATTTGTCACTCGTAAATATCGCCTTCCATAGCGCCCACCTTGGCCAGCGAGTCCGCTTTCTCATTGCCCGGGATAGAGCAATGAGAAGGGACCCATACCAAGGTGATGATATGCGAGCTGTTTGATAAAGCACTCAATGACGGTCGTATTTCCTGGAGGAAATACGCCGAGTGCTTTATCGGCCTCATTGAACGCATAGCCTCCAGGGAGTTTAAGCTATCCGTAAAAATGAAATAATGGTCAGGTGGAAGTGAGGCAATACGCTCTAACGTGTACGATATAGCTGCTAGTTCAGCAACGTATATCGAACACGGCTTTTGAAGCTTGTATGAGGCGCTATAAAGATCGTGGAATACTCCAAAACCAGTGGAAGCATTTATCACCGACCCATCTGTGAAAAATCTCTTCTTGGTGGGGACCTGGCGGTATTTGTTCGCAAAAATAGTTGGGACAATCAGGGAACGGTGAGGCTCTGGAATTACTTGAATCTCCTGCCTCATTGTGAGATCGAATCTCACGGAAGAACAACTGAAATGATGGGAGACAGCGCGATTGGGGTTGAACGAGGAGGGGCCGATGTCCAGAGTCATGTACTCGTAGTACAAGCTCATGAATCGTGTTTGAGGATTCCGCTCTAGCACCAGCGGGACACCCCCCCCCCCCCCCGCAACTTCTTGAAATGAATGTAACTGCTTTAAAGCTATCTGATCTTCCCCCAAACTACTGCAACTTCTCTAATGTGAATATGTACTTCTACTAAACGTACCAAAAAATACTACAATTTTCAGGAGCTGCCTCGGAACTTCTTAAAAGTGTTTGTAATTGTCTAAAACTAATGCCAAATGAAACTAAACACTGCCCTGTTCGATATCAAGTCTGGAACGCGCAAAAATTGGTCAACTTCAAATTGGTGTATTTCTGTTAAAAATGCATACAAAACCTGAAATGCTGCATTTGAAAGATGAGTGTATATACAATGGTTGCTATGATGGGTTTTCACCGTTTGCTCTTCAGTTTTCAAAATGACGTCCAAGCAGTGTGCCAAAATTTTGCTCGCGCAGCAAGAGAATTCGGCGTTCTCACGCGCCAAGTTGGCAAAATTGCTGGATGTGGCCAAATCGACCGTGACAAACGTTTTAAAAGTGTTCGGGAGCGTCTGTCGACCGCCAGAAAGCGGCGAAAATCGTAATCCGGACGTGGCAGCGACGACGAAGAAGGTGGCGGTGAAATATAAGCGGAATCCTAACCTCTCCATCCGAGACGTCGCTGGCAAGCTCAATGTCTCCCATACTACTGTGCAGCGGGCCAAGAAACGAGCCGGGGTATCGACGTTGAAGAAGGTGAAAGTGGTGAACCGAGATTACAAACAAAACACGCCGGCAAAGCAGCGGTGCCGAAAGCTGTATACGAATCTGCTGTTTTATACCGCATCAGGAAAAGGGAAGGTGGCTGAAATTTTCAAAACCATCAAACTATCGAAGTTCCCGAAAAAATATCTCGTCTGGCAGGCCATATGCACGTGTGGTCTAAAAATCTACGTCCAGGAGTGCCTGGAAAGCGGCTGCTACCATTCCTAAAGCAACATAATAGACCTGTGATGTTCTAGCTGGCCTTGGAGAGCTGCCGCTATGGGAAAAAGGCCATCGAGTGGTACGATGCGAACAACGGGGTTGTGGCACCCAATGACCACAACCCTCCCAACAGCCCAGAGCTCCGCCATATCGAACGGTATTGGGCCTTGGTCAAACGGTATCTAAAAAAAAAAAAACTAATAAATCCATTGAAAACGAGCAGCAGTTTAAATCTAACTGGCGTTCGGCGGCGAATAAGGTCGATGAGACCACTGTGAAAACTTTAATGGAAGGGGTTAAGTGGATGGCACGGCAGTTCAGATTTGGCAAACCAAAAGAATAAACGAACTTTTTTTCCGTTATATATATATGAATTGAACTACCAAAAGAAAAAATAAGAAGATTTTTGTGATATGAATTTTGACTGAAAGAAACGATTTTTTTGTCAACCAAGTTTTGCTCGTTCCAGTCTTTATTTCTGAAATATTCTAAAACTCTCGACTCACCCTTACAGGTATGTAAACCACCTGTGTATGAAGTTATCAGAACTGCCCTAAAGATCTATAAAGCTCCTGAAGCTCTTGGAACCTTTCTTAGACTTCCCACAATTTACCTCAAGTTATCTGGGCTTTAAATTCTCAGAACTGTTTTAAAGTTTCTGCAATTTCTCTGCTGCTTATGAAACCACCTTGAATTCTTCGAAACTTTTATGATATTCCTGAAGTATTGTAGAAGTTTTCTGAACTTCACCGATACTCCAGTGTTGTTTTGATGATTGTTCACTGAAATTCTCGAACTTTACTTTCAATCCTCGTAACTTCTCTTAGATTCTACAATGTTCTTAAAGTTAATGGGACTGCTTTGAAGATCTACATGCAGCCTTGAAGTTTTTGGATCCTCGCATATGTATTCACAATTTTCCTGATGATGTTCAGTCAACGTTGCCCTGAAGTTTTTTTTTTATTAAAGCCACACGTAAACCAAAAATGTATTACAATAAAGATTAGATCCATTTCCTATCATCCTCTGTTCATGAACATTGCATGTTAGAGGTTGACCTTGCAGACGATGTAATGGTTTTTGTCTTTTTTATTTCGTGTTCTATCTACGCTTCCGACTATTTTTTTTTTCCTTTGGTTTGTTTTTTTTTCCGTCGATCTTGTTTTCCGTGCTGAGCACCAATGCTACCAACGTGCCAGGAAGGCAGCTCCCACACCTGGACCCTACCTATCGACCCATCAACTCATGAACCGGGGACCAACGGCTTTACTTCCCATCCGAAGGAAGGCGTGATCAGAGATGTTATGCCTCAGAACATCCCGGTGGCGGCGACTGGGATTGAACCCAGGCCTGCTGGGGTGAGAGGTAATCACGCTTACCACTACACCACCGGCGCCGTTGCGCGAAATTTTCGCCTACTTGAGAAGAGAAACGTCATTTTTCACCTGCTTGGAGAAATAGATGAGAATGTGAGAAGTGAGAGATTATTATTCGCTCACAGCAGTTTTCGCGAGAAAAGCAACAGCGATTTATTTTTTTCGGAAAGCATGCGCGGCAGATAAATTGTTTCTTTTTCAGTGAATTCCTGATGCCGATAATGATTTTTCACTTCTTTCATACACCTGAAAATTCACTTGCCGCACGCAAACGATGATCCAAAATTAAGAACCAAAACAACAGTTAGGGCACATTCATAAATTACGTAGAATCTGAGGAGTAATGGAGAGGGGGTTTCAACATTTGTAACGGACCATGCATGAGGTACAGAAATAACGCCACGAAGGGGGAGGGGAAGGTCTAAAATTGGTAAAAAAAATTGCATCATCATTTAAGGATGACCCTTATGATTTGACAGAAGGTATAAAAAGGAAATAAAAAAAATCTGCCAGACTGGTTGAAACCAATGAAATGCAAACAGGTGAGGTTATGTGAAATCGTTGTCCCTTTCGTTCTGCCGCTGTTTAAATGGATAACCCAGTATGACGTCACACTCCGTCAACCATGCAATCAGTGGAAGAACAAAAGAGACGGCAAATTCCCAAGCCTCAATTGTTTACAACACATTAGGTTGGAACCAAATGATTTCGGTTGGTATTTTTTTCGCTCTTGGTAGTTTTCAGAGCGTTGGTTTTTGAAGAGAGATATTTTCGGGTTATGTATGAGAGAGGATAATGAATTATCGGTGAAAAAGGAGAGATGAAAATGTGAACGGTTCACAACTCACCGAAAAGTAGCTTGAGTGAGGAAATGCTTATCGTGCAGCTGAGTGAGAATTTCTATCCCTGCTTTTTTATTTATAACATTGTAGAACGACGCGCACACTTGCCTCGAATCTCTCCAGCAGAAAAAGCATACGAAGTCAAGCATGAGAGAAAACGAGCTCTTCTTGTTTGCTTTTATCCTATCTATATTCAAAAGCATGGAGAAAGTAGTGGAGAAAGCACAGGTCAGTCGGCAATCTTTTTTTCGACTTGATTCATTTCACTCTACGGCAAAAAATTAATTTTAATATTACATCGAAGACGATGCACTCAATCATGTCAAAAATCTCTTGTAATTTGTATGGCCCCAAAAATAAAAAATGCAGTAAATGCAGCGTAATGTAAGTTCATTCACTGTATAATTGATAATTTTGTCCTATTGGGCAAGTTATATTACACCATATTTTTGACACGATTGAAGTGCATACACTTTGATGTGATATCAAAATTAATGTTTTGCTGTGTCACTAATACACTCCACATTTTTCATTCTCCATTTGCTTGCATTGGACCGCAAGCTAAGTATATCGCATCCTCGTTTCATGCGGTCTCCTCCGGTGATGAATCCCACATAATTGTAATCAAATCTTACATCCCCCGGTTGGTTGTTGGTTCAGAAATTTTTTAAGCTCCCTTGGCCTATTTAGCTATCGCCAGAGCTGGTAAATATCGTATAAATTATATGGGGAAAAAATATCACGACGTTTTTCCGCAGTTTCGGTCACGAACTGCTTATTTGCTAATAACACAGTTGACAAAACATAGTTATATTTTAAGCAGTAGATAGAATAGAGTTTAAGCTTGTAATAGGTTCGGGAAAAAAAAAATTAAATCTAGTTTTAAACTGTATTTGTTTTTGCGTTGTAAATATGAAGTGAGAAATGCTCGCTGCACATCTTGAACTTTAAGTGTAAAAATTCATTGGTGTTGATTCAAATATTAGGATTTAAATACTTTTTGCATAACTATGATTCAAATCTATCAATTACTTTAAAGAAAAACAAATTTCAACACCTGAGTGAAAAGTTATTAACAAATGAGAAGTTGGTGTGCATAACTGTGGACAGTGTGCATTAGACTGATGCAAAATTTGAAATTTTTGCTCCACTGCGCTCAAACGTTTCCTATTCGGGTCTTATTTAGCCTCCAAAAATTTGAACTCATTTAGTACGAAACTGACTTGGCACAAACCATTTGAAGTTTATATGGAAATTACTATGGGAATAACACATTTGTTGTTCATATCTATGTTAAAATTCACCATATCGCTTTGCTCAAAAAATTGATATCTGTACTCGTTGGAAATTTTCTCAGCTACAACTTTGACACAGACCACTCTTCGATCAAATGTAAGGAACAAAAGTTATTAATGATTCAAAAAACATATGTCTGTTCAGCAGGCAACCTTGGTGTTTCTGGCGCGATGAATAGAGGACAAACATTATGGCTACTATGTCATACTGCAGAATACAGTGTTGCCCACAAAACAGCTGCTTGGTCATGCCATATGATTATCAATATCTTAAACAATTAATAACTATTTAATTTGACGTTTGGCTGGATAGGATAAGGATAGCTATAGAATCTTTTAACAGTACAATCTGGAAAAAGTCTAGAAGACAATGAACAACAAGTTTGGGTTTTTCCATATAAATTTCAAATGTTTTGTGCCAAGTCAATTTCATACCAAATGAGTTCCAATTTTAGGAAGCTAACAAGGACCCAATTTGGAACCGGTTGAGCACTGTTGAGCGAAAATTTTAAATTTTGCATCAGTCTAGTGTGCATGCCAAGCATGTTTTTTTCTCCTCTGGATGGGAGAAATCTACGTTTTTGAGGCTCTAAAATAAACTCGAGTTTTATTTCATTAATACAACGTATAAAATGCATCATTTCTATAATGCCTAGCTAGACTATTAGCACGAACCGAAAGTAAAAAAGAAGCACGCTTGTAACGAAAGGCTGACTGTGGATTTTTTCGTCGTTGCTTTGCTCACCCCTTTCAATCGTCGATTTTCGAGTGAAATGAATCCTCATTATGGCTTTCAATCAAGAGTCAAAATAGCCTAACTCCAACAAAAACTTGGTTTATTGCCCATGGCAATCAATTATGTGAAGTTTCATGGAATTCTGAGAGGTTAAATCTTAAATTCGTTTATTTTTTCCCTATTAGGTTCTTACATTACGAAACCAGAGTTCAGTTTAACAGTGTTCATTACATCACCGATCTAATCTTTTTGGACAGGAATTTAATCTTCCAATATGCGTATTGCTTCAATTCGATTTGTGATCTTCCAATTCAGCTTTCGATCCACAGCTGTACCGTTTCTGCATTTGTATATTGTGGACAAGTACAGTGATAATCTATGCACAGGTAAATAAATCTTCCATTCCGAAAAAACCCTCTGCCTCACCGGGAATTGAACCCCCTACCTTCAGCATGGTCTTTCTTTAAAGCTACCCCTTCACCTACTGAGAGCTACCCCTGCACCTACTGAGCGAAGAGAGACCCCGGCTGAATTTACGAAACTTTAAAATAAAAGTCCGTACGTAAAATATGACACCGATGCACTTAGATTCGATTCGAACCATACTTAGGGTTCATGGTTCATTGAGTGACACCTTCCATAGTACGATTTGCAACGTGCCAATACAACGCATCCACCCTAAGCCTGTCTGAAAATCAATCCTCGAGCAGCAGCGCACTTTCCGTGTGGGAAGACCATCGCGTGGCACGCGTGGCAGGTTCTTCTCATTTTGAAAAGTGCATTGCCTTCAAGCCAGCAGGGACCTGAACCTCGTCCCTCCAATCACCACGCACAACCCACACGTCCACTGGAGAGATGTCCACTCGAGCAATCCCACTCACCAGTCTCTGACGGTGTGTACCTGTGTATGAGGGTAAGAGCAGACGAATACGCGATTCGAGTGACACGTCAAGTCAACGAGTGATAGTTGCAACGCCCCTGCGATCCCCTCTCTATCCATCCCACAAGTCGATCGGTTGTTTTGAGCAAAATTTTCAAGGTAATCGGTTTTTCTAAAAATATGAAAGCATTCATTCTTGATCCACTAAACTGGACCCACGGCTAGTCACTTGCTGGCGACCGACCGGGTGGACCCCGACTGAGCACGCACCAAGTGGTTGTCCAGTCTTGGCGTTGGAGCAGGAGAAGCAGGAGCAGAAAAGCAGTGCCGCTGAAGTGCGAGTCTCTTGAGACGCGCCGAGAAAAGCAGCGAAGAGAAGAGTTGTATTATATCTATGGCAGTAGGTACCCCTGAACAGTGCATTCCCTGTCGACTGAGACCCGGCACCTGACAACAGGTGAAAACGAGATTTTTAAGCTTTTGTCTTTCCACCACCAACTTCCCATGGGGGCTTTTGTGGGATTCCTCTTCTTCATCACTTGTCATATCCCATTGTGGTTGCCGTTGTTGTCGTTTTTCAGTGCTGTGGAGAACGATTTGGTTTCTCCATCATCAGCCATTTCTGTGATCGGTGTCCCCCCTATTGTTGGGACTATTGATTCCAGTCAGTCAGTCAGTCAGTCAGTTGGTCGGGTCCGTTTGCATACAAGGTCCGGCAGTTGGCATCATTAATCTTCATATGAATATTAATCATTAGGCCCCATATCCGATCGATGGCGGCGGCGGCGGCATTGCAGACCAGGCAGGGGCCAAACGGTATGATGATGATGAGAAGGAGTAACCCGGGCCGACCGAGTGTTATTGAGCGGTGAACCTGTTGCTTTTTTTTTTCGTGCAGCGCTCATGTTGGTGGGCTCAGGGGGGGGGGGGGGTATAGTATGCAGTGCGCTGGGAGCAGCCGGTGGCACGCGTGCCTGTGTGGATAGATAGCTATTATTCGGTAGAAATTGACCTCTTGCATAAGTGGCCATTTTTCAAGGTGTCAACCATTGCCGATGATGGATCTAATCTAGAGGATTTGATTGAGTCAATTCATGTGAGTGATTGTTTGTTTGAACTTTATTTGGGATTATCTGATCATCAATGTCTATAGAGAGTATTGGTTGAGGTCACGATTTTGATTGTTTTCATTTTGTTGTTTTAAGTTATTTTATGATGTTTTTTCAAGAAAATCCAAGTTTTGTGGATGGTGTAAAAAGATCTACCGTCGTGTTAATAATCAGAAAATCAGTAACAGTAAGAAACCAAATAATCGTAAGGCTAGCCCGGTACCGTGCGGGACCGAAATCCGTACACCTAAGCACGAGAGAATCATTAACGGTCAATACTAAATAATGCTATCACATCTTTTCCCTACACAGCAAAAAAATAATTTTGATATCACGTTAAAGTGGATGCACTACAATCATGTCGAAAATATGGTGTAATATTACTTGCTAAAAAGGACAAAATTATCATTAATACAATGCATGAACTGACATTACGCTGCTTTTACTGCATTTGTTTATTTATGTGGTAATAAAAATTACATGAAATTTTCGACATGATTGTAGTGCATCCACTTTGATGTGATATCAAAATTATTTTTTTGCTGTGTATACATTTATCTTTATTTTCTAATTATTTGCAAACACCAGGTCTTAAAATTACCATTAATTATCAGAAAAAAGGATTTAAATTGAACATATCTTGAATCAAAATCCGTACAGCGTTCTACGATTGAATCAAAAACCGTACAATTTTGAATCGAAATCCGTACACTGTGTTGAGGATGCATCAAAATCCGTACATGAATGTGAATCGATCCAAATCAATGAATAAAAAAAACATGTTGCTCTCTTGAATAAAGTATATTTTTAGAAGTTGCTTGGCTAGGAGTCCACAACAGCTATACACTCAGGTCTTTTTTTACACTGGAGATATGTACCGTGTAAAAAAAACCTACGAGATTTTGATTTTTTACATGCTTAAATGTTTTTAAAAAATCAGATTTTGGTGTCATTTGTAATTACAGCATGCTATTGTCCATATGGACATATTTTAAAAATTTCTGTATTTACACCAAAAATTGTGATTTTTTTTCTAAGTATGCCATTTGATTACCTATAGCTTGAAACGGATAATGCGATTGGAATCAAGTCAATAGGTTGTATCGTTGTCGAGAAATCGTAAAAATAACCGTGTAAAAAAAACCGCTTAAAAAAAACCGTGTAAAAAAAGACTTCAGTGTACTCGTTTAAATACACTAGTTTACAGCATATTTGAACTTTGGACTTTGATGGTTATTTCCCATGTAAAATCGTACGCTGAATCCAAAAATGTAGTCCAAAAATTTTTTCAGTAGAACAGTTTTGGAGAAAAAGCTAAAAAAATGAAATCTCACTGTAAAAAAAAACCTGTTTACTAAAACACAAATATATCCGGCTGTATTTAAGTAATATTAATTATTTTAACTCCAAACTAAACGTGATAAAATTTGATTTCGATCGTTATAACACTATTTTTCAGTGAGAGTAATGGTAGAACCACTATAAACATTTTTATTTACATTGCTTAAAAACTTAGCAGAAATTCAATTTGTCTAAGGAAAACTTAAAAACAACAAACAAACTATTAATTAACAACAATGCTACTAATTTCACTGACAACAACATCAATTCAATTGATCGAACGAAAAATTTCTTACTTCTAATTTAGCGTTAAAATAGTTGATATAATCTCAATACAACCGGAGATATTTGTATTATAGTAAACAAACTTTTTTAAAGTGAATTTTCATTTTTAGCTGTATCTCGAAAACTATCCTACTAAGATTTTTTTTGGCTTAATTGTTGAATTCAGCGCACAATTTTACATAATAATCATTCGTCAAAGCTTCATGTTCATTTTTTACTTTTATGTTTTTCACTAGTGATATCAGCGTTAGATTAATTAATGCTCCAATCGATTCAAAGGAAAGGTAACTGATTTCTTTTTTGTTTAAAAAAGGTTGCTGTTCTGGATTTTTATGCTAACTAATATCATGTTTAAGGATTCATTTCCTTTAAATTTTATTCTATACCAGTGCTTTGGGTTAAATATTCTTACTAGAGTTTACCTCCGATCACAACATCGAGGTCTTTGAAATTTGACATGTGATAACGTGCAAGATGCATCATACTTTAGAACTTGGGGTACTCCAGCGCAACGCTACAAAACATTATTAACCGAGACTAAACTTGGCGGTGTAGCTTGGAAAATGTTGTCGAATCGATAATAGCAAACTGAAGAGAAGACTACCGAAACATCTTTAATACACCGATAACCAATTAACTGGCATCAAGCGATAGAATAAGCGGTTCTTAAGATGGTAGCCCTATAATGGCGGATAAGTGAAAAAAAATTACAACCTACAAAAAAAGACAAACTGACATCAAGGATTAGTTTTTCGTTTAGTACATGAAAAATAAAATTGGTAAGTTAACGACTATAACTTAATTCAATTTAAAACGTCAAGAGAGTGATAATCATAAAAATGCAGATCTTTCAATGCTTCTTTTCCGCAGCTTTCTTCTGCTTCTTCTCCTTTGTTGTCATTGCCTTTTCAAGTTTTTAATGCTTTCTTGCTTCCAACTTTCTTTCCTCCTCTTCCTGTCGCTCAACCTTTTGCTTTTGTCGTTCCTCAATCCTTTGTTTGTGTTCTCTTAATCAATTTTCTCCCGCTCTACTTTCATGTATACTGCTGGGAATGCTCTCTTGCCCATTTCTGCCTGCTCTCTATAATTTGTACATGCGTGTTGGTGATATCCTGTAGGGGAACTGCGTTGTTTTCCTTTTCGGCTGGTTGTTGACGCTCTTCATTAAAAGATATCAATAATATAATATTTACAATACGAATAAAATGAGAGAGTAGCGATTCAATACGGCATCTCTTATGGTGGTAAATGGAACGGGAAAATCCCTGGATGCTTCTCGGTAAGATTTCCCCGCACGCATCATTACCACAGTCTTCTCCAAATCCTCCGGCGTGTATTTAGCTTCCATGATCTGATGAAAAACATTGGATAAAGTAGAGTCGTCATTGTTGATGCACAATTGTACAGATTTAGAATCAGCTGTTATATATGGATCGAAATCCGTACAGTACTAATTTTGATAAATAAATACCATTTTAACGATCCATTGCTTAGAATTGAGATATAAAACGATAAACACTCACCTTTCCGATCGACCTTCAGGAAACTACTTGCGAAAATCACTTAAATGCGCTTAACAACTGGAAGTAAATCCGAGAGATTTTCTTAGAAAACTGTTAAGAACGCAACCGATTGACAGAAAAGCCCTACACGTGATAAGGTTTTTATTTTTCTTATTTTAATTGCATTACCTACAGCTTAGTTGTTGACGAAAACATCAAGCTAATGCATGAATGAACATGAATATGTATTCATGTATAATATTTACAATGTAATGATGCATATAAATAAACAAATTCAACAGGGTGTACCGCTTTCGGTGCTGTACGGATTTCGGTCCCACACGGTAATTGTGATTAAACCTAAAGAGTTCAATCAAGATTGCGAAGACACTCGCAAGTTTTTGAAAACTCATCTGGATCCAAAAACACACAAAATCAGTAATTTTAGAAACGGTAAAGATGGCTCCATTATTGTTGAATGTGCAACAGAAGCTATTGTAAGTGATGTGAAAATTGGTATTGAAAGCAAGCTGGGTGAAAACTATAGTGCTGTTGTTCCCACTTTGGTGCAAAGATTGAAAATAGTGGGTATGAGCGATCAGTATTCCTCCGATGTCTTCATTGACTACACACTTAGAAAAATTCATGTAAATTTAGGTGCTCTGAGAGTGACATATACGAGCGTCAATTTTGACATAAATTTGAGTCATAACAGACGTGAAATATTGCTTAATCACGTAATTTTCATCGAGCAACGAACTTTTCAGTCTCGAAGCACTTAATATTACATGACATGTTTGTTTACGTCTTATCTTTTATGTCAAAGATGGCTTCCGTCACGTGTAAAATTAGTTATTTCTAAGTGTGTACTTAAAAAGTCAAAATGAAGACATCGTCACTTACGACATGTTTAGCGTTGTGATTGAAGTCGATGTCGATACGTACACACTACGAAAAAGACATGTAAATTTCAGTGCCATGAGACCGACACTTGCAAGCAGCCCTATTGACATAAGAATCAGTTGAAAAGGACGAGAAAATCAATTCAATCAAACTCACTTTTCGTCGAGGTGCATATGTTTCAGTTTCAGGACGCTTAATTTTACATGCCATATTTGTTTACGTTCCATGATTTACGTCAAATCTGAATTATGTCTCGTGTAAAAAAAGTAATTTCTAAGTGTGTATAAATGATTGTTATGTGCGAAAAAAGTAAATGTACATACGTAGAAAAAATCATGTAAATTTAGGTGCTCTGAGACTGACATATACGAGCGTCAATTGTGACATAAAATTGAGTCATAACAGACGCGAAACTCAATTCAATCAAATGTACTTTTCTTCTTTTCAGTCTCGGAGCACTTAATTGTACATGACATGTTTGTTTACGTCTCATTCTTTATGTCAAAAATGTATTCCGCCACGTGTAAGATTAGGTATTTCTAAGTGTGAACGTAAAATAAACTTGGACGTCAACCATGCCACATTTAGCTCAGAATGTTTGCTCTATAAAAGACTTTTTGATCAGAAGAAATGCAGCTTGCGTTTCAATAAACAGCAGCCAAGTTCCAGAAATTTGAATCAATTCGATTTTATACTTGAATATTGCGGGGTTGTCAACAAACAACATTGCATTACGTCAGATTTTTGAGGAAAAACGGCCACTTCTAGTTTTATTAGCTGAAACACATATTGTAGAAATTTAAACAAGTGATCAGTATAGTATTCCGGGATATATTGCTGCTACTTGTTTATCACATTCTAGACACACTGGTGGTGTTGCTATTTATGTCAAAGAATCAATTCAATTCGACCTTCGCATCAACGAAGTTATCGATGGTAACTGGTACTTGGGCATTACAGTTTTACGTGTCATTTAGATGGGTAATTATGGAGTTTTGTATCATTCTCCCAGTTCTAGTGACCAGCGTTTTGTTGAAGTTTTAGAGAACTGGCTCGAGACATTTCTTGATTCTTGTAAATTAAATATATTGGCTGGTGATTTTAATATTAATTGGCGTGATAACCATAATTCGAATCATTTGAACCGTTTAGCTGAGTTTTTCAATTTAAAGCAAACGGTAGATGAAGGTACGCGTATTTCCAGGCACAGTATAACTGTAATTGACCACGTTTATTCCAATTTTGATTACATTTGTTGAGTTACGGATACTGACTTGAAAATAACCGATCATGAGACTTTAGTGATTAATGTATTAGACCATGTTAACGATAACGAAAATTTAGTAAAATTTAGGTGCTGAAGGAAATTTTCGAAACAAACTGTTTCTAACCTTGTTGAGAGAAGCGTGGATTTTCCATTCGCGGCCGGTAATTTAGATGAATCTACAGTTGTTCTAACTAACGCTTTGAAAACGTGTACCAATCAATTAGTTGAGCAAAAGTTTGGATCTTTGAAAAACTCGTACAGCTGGTATAATTTGGTTCTTTTGCGTCTTAAACGGAAACGGGACAAATGGTACAAAATGTTTTGTAGATCAAATAATGACAATCATTGAAATAGATACACAATTGCGCATAATAAGTATTCACAATCGATAAAGAGAACTCGTTGTGAATATGTTCAAATGAAGATTGATCAGCATCAAAACAACAGCAAAGAGTTATGGAAAATTACCTAGTAATTGCAAATCGCGGTCCATAACTTTTAACGACACATTAGAATAGTCAGAGCATGGAATTGCATCTAATTTTAGTGATTATTTGGTCGACAGTCTTTCATTGATTAATGAATTGGTCGATGATCCTGACGAAATAAAACAGCCAGTTAATAGTTGTTGTAGATTTGAAGGTTTTCACACAATTACATTGGATGAACTAAGAGTTATTTGTTTTTGACGTAGGACTACGTCTTTGATTTCTATATACACTTTGTGAAAACTGAAAATGGAACATGTAACAAATTATGAAAGATTTTGAACGTTTATAAATCAGCTGCCCCTGAACCAATTTCAATAATTTTATCACTAATCGATCAGGGCTACGCTTACGCATCGATATCACAACTTGTGACTGTTTATGTTCAACAAGAAACTATTGAAAAAGTAGTAAATGTCAAGCATTGTCCAACAGCGTCGAAATAATTAACAAATCCACCAATAACGTACATGCATGCTGCTTCCCCATCACAGTCGTCAGAGAGTAGTAAGTAGACGAAACATGTCGATATAGCATTACGACGAGGTTCGGTAGTTCAGTGGTTACCGTTTCTGCTTACTGAGCAGAAGGTAGGGACTTCAATCACCTACCCCCCCCCCCCCCTGCAATTTTTCACTTTGCCTTATTCTATCCCCACTAGATTTAAATAAAGAACAAATTCTGCTTCAACCGATCGCATCACTTACCACAGTGAATCCTAATCTAAAAATAACCTACCTCACTTACACTACTATCCTTCCCGAGATAGCTGTGGAGATGTAGAGGTATTCTCGGTCTCTAGTAACAACCGGACGTCGAACTAATCATCCTTCCTCCCCAAAAGACCGGGAGGACGTGGCCGGCACTGTGAATTGATCTAATTGAATTAATGTGCTTGTACATTGAAGATGGAAAGCTTATCCCATGCACCCATCTATGTAGTTCTCTGTGCAAGTGGATTAGTTGTGATCATTCACGGAGGAGCAACTACGAAGTGCACGGTCAGATAACGTTAACTCGACGGCAAACACATTCATTGATACGTTTATTGATGTGGATGATAGAAGAGCATAGCATAAATAGTGCGAAATAGGAAGCTATGGTCATCACAAAAGAGGAAATCGAAAAAGCGAATTGGCTTTCACCCTTCTGCTTCTAAGCCCCTTACAGTCATCGTCATAGCATCGCATCGGTTTTGGTTCTAGGGCACTTGCTGGTTGCAATTTTTAGATCAGGATTCACTGTGATGCGATCAGTTGTAAGCAGCAGAAATTTCCTTCCCAACTCTCTTGTGGAATCTTTTAGTGGCTCTGAAAAGGGCCGGTTTTGATAGATTTCGACGGAAAAATTAAGAGCGTTAACCACAAATACGAAGAGCCAGCTGAAGGTCCTTTGGCATAATTGTGACACGCTTGGCGGGAATGGCGAACAGACCGACCAGATAGGTCGGTTTATTTCACTCATCGAGGGTATACTTATACCTGCGTCGAGTAGCATATTATTAATACAGGGAGGGTACAACAACGGCGCCGATGGTGTAGTGGTAAGCGTGATTACCTCTCACCCCAGCAGGCCTGGGTTCAATCCCAGTCGGCGCCGCCAGGATGTTCTGAGGCATAACATCTCTGATCAGGCCTTCCTTCGGATGGGAAGTAAAGCCGTTGGTCCCCGGTTCATGAGTTGATGGGTCGATAGGTAGAGTCCAGGTGTGGGAGCTGCCTTCCTGGCACGTCGGTAGCATTGGTGCTCAGCACGGAAAAAAAAAAACAATTTCTTAGAACATGATAAATTGATCAAATTTGAAAAAAGCACTAAGTAACTCAAAAAACCAATATTAAGGTAGTCTTAAGAGAAAATCTATTATAGCTCTACAGAGTTATGATGTAGAAATTTGGTGTCTTTAGCAAATGTTCATAAAACCAACTGCTCTATATTTTTGTCCAAGACATGCAACCATTATCTCGTAACTGGAAAAAAGTTAGAATTTGGATGTGTAATACTAGCTTAAATATTATTCAGGTGTGTATTTCAAAAGATGCGAGGTATGATTTTGAGCAATTTCTCTCAAGACATCCAGTCTCTAAAACGTCGAAAAAGGGTAGAAAATATGTTTGACCGTCTTTATTCATATTCGTGCCACTGTGCGTCTACGGTGTTCACTTCTTCCTATACACTGAACGAAGTTGTATCTTACACTAGGAAGTACCCTAGGCGCATGATCTCACGCATTAGATTTGAGTGCTTGAGTTTGTCCAACACTGAGCTTCTAAATTGTTCCGATCCCCTGACAGTAAATCTGAGTAGCTATAATAAATAAAGTAGCGTTTTCAAAGGTTTAGGAGCATTTCATCGTTTGCATTGTACGTTTGCATAGCTGCTTTTCCAATTCTTCTAGAACTTATCGAATATTTAAGAGTTTCTGAAACTGCCCGAGCAACACACATGTTATATAACAGTTTATATAACCTTTATATGACTGGTTTTGGTTGTACAGCAGTTTACTAAACATAATTCTATGAATTTGTGCTACTTGGGTGGTAAGTCGATAAGGTCAAATATTGGATATGAGTGATGAATTAATGCATTTTTTCAAAACGAAAAATCGAAGTGGTTTGAGTGTGACACATTTATGGAACATTTGCTGTTGTAATAAGTAGAACACATATATTGTATTTGATCAGATTTATGGGAACAATTTACAATGACACAATCATCGTATGCGATTAGAATATGGCTTGTAAACTTGGTAGTCATATACTAACGGTACCTATGGCTTGTTTTAATAACTAACACTCCAAATTTTGCGACCAATACTTCCACGCAACATCAACTACTTCCATCTGATCCAATTAACTGCTCCATCGCCACACACACACACACACAGTTGACAACATTTCGCTCTTGTAATCTTAATTATCACTTAAAACATCTTATTTTCTCAGATCCTAACAGCAAGCGTAGCAAAAACTACTGTGCCATGAAAAACGCCCGACATGCTTTTAATAAGCAAATCATGCCTCATTGGTGTAAATCTCCGTTCCCTGACGGCTTATTTCTTCGGCCAAAAAAGCCTCCCTTTGCAAAACAAGTGTAATCAAATCGAAAAAAAAAACTTAAACGACAGTCATGATTCACATTTAGCACGTGCGTCTGCGATCTTAATTAGGTACACGAGCCTCACTTCCCGCCATGAATCAACCAGTCACGTTTCTGCCAAGGCGGCGAAATTCGAGCACCTCAAACAACAGCAAAATCTAAAAAAAAAAGAGCCCCACAAGAGGGGTTCCAATTAAATTAATTAACTTTAAAGACCATTTTCGCTATTTTCTCCACATTTAGCAAACATTTTGCCTTCCAGTACACGAGTGCTCTGAGCGCGCGACATAATCTGAATAGGTTTCAGCCACACTCTCCCCAACACTCGTACCGTAATCCAGGGGGAAATTGTTCACCGGGGTGCTGAAGCAAAATTTTCGGTAAAAGATATCGAGAGAAATCTTGATAGTAGTTCGTCAAAGCACTCTAAGGATAGTTTTGATGAGTGCTTAAACTGAAAATAGTGTATTTTACGGTATGAATTTCAACTTTATACGACTGGCATAGCTAAAGATATCATCATTCAAACAAACGATTAGAGGGTTGCAACGACTGATGTCTTGAAGGTGGTTTTATAATTAAACCAAGAGTCACTGAATTCGATTTTTTTAAAGTTTTAAAAAAACAATTCCAATATTAAGCAATTAAAGGATTTTCATAACATTATTAAGGATTTTTAATGAAATTACCTACATATAGGTGCAATGGTGAATTATAAGAAATGTGTTTTGACAGATTTGCATAAAATGCATAAAATAGTTTAGTTTGATATGCTTAACGTCAAGTATCAGACTTAAAGAGGACATCTTATACGATAGATGTGGACATGAAAGTATAGAATTGATAGTTCCGTTATAGTACGGCCGTGGGAAAATTGTATATAGAAAGTAGAAAGTCAGAAAAGGACAATTTTGAGGAAGGTACGAATTAGATCGAGTATCCCCTTTACCAAACTCATCCGTTGATTAGTTTCCAATGTGCGGAAACAGTTCTATCTAATGAGAAAATCGGTGATCATTCCTTTTGCCAGTGGTGTCGGGGGAAACACCCTCCACCATCCTTCATCAACGGATGAGTTTGGTAAAGGGGATGCTCAACCCGATTCGTACCTTCCTCAAAATTGTCCTTTGCTCGCTTTCTTCTATCAAATCTATACATTCATCTCCTCATCTATCGTATAAAATGTCCACTTTAAGTCTGATATTTGACGTTAAGCATCCCCAACTATGTAAATTGTAAACTTCTCGCATGGAGTAATAAAACATAATTAGTTAAAATGCATAAAATAGACTTCGCACAAGGATTCTAACATCTGGTTCGGATTCAGAAAGCCCAAATTGATAAAGCACATTTACTATAAATGCACTGGGAAGCTGATCAATTTCACCCCATATCAACATTCTTCAATTTGAACTTCTAAACTAAACTAAACATCCTAAATGATAATAATTCTTTTAGAATGATAGAGCTCCGTGCCCTTATTTTAAAAATCTACGTTAAGCATTGATCAATTTGCCCCGGTTTACGGTACCAAGCAAAAAAAAAGATTTATCGACCATTTCGGCTCATGTCCGTTTTCGATTTTTTTTTTTCTCTCACCGAGCTCTGACTTAATTATGCTACACAACCGAAAGCAGTCATTAACACCCTTCGCACAAGGCGCGCGTGATGATCGTCCGGCTTAACGTGAGGGGCGCGCACTGGGAGAGACTCCGGGTTCAGGCCAAACTGATTAGAGGCGGAGAGCCGCTGGCTCGCCGAGTTGACAAGTGACCGAACTGGTCAACCTGTTCCAGTTTCTTTATCAGTTTTCAGCTGCCAAATTTTCGCTAATGAGCTCCTAACACCCAAGGCACGACGATGCGATGGACGAGGACGGTGTGACTACCTCGTTTTGTCCCTTGAACTAGTAGCAGCAGCAGCAGCAGCAGCACCAGCAGAGCTTCGTGAGTGGTCACTTATCCGTTTGGCCAGGGTGGGATTTTGACAGTAGGCATATGGGAAAAAATACTGATTGCTGCCAGCAGGTTGCAACTATGTTAGGAGAAATCGGTTCGTTTGTATATGATAAAGTTCAGCGGAATTTGCGATGCTTGTGGCATGGATAACTGTCAGTAGATTGCGGAGATTTCAACGCTTCAGTGAAAATTTCTAAGTAGACACGGACTGGCTTTGAGAGATAGCGCGAGAGATGTTTTTTCTCTCTTGGTGACCTCAAAACTGGACCTCGAATGCTGACTTAAATTACATTTTAGTTCCCTTGAATATGATTTTACATTTGTTATTACAATTTAAGTGATTTATTAAGTTGCCCAAATTTTGTTTAAACGGAAATACCCAAAAATTGAAAATTTTTGGTTTCAAATGAAGAAAGAATTTTATGTTTGATTCGTCTATGAACAATGATGGCAACGCCACCACAGGCTCCATCAAGACGATCATTTCTATAAATTAAATAATTTGCGTCCTTCTTAACCTTATGGTCAGGTTTAAGGAACGTTTCAGTTATAACGGCAATATGTACGTTATGAACTCTCAAAAAGTTAAATAGCTCGTCTTCATTATTTTTAAGAGATCGATTTAATGATTTAAAATCCATTACTGAATTTCAAATTCATGACAATATTGTTCGCAAATTTTACTCCAGTTTGAATAGCATCAAACATGGAGTTAGTTTTAAGCATATCAGAAATCATGTCAATTAATGATTTCTGTAAAAATTCCATTTATGGAGCAGTAATGCTTCCTAAGTCAAAATTTCCAAAATTTCCGTTAGAATTACGTTGGTTAGTATTTTGATTTCTACCCGCTGCAATAGCAGCATAGGTAGCTCCATTAACTCGCTGAACATTGTGAGCAGCGAGGGGAGAAGGTATAGATGAAAAATTTGAAGTTGAGGTGATATTTATAGCTACGGGTACGAATGTAGAATTTGTTCCTCGCTGACCGTTGTTAACAGCAGAGTAATTTGTACCTGTTCGGAAACGTTAAGCAGATCTTTCTTCACAGGTCATTCGTCCTTTGCGTGAGAGGAATCACCACAATTCATGCATTTAGCTGAAATGTAGCAATTTTTAGTTCCGTGACCCCATCCCTGGCACTTACGGCACTGGGTGAGGTTTTGGAACTTTCCTCCTGTCTTCCTGAAGTGTTCCCACTTCACTCGGACATGGAGCATAATGCTAGCATTTTTCTAAGGCCTTAAGGTTGTTTAGTTCAATGGACTTGAAGTGAACTATATAAAAATCATTAGAAATCCCGTTGCGTGAATCGCCAGGATGGGACTCCATTTTCATCTTGATTACTTGAACTGGCTCAACTCCAATTAGTTTAGTCAATTTATCTTTGATATGATCCAGGGATTCACCACTGGGCATATCTTTCAAGACAACCTTGAACAGACGTTCAGTTTTGGTGTCATAAGTAAAAAATGTGTGTTGCTTCTCAGTAAGGTACTTGAGAAGATGTTTGAATCCGTCCTAGGTTTCAGCCAATACACGGAATTCACCCCGATGGCCTATTTGAAGTGAAAACTTAAATTGAACGAAGTTCAAAAGTTCCTTGCGAAGAGCATGGAAATTGGAAGTGGTTACAATAATAGGGAGAACCTTTTCCCTTTTTGACATTAAGCCGGAAATGTTTAATGGAATTTTGCCTGGATGATGGATCATTCTCATCATCTGTAAGCATATCAAATTGATTGCTCAATTGAATTTCATCATAAGGGGGATCAAGTGATTGCCCTTTTCTTTTGCGCTTAGGCGATATGGCGGCAGAACCAATTTTCTCCAAATCGACTTCCAAACAGGTTACTATAAGAATCCGAAGGATCGAAGAGGAATTTTCCAAATCGATGGCCAAGCAGAAATACTTCGTTTAGGGTCCAAACAAGGATCGAAAAGGAATAAGAGTCAAACATGGTAGAAATTGTACAAATTGAGCACTGAAAAGTGTTGTTTAAATTTGTTGTAGCTTTAGGAAGCAGTTCTTCTGGACTGAACAAATAATTTATGTTATTACGAATGCTCCAGATCGTTTAGAGGACCAGTTTGTGACTTGCTGAAGCCTATTTTTGGCGATAGGTGGGCAACTAGCTGCTCAATTTCAAGAACACCACGATTTTAATCCAAAATCAGCGTTTTGTCCAAATTAACTCAAATGCCATAAATTTCGTGTGTGTGTGTGTGTGTGTGTGTGTGTGTGTGTGTGTGTGTGTGTGTGTGTGTTTTTTTTTTTTTTTGGCAAGGAGGAAACCTTCAAAAAGGCCATCGTGCCACCGCTTGACGACTGGGCGCACAGTCGCGGTGACACGGTGTGTGGGATTCTTACCGCACTAAAACCTCCTTAGACGCCTTGCCCTTTTCCCCCGGAACCACTTGTCGTATTACTTCGGAGGGGGCCGTGCATTACGCACCTCACTTTACCTCAGCTAATTGGCGCTTCCAGTTCGCTGATCGTCTCTCCAATTTGTGAGCCATTTATCTCCCAGCGTCACGTTCTACTCGGTTATCCCTGGTGGTGGATACAGCCTACTCTGACGGAGAGTTCTCCCGGCTTCGGCTTTCAGTTCGCACTTGTGTGAGCACATTACTACTTTCTAGTTGGTCTTCCCGCCATTTTCGCTGCAGCGCTGACATGATCTGCGTTACTGCTCTGCTGACGGCGTTAAAGGTGCCCTTCTCTCGACACATTTCTTCGACGACATTCTCCGTGCTAAGGGCGAGCATATCCTCTCGCACATCATCAAATCTAGGACATTCGAAGACCACGTGCTCTGGTGATTCTTCCACATTCCCACACTCCGGACAGAAGGGTGACGTTGTGTGTCCGAACCGATGCAGGTACTTCCTGAAGCAGCCATGACCAGACAGGAACTGCGTCAAGTGGAAGTTGGCTTCTCCAAGTGTGTGTGTGTGTGTGTGTGTGTGTGTGTGTGTGTGTGTGTGTGTGTGTGTGTGTGTGTTTTTTTTTTTTTTTTTTTTTTTTTGGCAAGGAGGAAACCTTCAAAAAGGCCATCGTGCCACCGCTTGACGACTGGGCGCACAGTCGCGGTGACACGGTGTGTGGGATTCTTACCGCACTAAAACCTCCTTAGACGCCTTGCCCTTTTCCCCCGGAACCACTTGTCGTATTACTTCGGAGGGGGCCGTGCATTACGCACCTCACTTTACCTCAGCTAATTGGCGCTTCCAGTTCGCTGATCGTCTCTCCAATTTGTGAGCCATTTATCTCCCAGCGTCACGTTCTACTCGGTTATCCCTGGTGGTGGATACAGCCTACTCTGACGGAGAGTTCTCCCGGCTTCGGCTTTCAGTTCGCACTTGTGTGAGCACATTACTACTTTCTAGTTGGTCTTCCCGCCATTTTCGCTGCAGCGCTGACATGATCTGCGTTACTGCTCTGCTGACGGCGTTAAAGGTGCCCTCCTCTCGACACATTTCTTCGACGACATTCTCCGTGCTAAGGGCGAGCATATCCTCTCGCACATCATCAAATCTAGGACATTCGAAGACCACGTGCTCTGGTGATTCTTCCACATTCCCACACTCCGGACAGAAGGGTGACGTTGTGTGTCCGAACCGATGCAGGTACTTCCTGAAGCAGCCATGACCAGACAGGAACTGCGTCAAGTGGAAGTTGACTTCTCCATGCTTCCTGTTCACCCAGGTCGGAAGAGTCGGTATTAGCCTGTGTGTCCATCTACCGTTCTCTGCTGCATCCCACTCCTGCTGCCACTTAGCCATCGACTCCGTTCTCACCATTTTTCGTACTCCTCTGGTTTCTCTCGTCATATAGCACTCGTAGTCCTCCGCCAAGGTGATGCCGATTGGGATCATACCGGCGATAACGCATACTGCCTCCATCGAAATGGTTCTGTACGCACTCACGACTCGCATGGCCATGAGCCGGAACGTACTGCTCAATTTCCTTTGGTTCTGCTTCGTTTTCAGCGCTTCAATCCAGGCTGGACCTCCGTACCTTAGTATTGATGAGGAAACACTAGCCAGAAGACGTCTCTTGTTGCTGCTTGGACCAGAATTGTTCGGCATGATTCTGGCTATTGCGTTGATGACCTTCGTCGCCTTCTCGCAAGCATATTCGATGTGGCTATTAAAGTTTAACCGGTCGTCGATCATCACTCCCAGATACTTAAGCATGCGCTTCGAAGCAATGGTGTGCTCTCCAACGGTAATTTCTGCCCGCTGCACTGCTTTGCAGTTACTGACCAACATCACTTCTGTTTTGTGGTGGGCTATCTGCAGCGCTCCTTGCATCCAGTTACCAATCGTATCTATCGCCTCAGCCGCCAACATTTCCACTTCTTCCAGCGTCTCACCGGTTACCGTCAAGACGACATCGTCCGCAAAGCCAACGATCTCAACTCCTTTGGGCAACTTGAGCGTCAGCACGCCATTGTACATTCCGTTCCACAGCGTGGGACCTAGAATGGAGCCTTGGGGAACCCCCGCCGTGATTCTAAGCGATTTCTGCCCCGTGTCTGTCACGTAGACAAGGACCCGGTTCTGGAAATAACTACTTAGAATCCTGCAGAGGTAGCCTGGAACCCTCATTCTATGGAGCGCCTTGGCGATGGCCTCCCAGCTGGCGCTATTGAATGCATTCTTGACATCGATCGTAATCACGGCGCAGTATCGATTTCCTCTCCGCTTCTGTTTGGAAGCTTTCTCGGCTCTGTCAATAACTGTCCGAATTGCATCCACCGTCGATCTCCCTTTCCGGAATCCAAACTGTCTCTCCGACAATCCGTGTTCACTCTCCGTGCATTTCGTCAGCCTGTTGAGGATGATCCTCTCTAAGAGCTTTCCTACAGTATCCAGCAAGCATATTGGCCTATACGATGCAGGATCCCCCGGCGGTTTTCCGGGCTTCGGCAACAGCACAAGCTTTTGTACCTTCCACCTATCAGGGAACTGACCATCGTCCAGACATTTCTGCAGCACCATCCTGAACATGTCCGGGAACGTCTGGATCGCCGCCTTCAACGCCACGTTGGGAATTCCATCCGGGCCGGGAGCTTTATTCGCTTTCAACCCTTTCGCTGCTGCTATGAGTTCCTCGTTGGAGACTTGTTCAACGTTGTCTTCATCTACCTCGCCATATGGTGTAGGTGGCCAGTTCGTTGGGTCATGCTGTGGGAAAAGTCCCTCCACGATGACTTTCAGCTTGTTGTGACACATTTCAACCGGCATCGTTGGGCCTCTGATCTTCGCCATCGCAACTCGGTATGCGTTGCCCCAGGGGTTGGCATCGGCATCGCGGCACAACTCCTTGAAACTATTTGACTTGCTCAGCTTTATCTTTCGTTTCAGTGCAGCCCTGGCCTCTCGGAACACCACCCTGCGCTCCTCTCTGTCTGCTTCTGTTCTTGCTCTCTGAGCACGCCTTCTGGCTAGAAGACAAGTAGCACGGAGGGTGCTAATTTCCTCGTTCCACCAGTAGGCTGGACGCCGCCTGTTCGTTGGCTCCAGTTTTCTCGGCATAGTTGTGTCACATGCCCTTGCTAATAATTCGGTCAACTCATTCGCGCTTAGGCCCGGGACGCTGTTGTCTACCCTTAGAGCTTCGATGAAGAGATCCTTATTGAATGCCTTCGTCTTCCACTTCCGCTCGCTTACTTTCGTCCTCCGCATTTCCACCGGTGTTCGTTCGCCGATACTGTACCGGATCGCCTGATGGTCACTATGGGTGTACTCCTCGCACACTGTCCAGTTCATATTTGCCATTAGCGACGTACTGCAGAAAGTAACGTCGATAATGGATTCCCTACCATCTTTGCGGAAGGTGCTGATGGTTCCTTCGTTGGCCAGACTGACGTTCAACTTTGCCAGAGCTTCCAGCAGGCTATACCCTCTTGCGTTGGTACATCTGCTCCCCCAATCCACTGCCCAAGCATTGAAGTCTCCTGCGATGACGACTGGTCTCCGTCCAATGAGCTCTTCGGTGAGCCCATCTAGCATCTGGTGGAACTGCTCAATTGTCCATCTCGGGGGTGCGTAGCAACTACATACAAAGATTCCATTGATTTTGGCGATCACGAAACCTTCATATGAGCTTGCCACCACTTGTTGTATGGGATACCTGCCCATGACTTGTATGGCCGCCATTCCTGCTCTATCCGCCACCCAGTTACCATTATCGAGAGGGACTCGGTATGGCTCTGCAATGATTGCAACGTCGCACTTTGTTTCCGTTGTTGACTGCCACAACAGTTGCTGTGCTGTGTTACAATGATTGAGATTTATTTGGGTTACCTTCATTATTGCTGGCCCACCATCGCCTTCTTGAACTCAGGGCACCTGAAACTTCCCGTCACATGGCCATTTCCGTCCTCCTTTTTGCAGAGCATGCACCTCGGTTGCTTTGTACAGTCTTTTGCAACGTGCCCCTTCTCTCCGCATTTCCTGCACAGATCAGATCTGTCAGGGCCTTTGCAGTGTCTCGCCTGGTGACCGAAGCCCATGCATTTGTAGCATCTCTCCATTTTCTTAGATACCCGAGGAATAGCTTTCAACGGGCACACTGACCACCCAACCTTGATTCGGCCAGTCTTCAGCAGCTCGTTAGCTGCGTCCGAAGAAAGTCGTATCGACGCCGTCTGCGTGCCACCATACGCCTTTCTCAACCGAATTGCCATCGGTACGTCTCCCAGGTTGCATTGCACCTTCAGCGCACTTTTCAACTCGTCTTCTGTTGTGATCTCGTCCAGATCCCTGCACTCGACCACTGACTCCTGGGATAAGGCTCTTACGTTCGCCGTCTCGCCAAGAGATTTTTCGACGAGCTCCTTAAAAGCTGAGCTCTTAACCGTAGGGTCCCTTTTCAGCTCGAATAGCATCTCGCCTTTCTGGGTTCGCCTGGTTTTCACCACATTCTCGCCTAGTTGTTTCAACTCCGGATCCTCTCTCACTTTCCGGAGGAGTGCTGCGTAGGACGTTTTGTCCTTCGCCTCAACAACCAGAGCGTCACCCTTGCTTCTCTCCCTACGAGGCCTAGGCTTCTCCTTATTCTTCCTGTCTTCCTTCTTCCTTGCTTCTTCTTCCTTCCTCCTCGCTTCCTCTTCCTTCTTCCTCACTTCATCTTCCTTCTGTTTTTTCTTCCTCTCCTTCTGGTTCTCGACTTTACGCCACGCACCATTTTCTCCCATCTCCTTGATGCCTTCCTCGTCGTCCCTGCGTTTTTTGGGCTCCTCCTCATCTCCTGGCGTGTCCCTATCTCTCTTTTCAGGACGTGGATTTGTGGGTCCCTTCGGAGTCTCATGTGCTTGAGCCAGTCTTATGCTCTCCTTGGCCTCCAGCAGAGCCTTTTCGGCATTTTCGGCCCTTTTTCTCCACTCTTGACATTCCCGATCTGCCACTGTTATGCCGGATTTGATACCGGTCACAAGTTGCTTGATCTCTTTGTGTACGTTGTTTTTATCCTTCACGAACACATAGAGATCATCGATCTTCCTCCTGACCTCCGTCATTTTGGTTCTCCCGAGCTGCAGTTCTTGGGATTTGCTACTACTGGATATTGGTGTGAATATCTGGCTTAGCCCAACGCCTGGCTGCTCTTCTTGAAACTTACTGCTGCTGCTGGAACTCGCAGTGACCCCCAGGTTCGACACTGGTGATCTCTGCAATATCCCACTCCTTGCGAACACGTTTGCTCCTCCGTTTTCACTGTCTGGCGTATTGCCGTCGTTCTTCATATTTTTTTTGGTTTTTTCTTTTTCTTCATTTTTATTTTTTTCTCCAATTTTATCCATTCTGATGGGTCCCCCCTTCGGGCCGCTATCTCCACTCGTTGTATGTAGTCTCCTATCGTGATCCCATGGTTATCTATGCAAGCAGGGAGGCCATGCTAGGGTTGACACGGTCCTTCATGGGGGCCGTGTTCAGAGCCAGATCGGCGTAAGTCAGGAATGTTACATCTGAGCCTACTACTCACCAATCACCAATTGGTGACGAGTTTTGAACGTATCCGGAGGCCTGCCAAGGTTTTACCGGGACGGGGGCAGCCGCACTATTAGCCCACTCGCCATTTCAAGAAGGTGTCACCCTTCTTTACTTAGGGAGCAGAATAGCACGACTGTCAGCCCTGTAGCGTGGTATCCAATCCATTGTGCCGTGTCGTGTCCATAGTTCCATGCCGTATCCAGTATGCCGTAATAAGGATCTTACTGGCGTCGATCCTAATGTGCCGGTTGGCACTCCTGCGGGTTGACGAAGCATTTCCTCTATCGCCGTGTTATGGTTACCGCGCCAGTGTTCGCGTCGCACCCCCTCACTTTGCTATTGTCAGAAGGACAACATTGCCCAGGCTACACCACGGGGAGGCGTGAGGTAGGAACTTGTGAGAACCAGAGCTAGGTTGTCAACTCACCATTTGTAGCCCGTGTGTGTACGTGTGTGTGTATGTATGTGTGTGTGTGTGTGTGTGTGTGTGTGTGTGTGTGTGTGTGTGTCTCTGTGTGTGTGTCTCTGTGTGTGTTGTGTGTGTGTGTGTGTGTGTGTGTGTGTGTGTGTGTGTGTGTGTGTGTGTGTGTGTGTGTGTGTGTGTGTGTGTGTGTGTGTGTGTGTGTGTGTGTGTGTGTGTGTGTGTGTGTGTGTGTGTGTGTGTGTGTGTGTGTGTGTGTGTGTGTGTGTGTGTGTGTGTGTGTGTGTGTGTGTGTGTGTGTGTGTGTGTGTGTGTGTGTGTGTGTGTGTGTGTGTGTGTGTGTGTGTGTGTGTGTCTGTGTCTGTGTGTGTGTGTGTGTGTGTGTGTGTGTGTGTGTGTGTGTGTGTGTGTGTGTGTGTGTGTGTGTGTGTGTGTGTGTGTGTGTGTGTGTGTATTCTTGATGTCAATATCTATGCGTATTACATTCCCTATTCACCGTTCTGATTTAATCTTAAACGTAAGGCCTTTTCCGGAACAGATTCTTGCCAAAAATTGATGTGTCACAACTTCTGAATCTAATACTTCTGTAAACATGGCTTAGAACTGATTCTGAAGGAGCGGATCCGAGATCCGCAAACGGTAATATGACTCTCGAAGAAACCTGAGATGAGCATTATTTGCTTGTCACATGAAAGATTTTCTCCAGTAACTTTTTTCTTTAACCAATTCCGGGGAACCCATGATCATTCTTTGATCTCCAAACGTGATATGGATCATATGATCTCCAATCAGGGATGAGGGCTGAGATTATCAAAATTCGCTTTCTTGTCGCAAATAACCAAATACCATTAGCAATTAAATATCAAATTCAAATACATAGTTGAAGATGCTAATTTCAAATAACAGACTGTAGTGGTAATTTTTATACGATAGATGGAGTAGATGAAAGCATAGAGTTGATAGTTCCGTTAGAGTACGGCAGTGTGAAGATTGCATATAGATATTAGAATAGCGAACTAGGACAACTTTTTAAGGAAGGTACAAATCGGTTTTTTCATCTCTCTTTACCAAACTCCCCCTTTGGAGAGGGATGGTGAGGGAAACAGTTCTACCGATTTTTTACCGCACTTCAGTTGTTATTCGAAGGAAGGCATCCAGTCGTAGGTTTGGAAATTGCAACTATTGTTTACCCCTACCACGATATGTGCTCCTGTCATCGTCGACTTGACGATCTCGAGGAAATTCAAATAAATAAACTCGGTCAAATACAAACAATGTAATGCGTCAACAAATAGCTCCTCAAATAATTTTTGTTTAAATATTTATCAAATATCACACAAGAGCAGGAGAAATTGTCTCTTATACGCCGAAATCGTATTAAAGTTAAATGCGGGATTAAATCTGACGATAATACGGCATAACACTTAGAAATACCTAATTTTACACGTGACGGAATCTATCATTGACATTGCTCCGAGACTGAAAAGTTCGAAAGTACGTTTGATTGAGCTGAATTTTGCTATTATGACTCAATTGTATGTCCAAATTGACGCTCGTATATTTAAATCTCAGAGCACCTAAATTTACATGATTTTTTCTTAGTGTGTAGTTCTTAGCTAAATCGAGGATAATTTGAGATTGGCGTATTATCCTCGATGGAGCTTACCGCTATGAAAGTGCTTCACGACTGCCCTCATGCTGAAAATAAAACTAATGCAGATAGTAAGTCCCTTTTACTCTGTTGTGTCTGCGGCACCGGTGGTGTAGTGGTAAGCGTGACTGCCTCTCACTCCAAAGGGCCTGGGTTAAATCCCTGACAGCGCCGTTGGGATTTTCTGAGGCATAAAATCGCTGACCACGGCTCCGCAAGGGAAGTAAAACCGTTGATCCCCGGAGGTCTATAGGTGCGGGAGCAGCCTCATTCGTATGGAGAAATTTCTAATAGCGTATGTTATTCAGCGCATGAGTAACTATCCTACGTTTTTAGAAATGTGTCCATTCGAATGAGTAAAAGAGACTCACGCTCTGAGTAATATTCGTTTTCAGTGCACCTTTTGCAACACTGAAAAAAATCGCACTAAAATAATCAGGCCGATAAAATTGATAAGAAAAATCTTATTTAATTCATGTGAACGCACAAATGTTATGTAAAATTCAGATGAATATCAATAATTTTTAAAACTGTTGAAAATTATGTGCATTTCCAATGCATTTCATGAAAATCTAAGGATTCAATATTTTAAATCAGCATGTTAATTCATAAACACTTCAGATGTTTACTTCCAATACAGCAAATTTCGAATGAAATCAGCAAAAAAAAAGCTCGTTGCCACAAAATCAGCCAAACTCTGTTCAAATCCACTAAAAAAACACATAAACCCACAACAAAAAAATGCATAATAACAGTCCTACTCGGATGGCAATCAATTTGCAAACAAAATTAAGTGATTCCAGTCAACCTCTACCCTGGCCGGCCATTTCCAACATTCAAATTCTGCAGACTCAATCATCATAATCCATTCTTAATTAGTATTTGCTAGACGCTAACCTGATAATCATACACTCAAGTCCCACTCCTCTTTCACGTTTGCCTCGGATAGCAGGAAAAAAAAAGATTACGTACCATATTATTGTGTGGACTTTGGCTAAAACTATCATTTTCGAGTTTACCTTCAGTTTTTGCCTATATTTGATTTCCCCTCGCTCTTTGCCAAGCCCCCCACTGTTAGTGGATTAACTTTATGTCCATTAAAAAGATTTGGTTTTTCCCTCCTTCTACACTTCCATTTCTACCTTTCTTCTCTTATGTGCCACCATCACGAGTTGGACCAATCCATTCGAAACATAAAAACACTAATCATCAATGAATTAAGCATCTCACCTCGAGGCAATTCGATTTTTTTTTTCGACGCGTTGACCGCAAAATGAAAAAAAAAATGCCTAAACATTTTCTTTCCTGAAAAAGAGTTGAAAAATCACTCACTCTAAAGGCTTTGACCACTCTCCTCAGCCATTCATTTATTCATCCATCAGCAATCGTCGATAAGCGATCGGTTATTGGAGGCCTACATAAAGAAGTGACGAAGAGTTTTATGGTCATCTTCCGTTTTTTTTTTCGTTCTTCTAAATTAGGAAGATTTTTTCGCTTTCGTTACGTGGATCGCGTGGATCTTTTTTATTGTCATCGTTTTTTTTTTTTGCGACCATGGCAGGAGCTCTAATAAACCAATAATCATTATCACCCGTAGCAAATGCGGTAATAGCACCCGATATGGTCGAAAAATGCGCGTGGCAGCCGTTGGAAGGTAGTGAAGTTGGGGCTAGAAAGCGCAGTGTGACCCAAACGAATTGAGATGCCGCTCGTCATCCTGATTTTTCGGACACGCGAAGTGGATTAGGAGGAAATGATCACCGCTTATTAGAAGATTTTTGGGGTTTCTGATCGTCGAGGATGAACAACAGAGGGTGCATTTCATGGATCATTAGCCTCCTCGACCACTATTTCATACCTTCTGCTCGCTACGACTTCAAATCTGCGGCGTTGAAGTTCTTCGTAGTATTAAGCTGAGAAGTTGAGCGACGTGTAGTTCCATGTTCAGAATTTGCCGTCTATACCTGTTTTCGTCGCGTCGGTCGTGAGTCTACTTGTAAGTTACTGTTTGATTTTAGTTTTACAATGTAATAGTTTACATTTTGCTTTTAAGGAAAGCATATTTGTTGATTTTAATTAGAAAATTTGATACCTAACGTGCCAGATCCCTAATGATCTGTTGATCGGATCGCATGCAGCAATATCTGAACCTTTTGATGGTAGCAATTTTCCGTAACGCCAAGGTCTGAAGACCAGCCAGGTGGTGGACCTCAGAATTTCTAGTACGCGGTGATCTTGTGCAGGGCTGGTAGTGAGTATATGATTGAATAGTAGTGACTTTAGTGACTAAAATAACGAAAATAGTGACTAAATAGTGACTTTTAAAAAATGAAAAAGTGACCAATAGTAACATTTATTAATCGGAAAGATATGCACACTTAGAAAAATTCATGTAAATTTAGGTGCTCTGAGACTGACATATACGAGCGTCAATTATGACACAAAATTGAGTCATAATAGGCGCGAAATTCAGCTCAATCAAACGTACTTTTCGTCGAGTAACGAACTTTTCAGTCTCGGAGCACTTAATTTTACATGACATGTTTGTTTACGTCTCATCCTTTATGTCAAAGATGGATTCCGTCACATGTAAAATTAGTTGTTTCTAAGTGTGTGGTTTCAATCTGCCGTTGATTGCGATTGCAACTTCGAGAAATTTCATAAACTCACAAACCCATCATGCGCATTTTTCATGTTTCTTAAAAAATAAAACAAACAATCTAAGGATCCCATTGTCCTATTTTTTCAAACAAACTATCTACTAAGTTGATATTAGATCCAAATCACACTTTGATGATTATATCGCAAAATTGAGGCACAGACAAAAATGTTCAAATTCAAAGATTTAGACAGATTTTGACAATTTTAGGACAGTCAATTTTAAATATCTAGATCTAGCGATTAGTATTTTAATTAAAAAAAAAATCATTCTCCTCTTTGTAGCCGCTATAGCGCACTGGTCGTTTCTATTCCTTCCAAGAAGAGAATCTTCTGTAACACATAGAAACAAATTCATAACTGTGGGACCTAGACTTGGACTTAGACAACTTTTCTAGATCGCAGTTAAAAAAACATCTCATTTGTATGGAACGAAGAAAATTACCCCAGATGGAAAGATCACGGACATAAAACAAAATTTGAATGCGTCTAGGACTAAAAATCTCGATCGTGAAAAAATAGGGATTTAGGCATGCATTTTAGAGTTTTGGACAAGGGGTAAGTCACTCAACACATAATGCCGAAATTAAATTCGACACAACTTGGGCATATCCATCGGCACATCTTCGGCACAATTTCGTAGGTATTGGTACATTTTAAATAAAATGGGAGCACTGCTGGACAACTGTCATTACGTGCTGTTTGACTGCATATTCAATAACATCCTCTAATTAAATATACCAGAGGAACTCAGACGAGCAGTTAACTTATAGATCTAAACACGAAATGTACGTTCTAGAGTGGGCTCAAAAGAAAGATGCAGTTAATCAGACCTCATTAATACCCTTTATTCGAATAATGCTGCAACTCACACCAAACAAACTACAGAAGTCTATTCATCATCATCTATAGTCGATCTTGAATTATGTTCCCAACCGGTTCCAAATCTTTCCGACCGCTAATAGACCGTTGCTTTTCACATCACGAAAGGCTAGGTTTCTGATCTGCCTTTGAGGGCATTATAAAACCCTAAAACACAGGATTTTTATTTTCCTATGAACACAAAACATCATAATTTTGCACACCCGCCACTTCCCGCGTCATCGTCAATCCGATTTATCCCTGCGATTTCAAACCAAAACATTCAAGGTGTCAGAAATACCGGGTTGCCGGGATGGGTATTTTTACAAACAATCGCAGCTTGCTCTATGACCGGCACAATCGACACACCTGTGGCACACTGATAAATAAAATGACCCAAGATTGGTGTGCGGAGTGACCTATCCCTTGGTTTTGGACAATTTTTTTTTGGCTTCACAATTCGCGATCACCGAATTGAGAAAATTGCAATGCCTGACATAATTTTCCAATTTTTTTACATATAGAATGTAAGTTAACAGTCCTTGAAAAATTTAAATGCTTCTGAAACGTATAAAATAATATGTTATTATCATGGACATATTTTGTTTTACTAAAACCTGGACCTGGGAATTTGTTTTCGTAGTTCCGGATTATTCGTACGAAAAAATGCAATACAATTTAATGGACTTAAAAAGGAACTCCTGATTCTGTGACATGATTTTTTCTCGGTGTTTGGACAAATGCTAAAGCTACCGGGTGTCAGAGATTGTTCAAATTCTGACCTTTGAAAAAATGTCGAGAGCACTTTCCTAGACTACTTTTTGACATTTAAGGCTTGGAAAACATGCAAGATCTCGAAGGAAAATAGCCAGGCTGCTGGGTTCAGATTTTTTTCGGAGCCTCTGACAATTTGTGATAGGTCTAAAACCAATTCGAGATCAAACAAATAATCTTTCTAACACACATTTGTTACCAAATAAATCGGTGATTTGATTTAAGTTTTTAAAGTTTGTTTTTACTCTCAACATGGTAGTAAAAAAGTGACTTTAGTGACTAAATTTTAAGGAATAGTGACTTTAGTGACCTTTTGATGAAAAAAGTGACGTTTAAGTGACTGGCTTGAAAATAGTGACGAAGTCACTAAAAACTGACTTGCTACCAGCCCTGAGATTGGCAACCCGTACTCTATGACGGGAAGGATTATTTGCGTGTAGACAGCAAGCTTGTTTTTCAGTGATAAGGTGCATCTCCTATTGATTAGTGGGTACAATGACCTTATCAAGATGTTTCATTTTGTTTTTGTTTTGTCAACATGCTCCTTAAAAATCAACTTGCTATCGAGTGTTAGTCCGTGGTAGACTACCTCTTTGGACCACTCCACCACTGTGCCGCTTAGGCAGATTTTGTTATTCTCAGACGGAACAAATCTGGGAGATTTTGAGTGTGGAAAAATTATGACCTGTGTCTTTGCCACGTTGATACGGATCTTCCAGCTGTTGAAACACTCAGACAGGACATCCAAGCCTCTCTGGAGTTTGGTAGTCAGAGCTCTGATGACCCTACCATTGTAGACGATGGATGTGTCGTCTGCGGATAGAGACAATGATCCACCATCAGGGAGAGTCGGAATATCGGAGGTGAATAGATTGAACAGGATGGGCCCAAGGATACTTCTTTGGTGTACACCTGCACCGATGTTAAAGGCATCACATTGATGCCATTCAGAAAGACCTGGATCGTCCTGTCCGATATAATTTTGTATGATCTTCATCAGGAAGATCGGAAGACCGTATTGATGCAACTTGAAAACCAGGTCATCATGCCAGACATTGTCAAACGCCTTTTCAACGTCTAACAATGCCATAGCAGATGTTTTTGAAACAGCCTTGTTCCGTCTGAGAATGTTTGTTACTCGGATCAGTTGGTGGACGGTTGATCGACCTTTTCGAAAACCAAACTGCTCCTCGAGTAAAATGTTGTTTTCTTCGGCAGATGTTAGAAGCCGGTTGTAAACTGCCCTTTCAAACAGCTTGGATAACCCTGAGAGGAGGCTGATGGATCGGTAACTTGAAAGAGAGGAAGGATCCTTCCCAGGTTTCCGAATGGGGATGACTTTAGCGAACTTCCAGCACGAGGGAAAGTAGCCAAGTCGGAGGCACTGATTGATAATCATTGCCAGATGGTTGTAGATTATGGAACTCATGTTGTTGAGCTCCAGATTCAGGATGTTGTCGAAACCTGGAGCCTTCATGTTTTTGGAAGTTTTGATATAAGCCAACAGTTCGTCAGCCGGGATCTCAGATTCCTCGGGAAAAATTTCAGGAACCTGGTGGAGCTTGGTTCTCTGGTACTGCCTACGCATGGCGTTACGGAGTCTGATTAGCCTTTTAGTATTCTGATCAAGGTTCAGAGAATTACTCACCCATCTGGAAGCTGGCACGCGTTGTTCGCAGGCTCGGGATACCGCCTCCTCGACGGCGCACAGAGATCTATCGATGTCATCAGTCGTCTCCAGTAGGGCGCCGAAATCGATGGCTTCGTCGACGACTTGTTGGAACCGATCCCAGCTTACCCGATGGTAATTCCGACGGGAAGCATGAAATCGATTAACGGAGGAGCCCACCTCGGCCACCACCGGAAAGTGGTCCGAGCTTAACTCTTGGTGGGCTACCGGTTGCGAGATGTTCTCCATGTTGCTGACAAAGATATCGATGATGGAGTGCACGCCGAACCGGCTCAGCCGGGTGGGAGCGTCCAGCGCCAAGATGTACAGGTCGTCGCCTTTGGTTGCCCAAGCTTGTTTGGCGTTCAGGTCGCCAGCGATGGTGAACTTTCCACGGCATCGTGTTATCTTGATAATATCCCTCCGCAGGTCTACCGCGGATCCATCCCTGGCGTTCGCTTGTTTCGGGCAATAGGCCGCAATGATGGTGACGGGGCCGACGGGTGTGGAGACTTCCACTCCCAATGCTTCATTCATTTTCAGCTGAAAACTGGGTAGCAGATGTTGTTCCTGGTAGCGATGGCCACTCCACCACCCCCAGAGCTTGTCCAATCCAGCCTCACGAGCCGGAATCCAGGAAGAAAAACGTTCATCTCCGGTTTCAGGTGAGTTTCGGTGATGATGGCAATGTCGATGCCATGTTCGTTGAGGAAGTCAACGAACTCGATAATTTCCTGCGACTGTGGAGCAGCAGTCGTCTCTTGACCTGATTTTGCAGAGACTCCGGCAGTTTGAACTTGAGTGGTGGCGGCCACCGCAGCAGTAGCAGCGGCACGAGCAGTAGCCATTCGTTGATTAAGTGGCAGCGGTGGCAGCACTGTAATCGGTCGTCGTGGTACCGGTGGGAAGATCTGGTCATTAATTCCGGCACTTTCTTGCTGCCGGGCTGGTTTCTCGTCGATGTTTCATCGAGGCGTCGGTTTTGTGTTGTTTGCCACACTTCATGGAGCGGCTGACCATATGGCAATTCTTCGTCCATGCCCAAGCAGCAGGCAGTTCGAGCATTGGGTGACTACACGACTGACCGGCTTGTACCGCTCCCACTTCAACACAATGTTGAACAGGACGTGGATGCCCTGGAGGTCCATCAAAGTTGTTGAGTTCTTCTCAAGGTGGACCAGGTATAGCTGGTCACGGTACTTGACGGCCTTGCTGTGGCGGGCCATCTTGTGAATTTGCACCGGCTTCAGTCCATTAGCCACCAGCTCTTCCAAGAGGACGCCTGTGACCACGTCGTGTAGTCCTCACAGGACCACCTTGAACGGCTTAACAGCCTCGATGTCGTGGGAGAAGTACTCGACCTGTGATTGGTCCAGTATGGCCTGTACCGCCTTGTAATATTACAATGCCGGAACCATCAGTCTGTATCTTTCCGTGCACAGCTGGATGGTGCACCGGACACCCTGCGTGATGTAGAAGTTTATTTTTTCCCGCAGTCCGGGAGGGAAGCCCTTCACGTAGAAAGGCGGCATTCTGTCCTTCTTCGACGGTCCTGTTGTTTCCGTCACCGGTTCTGCACCGTCCTTCAGAACGGAGAATCGATTGTTGTCGCGGCTGTCGCACTGTCACTGTTGTCTTCAGGCCTAGACCGTTTCCAGGGATTGCCGGCACTCGCGTTACCGCGCGATTTTTTACCCATGGCTGGGTTAGCGAGAGCGTCACTATTCAACGCGAGAAAAAAGCGGAACAACGCAATCGAGCGAACGAAGAGAGCGAGAGTAAAGACGTCGACTGTACTGCTCAACAGTCTGGCAGCGAACGCCAATGAGTAGAGACACGACAGCAGCACTGTTTTATATCTTTTCAGGTTCAAGCAGAACGATTTGCAACCAAGTGGTACTCGATTATGATGACTGGGTTTGGGGAAAACGTTTATTTCATGAAATCAGTGATAAATTATCATTTGTCCATTTTTCAAAACTTTTTTCATGGAAAATTGGAAAAGGGTTTATTTAAGCAGATTTGTAAAGTAATATCATGTTGATTTTGGCGTATTTGGATTTTAATTTCATCTATAAACGACAAATTTACAAGCGTTCAAAAACTAACACTTATTCACCATACATATTTTTTGATTTGCACCCCAGTATAGTCGAAAAAGATGTAGCTCTACGACAAAATGTTTCCAGTGTTCTCCCGTTTGATTGTTATTCATAGTCCACTTGAAGAAACTTTTGATTGAGAGAGTCTGTATGTTGGTTCACATTTCGTTAATCATTCTTCTTTGGCTTTATAAAGCCCCTACTGGGACTTTACGCCGGCCCACATCTTAGTGTTCAGTTGTTAATTGAGAGTTTTCTAAGCTGTACCATTTGATTTACATGGAGAGTTACCTCACTCGCGGTGAATTTTGTCACCTCACTAGTGACAGCGAGTCACCTTACCTCACTCGCGTTGCAGAATAAGAGGGATTATTGTGTGGCAATTACAATCATACTGTATGCCCAGGGAAGTTAAGAAACCCGAAAAATTCCTAGACTGGACCGGGCATCAAACCCAGCCGCCTCCTGCATTGTTGTGCCTAACAGCTGCACCTTTACCAACTGAGCTAAGGGAGGCCTTCGTTAATCATGAATCATCGTTTATCCATTGAATTGGTTGAATTACTGGTATTCTGAAGCAGAACAGGACTAATGAGTCAGAGAGATTGCTTCAAAGAACTGTTACGTTAAATCCGGTAGGTGAATGGACAGACATCAAATCCACAATCGTGATACTTTGCACAATTTGTTCTAATGCATCCGGCTTATCCAAATATTATATCGTTTAATGTCGTTTATGTTTC